>NC_044030.1:65468807-65771837 GCF_900496995.4 Aquila chrysaetos chrysaetos
AAAAGGCCTTGCTGGAATAAATTATTTTGCTGGGGAATGGAGCTACACCAACAAAGCCAATTCCAGTCCTCTGTGGCTTAACCTCACCAACAGACTTCTTCTCTTGGAGGAACAGAGTCTGAGCAGTCTGTCTCTGAGAAGATCCGCTCTTGGATAGATCAGAAATAAACCTTGAGTGATTGTGAAGAGCTGGAAGGCACCTAATAGCCAAAATAGGAGCCTTGAGCATAAGTTTCAAAACAGTGGTGGCTTTAACCGCAAGCCCCATCCCTCTTCAGGAGCGCTGGCAAGCTTCTCCCTTAAAACATGGGTAGAAGCTTCTTCTGAACAGCATCCAGCTTTGAGTTGTCTTCAAGGCCCATCTTCCATTCCCACCCTGCCAAATGCACTGCCAGTCTGCCTCTTCATAGCTAAGGCCATGCCTAAGGGTCTGATTCGCTTACATGTAAGTGGGCTTATTCAACATATATCTGACCTGCTGTATGCCTCTCTCCTTCCAGCTCCTCCACCCTGGTCCCCATTTCTCCAAGCTGGCATGCTTGGCTTGCACCTTCTCCCACGACCTCTCATTCCAAGAGGCTCTGGAGTTCACTCTGAGACCTCCTTCACTCAGCGCTCAGTATTTACCATGCATTTCCTACTACTGATAAGTGCTGAGGGCATGTAAATCTTAAAGAGGGTAGGTTAGGGGCTCCTTACCCTAAATAAGCTTTAATGGAAGCACTGTCCCAGGCAGGTTTCAGATATTGTCTAAGGCTCCAAAGACTTTAGTGGCCTAAGATCGTTTACTTTTCACTGTATCAAACCTTTCTGCACTACCCAGCTCCCTTTATGTCTGTGGGGTGTGTTATTTGTGTCCCATCCTCTCCAGCTACTTTGTCTTTTTGCCTTTGGTCCCCCATATTCTCCGCAGTTGACTCTGTACACAGACCTCTTCAGCGTGCCAGCTTGCCTCCCCTCTTCTGGTCTTCCCAGCTTGCCTGACTGTTCACCCTCTTTTGGTTTTGCTGTCTGCACCTGGAACACTAACACTGCCTCACTTCACCTTTGTCAGAAAAGCTGTTGTGCATCCTGGTTCATCTTCATACTTTTCCTGACTCATTCCCAGTAACTGTGGCGGGAAAACAGCTGTTTATCTCAATTAAATTTTGATAGGTAATTAGCATCTACCTGTCACTATTATTCAATTTCCTCCAGTGTCCCCTTCAGCTATTTTCTATGCTATTTTTTCACCTGGTTTCCATGAGAACCATCTCACTATACCTCTATCCAGCCACCCCTGCCATATATTTCATTGCTGTCAGGAAAGAGCAAATGGAGAGCTGTTTACTCGCAGGTAACATTTAAATTTGGGGCTTCAACTGTTCCAGCAACACTCAGAATGTGGTGAGAGTCACCTCCTCAAAATATATCTGGGACCCTCCACATGTCCATATCCTTCTATACCATAATAAATGGAAGTCTATCCCGTAGCACACTGTCAGTCTACACCCAGCCTCTCCAGCTGAACAAAAGCTTTACAGATGTACCTCAAATATCCAACCGTAGCAGGGACCAATGACAAAGAGGATGCTCTGGTATCCTTTTCCTTGGAACAACAGGTAGCTTCCTTGCAAACCCCACCAAACAGCCTGTGTAGTGGGCAGCTGGACTTCAGACATGACTCCTTCCTTCTCTTTTGCAGACTGGGCTTGTGAGAGCTCCTTCTGGAGGTTCACTGAGCCATTCACTTGCAGTTTCCCTGAGACAATCAGATGGGAGACAAGGGGCTGCTCTTCTCCGAGGGGGCTATGTAGCTCCCTGGCATAGAGAAGCAATGGGCCAGGCTTTGCAGAGGTCCCAGCTGGGGCAGCTAGGTGACTTCCAGGCCCTTAGGAGCCAGGGCAGGGTGTGAGCCCTCAAGATTTTTGAGTGGCAATAAAGCACAAAAAGGGGATCTCCCAGTACCCTCAGGGCAAAGAAGGTGTAACAAATTAAAGACGATGTAATTTGTGTGAAAGACTTTACAGAATAATGCCATTTTACATACAGCCTCTGAGAAAAACAGTACTAAAGGACTGTTCAATTCACAAGGCTGTCCCTTACCACCCAGGAAGAATACATTTAAATACCATTAGCTGGGCTTGGAGTATGTGGAGAGCTTCTAAATGTTAATAGTTCAGATTTTGCCAATACGTGTATCAAGTTTTGTCCACCTACAACCTTATAACAACATCAGTAATAATGTCTTTAAAACACAGCAGTTCAGTTGGTGGAGTATCCCTCTGTATGTTTCAGTTCAGCACCTACTTCAGCTTAGGGATGTAGTCCTTACACTGCAGGGGAGTAACAAACAGCTGGAGGGCAGCTCTTAAAACTGTTCCAGGCAGGCTTGTGAGAGTATATCTTAATTTCATCTTATATCTAGCCTAAATCGGAGCACGTTTTTGTGGTTTAACTCCAGCTGGCAACTAAGCACCATGCAGCTGCTCACTCACCTCCCTCACAGTGGGATGGGGGAGAGAATCAGAAGGGTAAAAGTGAGAAGACTTGTGGGTTGGGATAAAGATAGTTTAATAGGTAAAGCAAAAGCCGCTTATGCAAGCAAAACAAAAAACGGAATTCATTCACCACTTCCCATTGGCAGGCAGGTGTTCAGCCATCTCCAGGAAAGCAGGGCTCTATCACGCATGACGGTTTCTTGGGAAGACAAATGCCATCACTCCAAACGTCTCCCCATTCCTTCTTCTTCCCCCAGCTTTATATGCTGAGCATGATGCCATATGGTATGGAATATCCCTTTGGTCAGTTTGGGTCAGCTGTCCCGGCTGTGTCCCCTCCCAACCCCTTGTGCCCCCCCAGCCTCCTCGCTGGTGGGCTGGTGTGAGAAGCAGAAAAGGCCTCGGCTCTGGGTAAGCACTGCTCAGCAGTAACTAAAACATCCCTGTGTTACCAACACTGTTTCCAGCACAAATCCAAAACATAGCCCCATACAAGCTACTATGAAGAAACTTAACTATCCCAGCCAAAACCAGCACACATGTGATATGAGGTGCAGCGCCTGTGTAGAGGTTTACACCAGTTAAGTCAGTTCAGCGTAACCTCTGTAAATGTCATTTAAAAGAAGTCCAAAATACAGCCATAAAGTGTTTGATATGCTTAGTCAGAGGCTCATGTAGCACTGCTTGTTACTAGTTATTACATATATGACAGCAATGTAAAAAAGGAAGAGGCAAACTCCAGTTCTTCAGGCAGCAGCTTCAGCTGTGCTACAATAATTACCATGAATGCTAGGCAAGATGAATGCGAAGTACTTGATAAGAAAAAACATCAAGCATTGCATTTTTTTAGCAAAGTTTCCTAAGGACTGTCTTTTGTGGTCTGGGGGCCTGCTCTGGTCTGTCCCTCTCTTCCTTCTCAGTAACTTCCCAACTTATTGACCCTTTTCCATCTCATCTGGCTGGAAGGAAAGTGCCTCAGAGACGAAGTCTCTAGATGCTTTGTGAAAATAAGCAACAGGATGGGCAGTACTGTCTTCTCCCACCCTTCTTTCACCCAGGAAGCACTGGTATGTGAGTCTGCTGGGCAGGATCAGAGGTGGAAGAATGGATAAAATAGGAGAAGGTACTGAGAGGAGAATAGAAGCTGGCTGTTAGCCAGGGCAGAGAGACATAACGGTTCCGAAGAGCAGAGAGTGAAATACAGTTTTTGCATCTGTAGAGCAGAGGAGGTTTAGGAGAGGATGTGAAATGAGGATGACTTGATGAACCTCAGACCAGTGCCTCTTTCAGACTGAATCACTGCCTCTTTGCCTCTGACCTGTTTTGGCTTGGAGTTTGTTACTGCTTGGTCAGACCAGGTGGAGGAATTGTAGGCCCTGAAACTTACCCACTTTATCCAACTCCATCAGCTTGCCTAAGAAAAGATATTACTTCTCCCTTAAAAAGTGTTCATATTCCATCTTTAGACTGACCACAGCACTGCTATTAAATTGTCGGCATCTGTTTCATATGCCATATGCTACCTTATGCTCTCAGGGTGTTTTCAGATGCTGTCAGCTAGTTGACCTGGGTTGAATTCAGTCTGTACTCTGGAGATAAGAAGGCCTGTCTCCCACACATAGCCCATTAAACTACCTAGAAAAGGTTCAGATACAAGTATCGGTGGAGCAGGCTTCTTAAATAACTTGGTTATTGGTTCTGTGGACAAGGAACCATGACTCATAACTTAAACGGAAGGTATGACGCTTGTGGAAACTTTGGGGTTTTTATTTCTGGATTGTTACACTGCTGGATTTTCTTTAAAACTTTATCTGGTCTCCACTCAGTAACTTATCATCCTTCATAAGATGTATTTGCCCCAGACATTCCTGGAGAGATGCAAACCCCTGTGCAGTGACGGTGCAGTTCTGAGAGGGACAAATTGAGGCTGTGAAGAAGACACTGCCACCCCAGGGATCTCCTGCCTAACATTAAGGAGACCTTGTCAAATGTATTCTGCTCCCAAACAAAGCTTGTTGATGTTTATGCTTGCTATTGTGTTTATAAGGTCTGTGATTCTGAAGCTAACTTAGATGTACACACTGACATCCCCACTGACTCTTTTGGCAGTTATGTGTGGTCCAGATTGTTAGCAGATTAGGGGCAAACTCCTGCTCTGCAAGGATGTTGTCATCACCTTCAGTGGAACTTCACCACAGGTAAGTGACCATCAAAAATACATTGAAAGCCTCAAGAACTGTTAAAAATCCTAAAATACTGTTATGTCTGTGAAGCACAGTCAAGTCTGGTTAATCACATCCAGTTTGCAAACATCCAATTTTATCAGTTTAAAAAAAAAGTCCAATCTTGTTCACATGTCCTATTAAACTAGATTCTACTTTAATCTGTGGGATGCTGAGACAATGCCAATAAACCAAGCATGATTTATTCAGCTCTGACTGTTCTGATCTGAGAAGCACCTTCATTTGGAGGCTGATTGCTCAACTATCCATAGAATTCTCATGGATCCTACAAGATATTAATCTCTCCCTCTATACTTGCCAGAGATTTCTGCTGGAATTACAGGACTTGTTGCCTGACATGTATAGAAGAATAATATTAGCCTTTCTAAATGCTTTTATGAGTGACAAAGCAGAATCAAATTATGATCTATATTCAAACAAGCTTTTCAAAACTTATGTAGACTCTTTGTTGTTTATTCAAGCGTGGGGAGATTCCCTCTCTCTGAGGAATGGCTGCTAAGGAGCCATATGTGGGACACAGCTCTAAATATTCCTCTTGTGTGGGACGCTCACTCCATGATCAAAGGCATTCATGGTTAACAAATTCAAATTTTGCACCTCTCTCTAATTTAAAGCCAAAAAGCCACTTGAATACCAGTGGTGCCAATCAGTACTTTTCTGCTACTGCTGTTGCTTGTGCACGTATTTTATGACTTTACCTATCTGAGGTTTGCCTGGCTTGTATATGTTATTCAAATATCCTTTGAGTCTGCTTATGTAAGGAATGCTAATTGAGGGGAAAAAATAATCACTCCAGTTTACAGAAGTGTTTGCAAATGTGTGTCACCACTTTTGCCTGGATTTTGCAACTGAGTTGCAAAATTTGATCATTTAATGTTTGGTTGATATAGTGTAATTATAATCTTACTTATTTTCACTTTTCCTGAATCTTTCTAATCATTGAGAGTTTCACTACCAGCTGCTGCAATGTCTGCTGTAGCACTGATGCTTTTTAAATGTAACTGGGTCAACTTCTTTTGTTGACAGGTTTTAACTATAGCATCAAAGCTGGTTGACTCAGTAGCCTCTCTCTAACTTGCTTGGATTAAAACCCCGGCATGAGCTATGTGCGGATGGTGCTTTTGCAGAGACAACAACCCAGCCAGCAAAGGCCTGGACTGGGAGAAGAGGAGGGTGCGCTGGCTGGTCCTCACCTCAACCGTGCCTCTGCAGCAGCTCTAGGTGGGAGAAGCTGTGACAGAGTCACAGCCAGCTGAGCTTCAGGTGTAAGACTGATGCCATCTAAGCCACTGGGATGACTTGTGTATTTTTAAAGATATGTGTGGCAGAGGAGTTTTCTAGGGGTTGGGACTTTATGGTTTTAGTCTGATACTTGCTACAAAGGCCACCAGAGTCAATTAAAAGACCCCTGCTGTCTCCCACTTTGCAAACGTATTCAGATGTGTGCTTTTCAACCATAAGCATTTTTGATAAAAAATTGAAAAGTAACTTACAGGGTTTTTTCTGTTGAGAACTAGGTCCTTAAAGGTTTAGCATTACACAGCATATTTGTCATTGGTAAAACACACTTTTTTCTCAGTCATATCACTGCAGAGACCTTGAATTCAGGAGCTGTAGGTTTTGTCCAGAACTTGCTATGTCAATTCTCTTTTGACCAGGCTATACCATTACAGACAGAAGGGGAAATGATCAGAAGATTAGTAGATACTGTTTTGAAATACTCTTTTTAAATGAAAGAAAATTTGTTACATGAATATGGACATATGAGCAAGCAGCCTCCCATGCCCAAACCATGTGTCATGCTTGATTTTCTCGACCTTTACAGAAGGTAAAATTACTAGGTTTTGTGTTTCAGTGGTTTTCTTCCATTGAAGACAATGGAACAAACTTCAGTTAATTTTGTTGGAGCATGGTTTGGCCCCTAGTGACTTTATTTCTCTCTTTTCTCACCCCTTTCTTTTGCACAGCAGGCAACAGTATAGCTTCCATACAAAGGATACAGCCTGAAAAATAGCACCTTGACTATGGAAGGAGAATGATTTAAAAATTAATGGTGAGAACTATTACTTTTCTGTACATACTGTACTGTACACAGCTCTGAAAATTATAGTTCCTGTTATTTTAACACACCAAAGCCTTTTGTTTTTTAAAGGTGCTACTTTCCAATTTCTGTTCTTGTTAATAATTTAACAGTTTAAGAAGATGCTGTAAAAGTAATTTACTTCATTGTGTCTGTTTCTCCACAGTGAAACAGTTTCCAGGTTTGTTTGGGTTTGGGTTTTTTTTGTAACTTTGAAGAGTGGAAGAGGGAATGTGTCCTCTGATTATGCAGATTTCCCATAGAACCTGTTTCAAGGATTTATAGCTGAAAATACCAAAGCACATCACTTAGGGATTATACAACAGAGGAAAAGGAAGGATCAGAGAACATCCCCCAGAAACCTGCTCCCCGAATTTCTTTCCTGTTCCTGCGTCAGCCTAGAGAGGCTGTAAGATGAAGGAAAGATGTCCTGGTTAGCCAATGCTATGTTAAACTGCCTCTGCACTTGCAGCTAAAGGTAATTTCAAATGAGGTTATTTGACCTGAAGAGGAATCTGATGGTAAAAAGACCTTTTTTTCCATAGTGTGGACATATGTCCAAGTAGCTAACTGTGGTTGATACTGCACCCTCCCTTGGGGCTGACTCTGACAAGCTGCAGCACTCACCAGATCCCTGCTTGGTCTCCATAGGGTTTTACATACTTGTTTCTGTGTAAAATTACACCGTTTCTGGGAAAACGACATGATCTATGTCTCTTTCAGCCACCACCCCATGTTTTTAAGGAATAGGGTCCTTTTTCCTGCTGCTGAAGCTCTCTTCTGCTGTCTCCTCTTTACTCTTTCTCTTTTTTTGTTCCTAGCTTTCTCTTCCTCCCATCCTGCACCCTATAACCTGTCTGGTCCTGAAGGTGCCACCCACCATTTTAATTTAGAAGCTAATAGCTTTGCAGCAGCCTGCAAGGTCATAGCCTAACTCTGCCTGAGGTCCTCCCAGCTGAATGAAAGCTGGCTCTGGGGTACTGGAGCATTACTTCTCTCTGTGCCACCAGTCCCCTTCCCAAAACTCAGGAATTAGGTTCCCAGTGCCATTGAACTTGCTGCTGCTTTCACTGCATCATGCTACGTGAGGCCGCAAGCTTTCTTGTGTCATGCCACCACTGTTAATGCATTGGCTGAAAATGTGAAAAGCAATGTGTTCAACCCAGACAACCTGATCCTGTATTGCAGGGGCTCAGGAAAAGCCTCATTCCAACAGACCGGCTGGCTGAAGCTGCAGCTGAAAACAGGTCTCTTTCCTCTGCTCATTTTCTTTGCACCTTTTTTCACTGTTCAGTCTGAAAATACCTCTCTGCCTGTCCTTACACTTCTAACTTTTCATTTCCCACACGGCTTGACTGCTGACTCCTCTGAGCATCATCCAACCATACAGACCGTCCGGCAAGGGCACAGCCTCCTCCAGCAGCATTGCTGCCCAGCAATCCACCACCGGCTGCTGCGCAGTTTCGACAGAGCAGCTCTGCAGTAAGGACCCTCACTGCAGGTTGCGCGGTTACGCTGCGGTTGCAGTCCTGCCCGTGGCTATGGGAAAGAAAGTGCTTGGATGGCAATGCCGAGTTTTGGGATCATGGGTGATACCACCCCGCCCCTGCAGCCCCACGGCGTGTAACACCTGTCCCGCATCACAACGATATGGTTGCCTCCTGAGGAGCCCCTCAGCGAGGGCAAAGCCAAAATGCAGCAGCAATGAACTATATGTGCAGTACTGCCCGCCAAGGGTTCAGTCCTGCACCCGGCAAAGTCAACAATAAAACTACTGGTGACTGGGACAAGCTCTCACTGGATGGTAAGAGACAGAAATTTTGTAACTGTTATGCTATGCTTTGGAAAGCAAAATAAAAGCAGTTTCTGACAATGACAGTTATTTTGTGTCCCGGCTGGTAAAAGAAACCATATTAAAAATGCACAGAAAGAAATGAGGATACTGCTTCAAAAGTCTGACTTTCATACAGGAAATGTGGATGAAGATTAATATTTATTATGTAAAACAATGCTTTTTGTGCCATAACAGATAGACAGAAAACTTCATTTTGAAAGGCTGAGTCAATACAGTCATTCTCAAAGGCTATTCTAGTATGTACTGTGCTTCAGCTGAGGGACCACATAAAAACTTCCTGGGTAACTACAGCAAAAACTTCAAAATGTCTAATAAAACTTCTAAAACCATTTAAATATTAAGTTAATGGGTCCCATTTTCCTTTCAGCTGTGAAGGTTTGCATCAATGGCATTGCACTGCAGTGGCAGAGAAATAATTTGAGTGTATTTTTTTAAATTATCTTACAATGGAATGGAAGCAGAATTAGTTAAACCACAGAATCGTAGGAGAACAAAATAGATTGTAAGTCAGTTGGGTCAGTGCCAAAATAAAGCTAATGGGAATTTATTTTGATCCACCCAAGAGTTGTCTCATCTAAATGATTGCTGTCCTTCTCCACATCAGAAGAGCTTGTGACTCATACCCATTTCCATTCTTAATCTCATACATACGCTTTAATCGTTGGCTTCATAGTTCATACATAGTTGCTAATATGAACCTATTTCATACAATGTTTTAAAAATACTGCAACTTGTATAAACTTTATACAAATCCCTTCACATGCTGCACAGAGTAAATAGAAGCTCAATGACTATAATACCCTAAGGAAATCTGTAATTATAAAAAGCTCCTAAATTTTTTCTTGGATGGGATACTCCAAAACATCGAACTCATCAGGGGACAACCATTGCATTGACTCTGAAATAACAATGACATGTTAGAAAATTCAATTTCTTGCCAAGAAAACTTTGAAATGGCTGTCTAAAAGCTATCTACATGAGCAAAGAAATACAACCCCAAATTTCTCTATTCTGGTATCTGTAGTTTAGCAGTGAAATCACAGAAATTTCTTTCTTGCAATAATGCATTTAGAGTAAATATAGAAAATAAGCATATTTGTCACAGAATCCAGTAATTTAAAAACTAATAGTGAGTTACTTGGGCTACAGGAAAAAATGTCCAGTTTATTAGCAAACATTTCACTTCTGACAAAATGCTGATTCGTCATTTGTTTTTAGTATTTTTTTCTCCAGGTTTAGAATGCGGAGGGCTTGTTGGGGTATTTTTTGTTCTTTGACTTGCCAGCACACACCTAGTAAAAAAACAATCTCAGAAAATTCAAATTGACATATCTTAAATAGTATTATTTAGAAATAAATATAAATATAAATATGTAATATACATATACATTTTACAGATACAAATACAGTTACATATTCAAACTGGCTGACCCCAGGTGCACCAGGATCAGAGATCAACATCACAGCATTGATGAAGAACAGCAATGAGGTGGTTCCAAGAAACACAGAAGAAATACAGAAGAAATGAGGGCAAAATAATTTCTTCCTCACCTTTTCACCTGCTGTGATTTCTGTGGTGGCTGGGAAGTCATGAGAGCCTACAGGGACCACTACAGTTCCCTGAAGAGTATCTGCAATAACACAGTTGACAAAGGGACGCGTTTTGGTTAACATCTATACAAAATGCCAATTTGTGTGGCACTGAATGCCATCAATGACCAAAGAATTGGCTCAAGGTTTCATTTTGTTACCACTCTTTCCCACTGTAAGCGGCTGTTAGCAACAGGTGTACACCAGCTCCTGCATCAAAATTTTGTGTGTGTGAAGAGTGCTGGTTGTAGTACTGCTTGCTCAGGTGTTCAGGGTCACATCAGAATAAGCAAATGATGGAGAGCTACATGGAGCACATGGGAATGTCTAGGACCTGGAGCAAAGTGGGCCAGGGTTCTTTTTCTTCTTTTCCTTCACATCTTCATGTCTGTTGTGTAGGACTGTGTTTCAGTGTTTCTGCATCTTGTCCCAGAAAAGACCAGGAAAGATTCAGGAAGGATCCCACTGAAATTAACTTCTAAATCACACTGACTTTGGTGGGAGTCAAGTTAGACCCAAATGCAAAGAGGCAGTAAAGCACACAACAGTGATTTCTCATGTTACCATAAAGCATTGGACCCAAAGCTTACGGAACACAGTACTTTGGACTGAGCTGAGTGCTCACAATTCCCACCCCCAGTCTGGAGCTGGGAGGGGTCTCTCCAGAGTAGGTCCTCTCTCGCTGGACAATTACAGCCTGATCAAAACCTGAACAAAGAAGATGTTCAAGGACTGTGTAGAAATGTGAAATGAAAATGAATTTGTTTGGGTGGAAGCAGCCGCTGAAGGACTATACTGAAAATGTGTTGCTGGTTCCTGTGAATGGAACCAAAGCTAATGGAGAAAGCCCAGGCCTGTTAGTGGAGATTGCCCCTTCCACACAGGCCTTGTACCCCTGTTACGGCAATGGCACTGGTTCACTTCCAGGACTTTTTTTTTTCATTCTTGGAACTACTTCGTAGCATCTTTTGCATTCACACACCAAACATTGGTAAAAAAAGCAGCACTGCAGTCTGTTGAGTGCTTTACATGAGTTTTAAGAATTATCTACTGTATTTACACAGTTGACCTGTATGAATATAAAAGCATGGATCTGGCTATGGTCTGCTGGATAAATAAATGTCAATGTTGTAGGTTTTTGAAAGAGATTTATTCTGGCCCTCAGCTAAATTTTATGCTAGTTAAGAGGAATATTACACCACAAGAAAAATCTTCCATGTCTTTAAAATACAAGCATAGATGATCTTTAAAAAACTGTTCCTGCCGTTAAATTAGGAAACTTAAAAACGGTGTTGTAGCTCTGTGGTCTGAGCAAAGTTCTGGGAGTTGGGCAGCTCTGAATCTTATACTTTTGGATGTGGCCAGGATGCTTTCGTGGTCCTTGGTTTCTGCTCCTGCAAAAATCCTTAGGCCTCTACTGCAACTGTGCTGCACCTGTGTAAGACTGACCACTTTTTACCCAGGATAGCACATTGAGAGGAAAACTCATGTGTTTTTATTTTGGTAACTGGCTCTCCACTCAGTCAGCAGGCCAGTCTGACACACTTCTCAACAATTTGACCGCGAAATCTGATGCAAGAGAGGCAGTGGTAACACATGTCAGAGGCAGGGAAGGCAAGCGGGACTGACTACCTCCTTCACTTACTACATGCATTTAGAAGACCAGAGCACTTTTAATGTGTCCTAATCTCCTGCTTTTAGACTTTTCATGTCTGTTGGCAGGAGGAATAGCTTGATTTTAACCAGCTGTGTAAAAGTCATGCTAACTCAAGTCAACTTGTGTAAAATTCAAATAAAAACTTTTATTTCCCGTTTCCAAAACAGTCAACATGAGTTTAAAAAAGGTGATGCTGCAGAAATGAAATAAAGCTACCCCTGGTTTGCATAACACCAAGATCAAAGCTCAGAGGTCTCCCTTAATCTAACTATTTGGGATGATGACAGTCCTTAAAGCACCTTAGAACAAGGGGCAAATGTCCCCTCAACACTGGTTATTCACCATCTGCATTTCACTGTCACACTATCTTTATCCATTGAAACTTTAGTTCAATGTCAGTTTGTACATTAGCAGCCTGACAGAAACAGCTAGACAGAGTGTATTCATTCCACTCATTACTGGCTTTTGTTTGAAGCCAGACGTGGTGGTGGTCACAGTTCTGTGCAATAATAAGTTTGGGGTGATTGAGATACAACAGAAGGGAAATGGCAGGTCTGGGGTGAGAGAGAAACAGCCTGGGGTCAGTCAGACTCTGTGGGTAACACAGTGACTGAAACGAGCCTGCTTTAACGAGGCAGACTTGCTCTCTCCAGCTAACCTGCACACTGACATTGGGGCGCATGATGAAGCTGAGAGGTGGTGTGGTTCGGGAAGCTGGCTCAGGGGCCTGGTACTGCCTGGGCACCAGATTGTGCCCATCTGTCCGTCTAGATGCTGACAATTAAGTATTGCTGTTGCAAAAGGTCTCTGTGCTCTGTGTGAGATCTGCAAGAGTCCCTTCCCTGGGATTGCTTCCTACCAGCACTCATTGGGATTACCCGTTGCCGGCAGCTATCACTTCACGTCTCTGCAAAAATGTAAGAGCTGATGCTCAGTGACAAGCATCTGACCAGAAATATGGGACCTCACAGTGAATCTTCCTGGTCCTGTTTTGTAGAAACCAGTGAGGCAGGCAAACAGTCAGCCCCTCTAAAACGTCCTCACAGGCCTGACCGTGGGCTTTGCTGCTTCACAGCAGGCACTGCACCATGCAAAATGTAAGCCTGAGTGATATGAATGCTGTAGGGGGGTCTAAATTCCATAAAATGACAACCACACCTCAAGACAGTGAGCTACTTTTTGCATTTCATCTCCTACAGTACAAGTCCTCAATTTCATGGATAGTCAAATGTCACACCTCCTCCTGTGCCTGTTGCAAATAAGGCAAAATGTGAGAGGAAAACTTTGCTGTTTAAGACACCCGGTAACCAAAGGAAAGTAGTATTGGTCTGAAAGCCAGAATTTCTGAGAGTTTCTCTTCCAAATACTGTTGCTAATATTTCCACAAGGCACCACTGTCATTACTGAGCTAGGCTTTACATTTTTCTGCCAGGAAAGAGAACCCAGATCTCTAAAATGACATATCTAAGTCGATTCCCTCTGCATGCCAAACTGAAATTCCCAATTAAATGATCTGCAACCCCAAATCTAATCCCTAGACTGAGAATATAACCAAGGTATCCTGGCACCCAACATTACACACAGCTCCTCCACAGCTGATTTACCTCTAGGATGCACCAGTTGTTCTGTGGGTCTCTAAGGACTGCTCTGTGTGCTACATAACCATCTAGGTGCTCCTCCTGTGGTATCTGCAGTGTTTCTGAAGGCTCCAAGTCTATTACTCCCATCAGATGGAGCAGAACTGCATGGGCCTTGGAAATTAAACTATTGCTTTTTTCACCAGAAGAATAGTCCCTAACTTGGAGTAAAACCTCTTCATCTCTGTATTTAGACCGAAAATTTCATTTTGTCAGGCATTGGAATGGGCTACCCAGGGAAGTGGTGGAGTCACCATCCCTGAAGGTGTTAAAAAACTGCATAGATGTGGCACTGAAGGACAGGGTTTAGTTTAGTGGGCATGGTGGTATTGGGTTAATGGTTGGACTTGATGGTCTTAAAGATCTTTTCCAATGTAAGCGATTCTATGATTCTATGATTCTATTCAGCAGGGCTGTTAAACCAGCATTTTTCACCCAAATCTCCTTGTCCTAGTGCATCTACACGGCCAGTCTGCACTTACTGGATGCTCACTACTTTCCTCTGCACGTTCTCAGGATGGGTGCTAAGGAGGACGACCTGTCAAGCCTTTCTACTGGCACTGGGGTCGCAGAAATTTGTGTCTTTCACTGTTCTTCAGCTGGCATCAACTGTTTCTTAAAGTTGAAGGTAAAAAAAAAATAAAAATACAGCAAATGGTACAAAGTTTCTGCAAATACATGAGTTATCGTCTTAAGTCATTTGCACCAGACACCACACATGGAGCTGCAGAAAGGTTGGCAGACCTCCCTTCAGATCAGTGAAGGCAGCATGCAGGTGCTTGTTTGGGCCTGAGCACCATAAGGCACTGAGGGAAGGGCTTACGGAGTAGTCTGGTGTGAGTTAAATAGAGAGTGTCAGCTGAGGGTCTCAACTTTGACAATGAATTTCCTTGCTTTCATGGATCTAAAATAAATCAGACTTTACAATGTACCCCTTAATGTAACTTTAATGAAGTTTTTGTGCATTAATTTCCTTCAGGTCCAGTCCTCGTCATTAATGTTGTCTATTGGCAAACAAAGAAGGATATCTTAGAAGAAAACCGTGCCAGCTGAGGAAAATGTTTGACTTGCTTGGTGTTGCCTAGCAGTTTTATATGTATTTTTGAAGGACATTTGAACAAACAAAAGTATATCTCTGCAAATTTCTTTTTATAGCCAGTGTCCCTGCTTGCAGTCCTGCACTGTACCCATTAGTTTCAATGCCTGTAATTAAAAATTGCAGGGAATATGTGCAGGATTAATAGCTCCTAATTTTCACTGATGAGTTCTAAGCACTGATCAGTAAAGGGTTCACAGAACTGGCTTTCCCTATGCTTTGTTTTGCCTAGTGCCAGATTTTGTCTGAGAACCTTGTTCAGCTTATCACACACATTGATGTTTATAACAGCTATATTGGCACAGACAAGATACAGGCAGCGTTTCAGAGTCCTGTGTCTGTGCTGGTTCAGTGTACAATACTTGTACCTCTTGCGAATTCAGAGTCTGGGCTCCTGGGAGCTGATTACAGGAGAAGATTAAAAAGGCTGTCTTCCACACACATGTTCAGAAGCAATGGATGGCATCTGCAAGCCTGAACCAGCACACGTCTGCTCAGAAAGGAGAAAAACATCCCCCAATTAGAAGTGTACCATCACTCATTACAAGGAAAAAACTTTGGAAATGCTACGTATGGCCACATTCACACATATATATATACACACACCACATAAGCTTATAAGTGTGTATGTATGTGTGTTTATATATTAAAATATATGAAGTTGTATGTTTAAGAAAGACTTTGTCGACACAGAACCTTCTTCTTTTTAGGCATCCAGCAGCTGGAGGAGGCACCGGGTCTGCATCAGGTCATGGGAGAAGCAGGCAGCCCTGGTGAGGCTCAGCACGCCTGGCAGGACAAGGGGAGCAAACAGTCGTGAAGGTCTACAGGCAGGACGGGTGACACAGTGTCGTGGTTTAGGCCCAGCCAGCAACAGAGCACCATGAGGCTGCTTGCTCACTCTTCCCCGCTATTGGTGGGATGGGGAGGAGAAAACATAATGAAAAGCTCATGGGTTGAGACAAGGACGGGAAGGGATCACTCACCAATTATGGTCACGGGCAAAAACCAGACTCAACTTGGGGGAAAAAACCAAAATCAATTTCATTTACTATCACTAAAATCAAAACAGGATAATGGGAAGTAAAATCAAATCTTAAAACACCTTCCTCTCACCCCGCCCTCCTTCCCAGGCTCAGCTCCACTCCCAATTTTCTCTACCTCCTCCCCCCCAGCAGCACAGGGGGATGGGGAATGGGGGTCGTGGTCAGTTCATCACATGTTGTCTCTGCTGCTCCTTCCTTCTCAGGGAGAGGACTCCTCACTCTTGCCTTGCTCCAGCATGGGGTCCCTCCCACAGAAGACAGTTCTTCATGAACTTCTCCAACGTGGGTCCTTCCCACGGGCTGCAGTTCTTCATGAACTTCTCCAGCGTGGGTCCTTTCCACGGGCTGCAGTCCTTCAGGCACAGACTGCTCCAGCACGGGCTTTCCCACAGAGTCATGGCCATCTTGGGGGACATCCCCCTGCTCCAGGGTGGGGTCCTCCCCAGGCTGCAGGTGGGCATCTGCTCCCCCGCTCCCCTCCATGGGCTGGGGGGGACAGCCTGCCGTCTCAGCACGGGCTGCAGGGGCATCCCCTCCTCCCCCGCTCCTCCTCCCCTCCTTCCTCACTGACCTCACTGTCTGCAGAGGGGTTTCTCTCACATTCCAATATGCCCCCCCACTGCAGGTTCCCCTTCTTAAATCTGTTCTCCCAGAGGTGCTACCACCATCACTGATGGGCTCGGCCTTGGCCAGAGGCGGGTCCAACTTGGAGCCAGGGAAGCTTCCAGCAGCTTCTCACAGGAGCCACCCCTGCGGCCCTCCCCCGCTACCAAAACCCCACCACACAAACCACACAGGTAGAAGTTGGGGAGAGAGGGGGAAGGTTGATACCCAGTCCTCCTCTAAAGATTGTTTATGCATTTTATGCCCTGGCCACATAAAATAAGTAAATAGTGGTAGAAGAGGAATAAGAATGCAAGGTGTTCTTATTACAGACCATGCCTTCCCTGTA
Source organism: Aquila chrysaetos chrysaetos (assembly GCF_900496995.4). Lineage (NCBI taxonomy): Eukaryota > Metazoa > Chordata > Aves > Accipitriformes > Accipitridae > Aquila > Aquila chrysaetos. Next base: position 65,485,444 of record NC_044030.1, read on the forward strand.
AGTGTTCGTTATGGTAACCTCCTCTCCTTAACCTGTGGCCAAAAAGAGCCTAGGCTGTGGTAGGTAAGGCTCAGTTCTCAAAAGGGAATGAATCCTCTGAGGTGGAAGTGGAAATTATAACTGGGTCTTGGGGAAAGAACTAATCACTCTGCTAGGACAGAGAAGATAAAGGAGTTAGTCCTTCCTCCAGCTGTTTTATGAAGTAAAAACTGCCTTTATGTGTATGTGGAAACCACCTCTATAGGTTTGGGTCAGAAGTTTGGAGAAAATCTACTGGATATTGTCCCTGGAGGTCACAGCAGCTGCATAACTGCAAGGACCCTTTGGAAACCTCCATGGCCTTGCTCAGAGCAGGGTCAGCTTCAAAGTTAGACCCAACTAACTAAACGCTGTCATAAAAGAGATGGTTTTCTGCAGATGCAGAACTTCTAGGAGGATTTTAAGTTAAAAAAAAAAAAGGTAGGTTGAGACAACCATCACTGAGCTGAATCTGAAAGCATCTCCTGTTACCAGGAGAAAAGAAAATATCTTTGTATTATAAATGCATTGTTATCATTCCTACATTCAATCAGTTGCAGAAACACTGGTCCAAACGCTGCTTATCTTGCTCAGGCATGTGAACTCCTCTCATAGTCACATTAAGCTCTTCATGAGTTAAATGAGAATAAAGCCAATAAAATAGTCCCCACATAGTTGCTGCTCTCTACCTGTGTGTTCAGTGTTGCTTCAGGGTTAACTTCGTTCTGTCCAGTAAGGACAGGGTGGTGAGCAGAACTCAGAGGGGACACATGTGAAAGAGACAGAGCTGAGTGCTCAGAGCTGGGGACATGGAGGCTGAAGGTGGATGGTCATGGAGGTGGACAAGACAGCAAGGCAGGTGTCACCAGTAGAGGCTCCTCAGCACACATCTGCCAATTAGTAATTAACAGACACATGCTGGGGTATGTCAGTTTTGTCTCTTGGTTCAGACAACTTCTGTTACTCCCTGACAAACAACTTCTGTAACTGTCCTGACAGTGAGATGTCCCAGATGGATGGGATGACAGATGTGGTTGTGATGGAGGTTGAGCTGCAAAGGCCAGGCATTAACTGGACCTGGCACAAGGCACAGGAGTAGGTGCATGGGACCACATTTAGTTCTCCTCTCCTTGGATAACTCAACTGTCATGCTACTGGGAAAGGGACCTGCTCCCAGGTCACACCTGGGACCCCCATGTCCTCAGGTGTAGTCAGGTGAGTGGAAGAGTGGTGAAAGGGGCCACCGAGTGTCTGACTCTTGAAGAACTGCATATGAAGCCCTGATGATGAACAGGCTGAGCGCCTCTGATGCACAGCAAACAAAGAAACCAAAGGTGACAGGGCACTGGACCTGGGAGAAGGGAGCTTGGTACGCATGTTTAATCAATTATTTCCCTATGTCACTTCACTGGCAGCAAGCTGGGCAAGAGAAATCCTGTCGGGGTCATCAGGTTGACTGCTGAGGCAGAGTTCACACGTTAAAAGCTTCAGCAACCGAAACAGATGTTAATCTGTGTACACACACGTAAGGTGCACAGAGGGCACGAAGGTCCACTGGTCCCGGTGCGAAGCACTCGCTGCCTTGTTGGGCATTCTGCTTATGGCTGCAGACCCAGCATAGTCATCCACCCACATGCATATGCATATCAAACAGAGTTAATGGTAGAAAATAGCAAAGCTTAATAAGCTTTCCACATCTTCTTTTGAAAATATTTGCATTTTTTAAGTCAACTTCCCATTTCTTCATGAAAAATTTCCAAAAGCTGCATTCTTGTGTCAAGCTCTAGGTTTCCATGTAAGTTCAAGGTAATGATTGAACTTGGTATGTCTGCCAGCTGTGTTGTTGCAATATCTACAGAGGAACATCGAAAGTCTGTGTTAGTTTGGGACTCACAAAAAGTAATTCATTATGCATAATGGTGATGTTGGCAGTGCATGCCAAATGGTTAAATCTAATGTAGCATACAGTTTCATTAAGGCACAACAAAATTAATCTATCCCTTCCCACCAGGAGGTTTAAACAAAAGCAATGGGGAAGGAGATGCATGCAAAAAGCAGCAATTCATTAATGAAATGAAGACATGTAAAATAATTAGGCTTATAACAATAGATTAGAGAACTAAATTAACCCTTTTATTTTCCGTGCAATATGCACAAGTCAGAACACTAGCATTGGGCGTTATTATGTAAATGAAGTCTTAAGTGTCTTCTGATTTCCTTTCAGGGAAGAGATGCACAAGCAGATCAAAATGAAGCAACTAGTTCCTTTTAATAAGTTTATTCTGGTTTGCACAAACTGCCCATGGTGACTATTTGCATTCAAAGTCAGTGGCTTGACTTCAGATCTCCAGTGGGAATTTGCAAATGAAAGAGTTAACTCAAAAGAATCAGGGAGAAAGAGCTGCCACTAAACTGGTGTACAATAACTCGTGTAATTAATAATACTGAAACTAAGGGACCAATCTAAATCAACGGAGGGATGGAGCTTTCTCTTGCCTGATTAGCAATGATAGTTAAAAGGGACAATTGTCTTTCCTTAACAACTCCTGTGTCCCCAGTAACACAGGAGAATTTCTTAAACAACAGGGTGTCTGAACAGTATAGATGCTGTTTGCTTAAAGGTAAAAAGGAAAGAGAAATGTTTAAAAATATGCTACATTTATTCAGGATAAGAATATCCCCAAATGCACAGACCTTTGAATTAACCAAGTAATCAAGAAATTCCTTGGCCTTCTGTACTTTAATTTTGTAATTTAGCTGAACACAGCAGGAACTTTCCCTATACTTTCTGGTTATGGCGCTCAGCTCTGTTCTGGAGGGAAGAAATCCTGCTAAGCACCCAGCAGTGTTCAGGGGACGAGGTGAATTCAGGGCACAGGGAAGCCTTTGTGGGAGCTCTGCAATGACTTCAACCCTGGGAAGGATGGGACTCCCACCCCCAGGGCTCTCCAATGGACCGCACCAGGCTGTGGAGCTGGAGTCTAGTCTGCATGTAGCATTGCCTGGATGTAAGTAATGAAGCATGGATGTCACGTGCTAGTGTTTTGTCCCACTGAGCACCCATAGCTGGAATGCTGGCATGCTTTGGAATTCATGTGAGAGTCCATGGGAACTAGCAAGTATATAAGGTGACATTAAAAGCCTCAACATATACGCTGAGAAGCCAGTATTTCTCTCCACTTTTCAAAATCATTCTGCCAGTGTCTAGAATGGGAAGCAAGGTTTGCAGCTGGCAGTAGTATCACAAGAGGTATCCTGGTAGGCAACATGAATTTATCACCCCAAGGGAAATACATCACACCAAACTTAGCAGCAAGTCTGTACCCCAAAAGGGAAGGGGTATTTGGAAGGCCTTGGGCAAGCAGCCACAATGGCAGGGTAGGTGATGGCACCCAGCACCTCACCGTTGCAAACCAATGCAACAGTGCAGGGCACAACACAAATCGGGTGGACATGGCTGGTAAGTATCTCAAATGAGGCATTGCCCATAAGGTTTTCTATTAATTATTACTGTTAGTCTTGGTTGAAGAAGGAAGATGTGGGGAACTATACTTTTAAGAGGCTTTGGTCTGAGCCAGCTAGAGCTAATTATCTTGTTCAGGAGCCCCTTGTCCTCTGTGCTGATCAGTTCTAACTCTGATGCTCAGCTGGTCGCTCTGAGGGATTTCTGGGCAGGGGAATGGCACAAAGATGGGGAAAAGTGATGGACTTGGTCCAGATGGGGGTAAGCTGAAATCTTTTTGAATTGTTCTTTCCACACTAGGATTTCCTTTATGTTTTCTACAACTGCAACCATTTTGGGGGGCTGATTCTCCTCAGTCCAGTGTCCTTGTACCTTCACTGATTTCAGGGAAGACTTATAACTCGAAGTGCCTAGATACTGATGCCTGAAGTAGGAGACAAGGACATATTGATTTTATTGGGGCAGCGTTATCTTGGAAGGCAGTGACATACCTCCTCTGAAGTCTGCAAAAGAAGGGCAGTACTGCAGGTATCTTCATTATTTAATGGGTCTTACTTAATGAAATTGGTGCACCTCTTTCTGTCCTGGTCATTCTCTTATCAAGCTGCCTAAGTGAGGTATACCCATATACTTGATGAATTGGCTTTGGTGATATTGTTTCAGAGTTAGCTGACAAGCATTAAAATGAATGGACTCCAATGTAATTCCTTAGGTACTCACTATGTTCACTGTTATTGATTAAGCAGGTATTTTAAAATAAATGTGAAGAAAATATTTTTATTTTATTTTTTTTTTATTTTATTTATTGAGCGTTGGTGGTATGTCGCTAAACTGGCTCTGTGCCCTCTGTATAACTCATTAAACTAAGTGGACGCTCCATAGCTGGTGACTGGAAAACTCCTGAATCTAGAGGTAAATGTTGCTAGTTCATGGCTGGCAGCCAGAAATCCTCTTTGTCTCGAAAGCTGAGATATATTTAAACTATTCTTAATTTTTAAGGGTACAACTCATCTTAACCTCTTAATTCCAAAGATTTGCCAAGATGTGTCTGATATATCATAGATAATGGTGCCACTTAGGTAAAGATGCCCTGTTTTAGAAAAAATAGTCTTACGGAGATGAGCCAGGGCCTCCTGAGGTAATAGGAGCCAACAGGGGAACACCAGTGAAATACCTCAAAGGAATTAAGGTGTGTTCCTCTAAAAATGTGACACAGGTGACAGCCCAGCTGAAGTGCCTCTACAACAATGCATGCAGCAATAGGCAACAAACAGGAGGTGTTGGAAGCCACCGTGCTGCTAGAAAGCTATGACCTGGTTGCCACTACTGAAACCTGGTGGGATGAATCCCATGACTGGAGCGCGGCTATCGATGGCTACAGGCTGTTCAGAAGGGACAAGTGAGGAAGGAGGGGTGGAGGGGCTGCCCTCTATGTCAAGAAATGGATTGATTGTGAAGTGCTGTCTCTGAAGAATAGGCACAAGAAGGTTGAAAGCTTATGGGTAAGAATTAGAGACTGAGGCAACAAAGGGAACCTTATGGTTCATGTCTACTACAGGCCGCCCGATCAAGGGGAGCCTATTGACAAAGACTTCTTACTCCAGCTACAGAAGGCATCGTGCTCGCAGGCTCTCATCCTTCTGGGGGACTTCAACCACCCTGACATCTGCTGGAGAAGTAGCATGGTGAGCTGTAGGCAATCCAGGAGACTGCTGGAATGCATCAAGGATAACTTCTTAAGCCAGGCAATAGACAACCCTACCACAGGGGATGTGATAGTGGACCTGATGGTCACCAACACAAGTGAGCTAATTGGTGACATCAAGACTGAAGGCAGCCTGGGCTACAGTGATCATGCAGTGGTGGAGTTTGCAGTCCTGAGGGATAGGGGACAGGTGAAGAGTAAAGTTAAGACCCTGAATTTTAGGAAAGCAAATTTCTAGCTGTTCAAGGAGTTAGTCAATAAGACCCCCTGTGAAACTGCCCTCAGGGACAAGGGAGCAGAACAGACCTGGCAGATCTTTAAGGACATTTTCCATAGAGCACAAGAGCTCTCAACTCCCAGGTGTAAGGAATCAGGAAAGGAAGGCAAGAGACTGGCATGGCTGAGTCGAGACCTGCTGGTCAAACTAAAGGGCAAGAATGCACAGGCAGTGGAAGCAGGGACAGATATCCTGGGAAGAGTATAGGGGTGCTGCCTGGTTGCATAGGGATGGGGTCAGGAAGGCCAAGGTGTAGCTGGAGCTGAACCTGGCAAGGGATGCAAAGAATAATAAGAAAGGCTTCTATAGGTATGTCAGCCAGAAAAGGCAGGTCAAAGAAAGCATACCCCCAGTGATGAACACGACTGGCAAACTGGTAACAACAGATGAGGAGAAGGCTGAGGTACTCAACAACTTTTTTGCCTCAGTCTTCACTAACAACCTCTCTTGCCACACCTCTTGAGTGGATGGACCAAAAGACAGGGACTGAGGGACCAAAGCCCCTCCCACAGTAAGAGAAGATCAGGTTCGTGACCACCTGAGGAACGTGAACATACATAAGTCTATGGGACCTGCTGGATGCATCCCAGAGTCCCAAGGGAATTGGCTGATGTAGTTGCCAAGCCACTCTCCACAATATTTGAAAAGTCATGGCAGTCAGGTGAAGTCCCTGGTGACTGGAAAAAGGGAAACATTGCATGCATTTTGAAAAAGGATAGGAAGGAGGATCCTGGGAACTACCATCCTGTCAGCCTCACCTCTGTGCCTGGGAAGATCATGGAACAGATCCTCCTAGAAGCTATGCTAAGGCACATGGAGGACACGAGGTGATTCAAGACAGCCAGCATGGCTTCACCAAGGGCAAGTCCTGCCTGACCAACCTGGTGGCTTTCTATGACAGAGTGACTACATCAGTGGACAAGGGAAGAGCTATGGATGCCATCTATGTGGACATCTGTAAGGCCTTTGGCATGGTCACCCACAACATCCTTCTCTCTAAATTGGAGAGAGATGGATTTGATGGATGGACTGTTTGGTGGATGAGGAATTGGTTGGATGGTCACATCCAGAGAGTAGTGGTCAACAGCTCAATGTCCAGATGGAGATCAGGGACAAGTGTTGTCTGTCAGGGGTGCATATTGGGACCAGGACTGTTTAATATCTTCATCAATGACATAGTGGGATTGAGTGCACCCTCAGCAAGTTTGCAGGTGACACCAAGCCATGTGGTGTGGCTGACATGCCTGAGGGACAGGATGACATTCAGAGGGACCTTGACAAGCTCAAGAATTGGGCTCATGTGAACCTCAGGAGGTTCAACAAGGCCAAGTGCAAGGTCCTGCACCTGGGTCAGGGCAACCTTCAATATCAATACAGTCTGGCAATGAAGGGACTGAGACCAGCCCTGCAGAGAAGGACCTGGGGGTACTGGTGGATGAAAGGCTGGACATGACCTGGCAATGTGTGCTCACAGCCCAGAAAGCCAACCATATCCTGGGCTGCATCAAAAGAAGCGTGGCCAGCAGGTCGAGGGAGGTGATTCTGCCCCTCTACTCTGCTCTGGTGAGACCCCACCTGCAGTTTTGCGTCCAGCTCTGGAGTCCTCAGCACAGGAAAGACATGGACCTGTTGGAGCGGGTCCAGAGGAGGGCCACAAAAATGATCAGAGGGCTGGAACACCTCTCCTGTGAGGACGGGCTGAGAGAGTTGGGGTTGTTCAGCCTGGAGAAGAGAAGGCTCTGGGGAGAACTTAGAGCAGCCTTCCAGTACTTAAAGGGGGCTTATGAGAAAGATGGGACAGACTTTTTAGTAGGGCCTGTAGTGATAGGACAAGGGGTAATGGTTTTAAACTGAAAGGGAGTAGGTTTAGATTAGATATAAGGAAGAAATTTTTTCTGATGAGGGTGGTGAAACACTGAAACAGGTTCCCCAGAGAGGCGGTAGATGTCCCATCCCTGGAAACATTCAACATCAGGCTGGACGGGGCTCTGAGCAACTACATCTAGTTGAACATGTCCCTGCTCATTGCAGAAGGGTTGGACTAGATGACTTTTAAAGGTCCTTGCCAACACAAACTATTCTATGGTTCTATGATTCTAACATGCCACACAACTGCAGGACATCCCTTCCTCCTCTACAGCCATGAGCAGACCCTGTCCTTTTCTGCTCCTAACCTTTGCTGCTTCATGTCTCATATCCTACCGCCACTGTCAGTTCATCTCAGCTCCCCATCCCAGCTGTCCCACTCTTCTCTCAGTGCTGGTCCTGGCATGGCAGTGGTTTGGCTATTGGTTTCAAAAGGAGTAGGACTGGGAGCAGCTTCAGCCACAGCTCTGTCTTCTCTTGTTCATGCATCTACAAAGTCCTGGCCCTTGGTGCTGGTAACTCCCAGTGTACAGTCAGCTTCTCAGTAAACTCCCATGTTTGGCTATTGCTTTAAGTAAAGGAGAAAAGTAAAATATGTAAGACAGCATTTCTGCGGAAGCTTTTGAATTTCCACTTTCACATATCATTACCAGTGCAAAGAAAAAAGAACCCAGACTGCCTGTCAAATTCACTTGAGTCTTCAAGGCCAGGACCGAGGGAAGACAGGGTTTTATTTGTACACCGAGCAAATAGCATTTGGGAGCCAGTGGAACATGACAAACCTTGCAGCCAGCAATGCTATTCTCAGGGTGCCACTCTGGAAGAAATCCTTGTGGGATTGGGTCCCCAGCCAAATGAAGGCAGTGGTCTGGCCAGCTGAGCAGACACAGAAGAGCTTGTTGTCCTCTTTCCCCATGATTGACCTTTCCTGGAGCCAAACCAGCATGACCTACTTTACAGCAGTCTATGGGCTGTCCTAAAAGATGTGTTTTGACATGCTCACCCAGTGCTGGAGTACCCACCAGGGAGATCTGCTGTGCCCTTTCCATTGAGAGGTGAGGACACAAGTGGGAAACTGGTGGAGAACATCCAAGCCAATATGTGTGAGGGTCTTTGGAGGCCATTTTAGACTCCGGTTGCTCAGTAAAGCAAAGGAGCCAGAGGCTGAGACTGTGTCCCTAAATCTACTTCACAATCACGAGTCACCAGCTGGCAGATGATTATAGTGTATGGCCTTTCTCCCATCAAACTAATGGAACTTTTGAAATTAATTAATAGGATCCTGAAAGTTCCCAGAGCCTTGTTTTATTTTTAAATTAACACATTCTTCAGTGAGATTGGAGATATAGGCCTAAATACTGCCCTCAGTTATACCCACATATCCCCACTGAAGACAGCTGATTTCCCTACTAACTGATGGCAGAATGTGACATGCAAGGATCTGCATGTTCCCTCTCTGTAAGATGGAAAAAAGTCTGCAAAAATGGACATTTTTTATCTCTTCATATAAAAGATGTGTGACTCATTCAATTCCTCTTTAAACTATTTTATATTTACTGCTTTATATAGTTATTCTGGGCATCAGCATCCTCAACAGTTACTTAAAAGCTGCACTTGCCAAAACCTGTCAATTACTGCTTCAGTCACAACTTGCACAGTCACCGAGACAGCAGCAGAGAAAGAAGTTTTGAACTCATTTGAATGTCAGAATTTCACAGTAGAAACCTATCTCTGGTGATATCAGTGTCACCTTTTCAAGCAACACTGTGTAAGGTGGTTTGAAAGAAATCCAGGATGAGCAGCTCATTGGACAAGGGGGTGTAGTGGTAGGTGTCACCAGGGGACTCTGGCTGATGGCAGGAAAAGGACATTGCAGACAAATAGGGTTGGGACTAAGGAAAATGAGGTAGAAAAGCACATCACAAGTGGGTCTCTTGACATGTAGGTGGCCAGATTGGTGAACTCAAAAAAGAACCCTGTGTTGCTTAACTTGCAGCCTCTGGTGTAAAGATATCTATGTTGTTGGCCAACAGCCAGAACCAACCACACAAGAAGTGGAGTGCCTGGACTTAGAGTACTTTGAGGAGTGATGGATCTGGCAAAACCATTGGTCCAGACAGCAACAAGCAGGCAGCCCTGAGGGGTGAAGGCTGATAGGCACACAGAGGTTCATGGGTCTCTGTGTGGTCCAGCTGTGAACCCCAGGGCCAGGAACAGGCCACTGTTGCCATCGAGGGACCTCACGACCAGCTGCTCAACACATGTGTGGAACAGTGCGTTCTCCTGGCAATGGTACAAATCCCAGAAAGCTGACACCAGTGATGGGGTGCCGATGGTGTAAATGAAGTCATAAACCAATCTCAGTGTGATGCCTCTTTTCTACACAGATATTTTTAACTTGCTCATGTAACTTTTTATCCTGAAATTATAGGAATTGCTTTTATACCACTGTGATTAGTTTCTCTCTGCACTCCTTTGTCATTTCAACCTCATGCACTTTCTGGACTGCAGTACCTGCAGGTGGTCGGTTACAGACCAATTCAGAGAATAAACACTATAATTAATTCTTCTCTGAGGTAAACCACAGGGACAGTCAGTCTCAGGTTAGATCTAGAGCTGGGGGAAGTTGGAGGTCGGGTGGGCACAGCTAGGAGGTCCCATGCCTGCTATACCTCTCCTGCAGGCTGCGATGTCCCCCAGCCAGCAGCAGCCCTGCTTGGGTTGTCTGTTGGACATGCTTCCCCTCTTTCCTCCCCTCCTGAAAACCCCATGCAGACAAAAAAACCCCTCTCTATGTTGCTTTGTTTTCTAGCTGGGGAGTTACACCTGAAAGCTATCACTAACAGTCTTTCTCCTGGAATAGTTAAGGGACTGTGCAGGACCAGAAGAACAGTTAAGTAAAATGAATGTATACACAGCCTTAGGTAGGAAATAAATGTAGATCACATTACGTAAATATATACCTCTATGCTTACAAAGACACTTACACATTTAAAGTGCAACAATAACCAAACTCAAAACAGCTATTTAAAGAAAAACAAAGTCTTTCTAGAATGACCCCCAACTAGTAAACAGGCCCAAAACAACATATATGAAGAAACTGGCAGCCATCCACTATTTGGGTTGCAGCATGAAGTAATAAAATTCAACCCAGCAAAATAATCTGCAATTCTTTGTCCTCAAGGAAACAGTGCTATGGATGTGGTCCAGGGAAATGCTATAACCTTTACCACTATGCCTAAATAAAATTCACAAATCTAACAGTTGTAAGGCTCTTCACTTGGTTTTACTTTACATTGTAACACATCTTCTTTTATTGTCTTCCTATTTTTACTGGCTGAAATGTTTCCAGAGAGAGGAGATAAAAGTTGATCAGAGCAAGACAGGTAGTGTTAAATTTTTTTCCTGTGTAATATAAAGAATCTGTCAATCTTCACAACACATGATTTTTCTTAAATTGTCAACATATGGTTATTTTTTCAACTTAGAAAAGAAGCAAGACTTTTACTTTTCAAGGTGTAATTTTTGGTTCTAAGTTCAAGTGAACAGTTTCAGTAACACCAAACCTTTATTTTATTGAATAATGATCTGTCTAGAAAATAAAAAAGATCTTTCTGGAAAAATTTATTATGCAATGTATCTATATGTGCTCAAACAACTAAGTGATTCTGTTAAATATTTTCCTGGATCAGGTCAGATAGTCCAGTAGCATTCAGGATTAAGGGTCACGTCTTCTGACCAGCACTGGGCTAGTACAGATGTTCAAGTACATGTGAGGCATCTAGGAACTGAGGTCAGCATAGCAGCTTTTTCAGAAAAAAATAGAAAAAAGAACACCTGCATTACAAAAGATAAAATGGAACACAATTTGCCTTTCCAATTACCTTTCATAGACTGGCAAGCAGCAAGTAGTAAATGGGCAGTAGGCATACCTCACCCCCCTCCAAGGAATTTATGACCACCAAAATGATACTGGAGATACTTTGATTTTACAAATAAGGCACTTCAGAAATTAACTCCATTTAAACTCCCTATTTGGAGTTTGCCTACTACATAACTGTAGAATGAGATGATGGTTACTGCTGCTGGAAGGTATGTAAATTAATGCAGATTTGTTCAAAACCATTCCTGCTAGCAGAGATGGGCAGGTCCTGCTCAGAAGACACTTCCCACTCCTGCCCCACCACCTGCATTGCTGTGCAGGGACTGACCTTGCAAGAGATAAGATATTACCCAGGGTCAGATAGGTCCCTCAGCACCACTGAGATGTCCGACAGGCAGTAAGAGAAGATGGAAGGACACAGACTTCTTGTTAAATCAGCTGCCTTTGATTTAGTGGCAGATAATTCTCCTCAATTTCAGTGGAAACAGGTCTCTGCTAGAACTCATCTCAGAAAGAAGAGTGATTTTTTTAAATGGTTTCAAAGATTCCTGTTTCATTTACTCTTAGCTAGCCCATCTCAATAGCTCTGTAAGCTGTTGTTAAAATCACTGCAATTTTCCTATGAACTCAGTAAGAAGCCCTGGAGAGATGGCTGCAAACAGCAAGGGGATGCTCCCAGGGGTCACTCTGACACAGAGCCAAACACTGGGCTTCACTTATGAACCTGTCTCAGGCTGCTGGCACATCACCCAACAGGGCTCTGCTGCCCCACTTTGCCTCCCGGTGCTTGCTGACTGTGCATGGTGGGAGGATTTTGGGACACAGAACATGTGAGTGGGTAGGCAGATGATTTTTTCTTATTACTGATTCCAACATGTTGACACCCAAAATGTGGGATGAGCAAAAGCAGCTACACAAAGTAACTTCAGCCATAAGCCCCCTTGCTTTAGTCAAATCCTCCACCAAGGCCTCAGGGAGGAAAGGGAAGTTGTAAGCCCATCATCACCCTGACTTGAGGCTTGTCCTGTGGTAGTGTGACTCTCCTAGGTTTTGCTGCGGCTGCCCAGAGAGCAGCACCATGGTGCAGAGTGGGGCTGGAGTTGCTCTCGCAATACAGCTGCAAGTCTGTATGGGCATGTGCTCCACAGGCTAGGGTTCCCTCCATCACAGCTTTCTCTGGAGTTACTAGGAAACAAGGTAAAATAAAATCATCTGTTTCATGTGAAATAATCGACCATGTTGTTAGATGGATGCAATTCCAAAGATAACATCTGCCAGCAATAACAAAAATTACATTGCCACCCCATATTCTGGACTATTTTACTCTTCCAAAGGGCACGATGTGCAGCATTACAGGCTGCTGCACTGAGATTTCTCAGGGTAGCACCTTACTGTTGTTACTGCTGAAGTGTTTCTAAGCATATGGGAACCTCTGTTTGTGTCTAGTAGAGAGTGTAGCAACAATCGAGCAGTAGGCAGGCTGCAAGAGGACTGAGACAGTCACATAGGATTCAAAATCTGTATTTTTTTCTATGTAACCATCAGCATAGTCAAATAAGAATAGAAGTAAGAAATGTGATCATCTGGGACTCGAATCCTAGCAATTTACTAGAGACTGTTCCATGGGGAGCAGAAAGGACAAAGGCATCAGAGAGATGGGTTTGCCTATTGTTAATACAAAACAGCAGCTCCCAGTTGATTTTAAAATTAAGCTGGAAAGGGTTCATTGCTTTTTTCCCTTGTTCTCCCACCACCACCTTTTTTTCTCCCTTTCTTTTTATTTGGACATCCCTTCTCCAGTTCCAGGATCTACAAAGAAATCTAGAAGTGATCCTCACTGCTTTTCTTATAGTGCAGCCTAAACAGTCCATGACCCTGAACTTTAGACCTGGAGCCATCTGACACAGGATGTTAATTGCATTCTCATGATCACACTTTTTTTAAGATCTCCTTTTCTGTTAAGATGAGTGCCCTGGTACAGCACCTGCTACATTCCCAAGTCCTGTCTAACAAGGAGTGTGGTGCATGTGCAGCAGTGTTTCCACCTCCATTCTTCTGCTCTCCTGAGCTAAAGTTTTGGTATACACTGCACATGCTGCACAGAGTTATTCTCTGATTCACTGATGGTCTGCAGCCTTTGCAAGTGAGCATGGACAGATCTCTGATTCTCTGCGAAAACCAGACAAAATTCTCAGCTTCACATGGCTTATATGAAACCAGCTGGCCTTGATAGTTTTGGTTCAGCTTTTAGCTTTTCCACTTTTTAAAATCTGCAACTTAAAGTGAAGCTCAGCCCTCTGAGTACACACCACACAGACTGAAAATGCAGAGGTAGTACAAATCGTGAGTACCTTAGAAAAATACATATTCCTTGCCAATGGTGTAGCATTGCAGAGGGCTTTACAAAGGACAGATCTGGATCTTCCGAAAAGTACAGAGGTGCTGAAATTCAAAGGTTTATTTCTTTGTAATAATTAAAACCACATGCAAAGTAGGTATCTAGCATTTGATTACCTGTTGGCTCTGGTGGACTTCTGATTTAGCAGGCTTTTTCACTCCTAACATAAATCTTTGAGAACTGACTTCTGTTTCTACCCAAGTATTTTCTGTATTAAATTTATGCTCTAGGAGCATTATAATTACTAGCAGGATTGCCATATATGTGTACATGTATTTCAAAACACATCTAAAAAGCAGAAAGGAAAAGACAAGGGAAGAATTGTGTCATTTATCCAAAAAAGAGGTAGTTAGAATGACCTAACTCAATTCTGGAAGTCTGGACCTAATGCATGAGAGACTGCAATGCTCCTGAGAGAACCGAGAAAGCAGGTAAAGGATTTGTGACAAAGACGACTTGTATAGAGCCAGGAATGCAAAAGTTGATGTTGATGCTTGAAAATGTGCTTTTAATTTTATCAAAAAGGCAATTAAAAACCACTCAGGGAACATGGTGTAGAGATTTAGAGCAAAGCACCTCCCATTGCCTGCTGTTGGTGGAGCTGCAAAATGAGCGACTCTACAACTTTGAGTTTTGAATGCTTAAAGAAAGGGTCATAGGTGAAGCCATCTCAGCAACGATTTAAACAGTTGGGAAAAGTCATCAGCTGCTACAGGTGTTCTTTAACCAACCATCAACAAAATGTTACTGGGTATGAGACACAAATACTTGGCAACGTTTAAGACAGGAGCTGGCCTATTAGGAGAAGGACTGTAGTCTGTTCACACAGGAGCACAAAATTGCAACTGTCCAGGGGAGGAGATCTTGGACCTCAAGCCCAGCTTTCCACGGAACACAGAGTGAGCAGCAACACCTGTTTTGAAGTGGCAGGAATAGTTCCTGAACATTCACCAGAAATCTCAGACACGGGCACTGTGGCAGTGCCTGAAATGACTGGGTGCAAGCGGAAGTTGTAGCACCTTTCCCTGAAAATAAGGAAAAAGACAAAGTGAATTTGATTGCCTGCAGACCGTACCACAGTGATAACGTAGAGGGCTGAAATTTAAAGTCTCCTTTTTACTCACGCAGGATGTCCTCTGCACTCAGGGATGTGCAGCTGCCTGGCACTTCCAGCCAGATGCCTCCTCTCCACAAGAAAAATATCTGTCTACGGAGCCATGATTGGAGTTTTTCCTCAGGATTTTCAATGCCGCAGGTGTGTGGACAGTCACTGGTGCCTGGCTCAGAGCTGGTCCCAAAAGCAACAGGACACTTCAAGTATGCTAGGGAGTAAGCACAGAAGATCAACTTTGCTTTCATAATGCTTCAGACATAAACCACTGCTCCTTCACTAGCAAATGGGCATGCCCTATTCCCAAACTACTTGTGTTCGACATCCCCTTTTGATAAAGAATCCAAAAGTTGTCAGGTGATACTTGCAAGGCACAGTTTAGAAGTATTGTTGTTTCTCTAATTTTATTATGTTTTAAATGGGTGGTCTCAAGTTCCTCTGTCTTGCCTGAATAAGGAAAGAATAAGCTTTGTGATTGCCATTGTTTATACAAAACACTTGTTTGTGGGAACTTGCTCAGACTTTTTCACTGAGCACAAGAAAAGACCTTTGCTTTCACTCCACATTAGGAAGGTACAGTGAATTTCTGAGGATGGCAGCTGAATACAAACTTTGCTAGGACAGCTGGCACACACTCACAGGTTGGTCACAAATTATTTTGCAATGCTGGTTTGCCTCATCGTATTTTTAACTCAGTGAAAACACTGTTGACAGTAGCTATTAAATCTACTAGCCACAGCGTGGAAGAAAATTTGGAATACTTCCCCAAGATATTTTGCTCACATTTTCATACTTTTATTGAGATGGTCAGGAGTTGTTTGGTGAAATCTCAGTAAAAGACTAACGTATGTTTTATTCCTATTCCACAGAGCTGGAGACAGTGTCCCAGTTCTCCCCTGCCAGCCAAGTCCCCTGACCACCCCAACCACTGTCTTAACGCCAGGTCCTCTCCTGCTTACCTGAGGCTTGTGGTCTAGGCTAGACCTGGCTGCATCTCCAGGCTGTGAGACAAGCTCCTCCTTGCTGGCATGTCAACTTTCCCAGGTTATCATATCCATTGTCTAATAAAAGCTCCATGATAGAATAATGAGTATGGAAACAACAACAACAAAATATTTTTTGAGATTAAAATATATCCTTTTTAGTATTTTAATTCTGCTTTTCTTTACTTTGAGTCCCTCTGGAACAACACCCTTTCCATCAATATCCCTTCTAACTAAAGGAAGCAGATAGTTACTCTGAGTTCACTCCTACAGAGAATATATCTTAAAATCATTCAATCACAAATTATTTTTTATGACTGCAGCATTTGTCTGCAGTCTGCAGTCATGTTTGCAAGCAGAAGATCTGACAGCTAGACACACATGTTAAAAATTATGTCTGGTTTTCACTCTTGAATGGTAGATGTCTGCTCCGTCACCCTCATACACAAGCAGCTGATTGACAGTCAAAATGGAGGAAAATGAATATATGCTGTGAGCATGCACATCTTTGTGCTTTGAGCTTAGATGTCTTGCTTCTAGAAAATGAAGTGATGCCTGTCTGGTTTCTCAGAAATTTTCTTTTAGGCAAATATAAACTACTGGTTGAAAAAAAAAAAAAGACTGTTACAGGCTTTATCTGGCTCCCATTAAAATCATTCAAGCCATTCACTTCAGCTGGAGCTGTGTGGAGCTCTATGGAAGTATTTTCAAACCACATGGCATATTCTTTCAGAAGTGGCTGTATCCCTCTTTTCTTGCAAGTGTTTGTTGTACTGGCTAATCTCACATGGAGATGCTGGAGATTTATGAATTGCCATTGTTGTTTTTGTCTTAGCTCTCCGAAGGCCTCATCCTCTAGAGCTCACTTGTCTAACATTTCTGCAGTGTGCATTTCTGAAATCCTGTTTGTTAAGAATACTACATCATAACACAAACTTTGAAATAGCACCAGGAGACATTGCTCTTGCCTAACTGCAGAAAATCACATGCTCTAATTCTGCTTAAGGAAAACTAATCATATTCAGCATATGAGAAAAAGAGCTGCATGCAGTTGGAGATGACATGATCATTTGCATTGGAGGTAAAAATGAAGGGCCATTAATTTTATAGCATTAAATGAAGAGAAGTGTTAGACCTCTATAATTAGCTTCAATGAATACATTTCAAAGACATCTTCACGAATGAATGTAGGAAGTGTGTATCTATATATACCGTTGAGAGAAAACTATTCTATTCAATCCAACCTCATACAGTATATCTGCAAAAGTAAATATATACACCTTGACAGACTTCTCATTCTTTAAAATTGCTTTAATTGCTCTGGCCTACTAATGGACATAATTCCAAAATGGCAATCTAAAGATTGCATTGTAATTGTTGATCTCCAGTCATCTACAGTCCTCTGAACATTAGCTGTGATTTAAAACCCATGTGAATTCTTCAGTACTGGTCATATCATTCAGCTCTATAACACCTTATCAGCCATTTTAAAGGTACTTAAACCATTTTATGTTAAAATTATATGTTTGGGTTTAGTTTCAGAGTTTGAGAGGTGGATGTTATTATTGTTATTATTATTATTATCATTATCATCATCTTCATCATCATTATTATTATTTCAGGTTTCTTTTATACTGGGAAAAAATTACTGCAATTGGGATCAGTCACTGCAGTGACTAGTTTGGTGGAGAAGTGCTCCAAAAAAACAAGTGAGGTAACCAATACAAAAGAAACGTGAGTCTCCATGTTAAAAATAATTAAAAGAACGTGGTATTTTACCAGCAATAACACTGGGAAGGGATGACAAAAATTCTCCATGGAAGGTATCAGTGGACTATGGGAAGTCAATAAAATATGGAAACTAACAAGGCTAAGAGCTTGAAACAAAGTCAAGAAAGCCCTGTCAACCTGGGAAGCCAGGACTGCCATGCAGGGTCGAGCAGAAGTTCATTTTGCCTGCTACCCTTCCTCTGATCTGATGATGTCTATAAAGGTGTCATTACAATCGCATTTCTATTGGATTAAGTGTCCCTTCCAAGCTATTTGCTGCTATTATTTCAGAGAATTCTATTATCCAAGGAAATTCTTGATATCTGCAGAAATACTGGTCCTTTTAAAAGTACTGTCCTCAGAGGTTTCCTTAGTCCTGTTTCAACATTTACTCTAGCTGAATATCTCTTTCTTCTCCCCAGAGGCTGCAGAGAGCACAGGTGCTCTAATTTCCTTTCAGCAAACCAATCACTGACTCTGTTATCTGTTATACTGTTATCTTGCCCCTTCTTAGTCCCCTTTCTTGGTTAAGAAAACCTAGGTCTTTTGACTACCCCCACGGTCAGAGATTTTCAGTGGTCTTGAATGCACACTACTAAAGCTGGCTGTTGTTTTCCAGTCTGCATTAGCCAACCAACCGCTCTCAAAAATCCAGTTTGTTTAGGTCCTGCTGAAATCCCGGCCTCATTGTGGACAGCAGAGATGCCACTGTGGTTTCTTCTGACTTGTATTGTACAGTCAAGGTAATACCTTGCTGGGCATTTTGTGTGCATCCACTGCCTGACCTTTCTCCATCATATCAGACCTTCCTCTCTTTTCCTGTGTCCTCTACAAAGGCAGTGGTGTTGACCTTGTCTCTGCCAGACCTGCCTGCTGCAATCATCTCTCTTTTAGTTTTAAAGCAAACACCCAAGTATTTCCTGTCATTCTGCCCCTGGTGCTGCTAGGAGGAGACTCCCCTTAAATACCCATTTTTCTCTTTGGAGTGTCCCTCCCTCATCTCCTTTGCCATGACTCACACTTGCTGAAGGTCACACTGTGAACGTCTCTGAAGATCCATGCCAGCCAGCCAGGCGTAAAGGTATGGGGGAGAGCCCGGACCTGAAACCGTCCTGCTGACACTGCCCTTGGCTCAGTGCATGCCCGTCTCCTGTGAGGCAGCTGGGGCTGTGGTGCTCCATAGTTCCTCGGTCTCTCCAGTCCAGATCAGGTCTTGGTATGCCCTTGTTAGCGGTTCCTTCATATTTTCTTATGTGTCTGTCCTCATCCACCATCTGTACCTGGTTACACGACTGGCTTCAACGGGTATGAGGACTGCCTTTTCATTCTGTGCTTGTGCAGAGCCAAGAACAAGTGGGTTTAGTGTCTGAGGTAGGCTCTAAGCCTGGCTGGGCTAATACTGCCACAGCTAGAAACAGAAAAAAGGTATGATGCAAACAACACCTCATGACAAAAAAACCACCATCCATGAAACAATCAGCCGAGTTCCTACCTGCTCTGTTATAGTTGAAGTTTCATTTAGATCAGTGCAATCACACTAGGGTCAAACGTGACCCAGAGTCTAATGGGCATGAGGGGGAGGTCTCCTCAGTAGCTCCCTGGGTCTGACTCAAGCAGTGCTGTACAAATACAAAAGATGTAGTGTGAGTGGCAATATGGAGACTAAGCAGCAGAAAATCAGGGCTCTTATCTTAGATCAGCCACTAACAAAACATGTCACTTTGGGTGACACCTCCCATCTCTTTCTCCTCTTACACCTTTATCTAGTCTCCATGTTTAGACTGTAAACTCCTCCAGGCAAGGATTTGTTCTTACAACCGTGCAGCACTATACTACACACAACAGGCAACAACTGCCCAAATTAACAAAGAACCCCCAAACCCGTAGATAACCCAATCCTGTGATATCTGATGGTCCTTTTGATGGACCTTTTTGATTTGTGATTTGAAAAGTTGGTATGACATGAGAAAGTAAGAGACAGTCATGCCTACCAAGAAGTTAAACAGGGATCAAATGAGTATAAGCTCCAGGGCAGCTGGGCAGGGTGGCCAGAGGGCTGGGGGGGGCCCATCAGCAGGACACAGCACCCAGGGCGTCCGTGCCAGGGTACACCACCACCCTGGAGGAAACAGGACCTGCTAGGGGAGCCACAAATGCTACCAAGTGCACTGGCACAGGATGGCCCCAGGTAAGGGAAAGGATGGGCCTATCGATCTTTTTATTCTTTTATTTTGAGGGAAACAAAATCCAGGAAGATCTCAATTTGCAAGGAAGAGACCAAAAATATTAAACAGAAATAACACAGATCAAATGCATACTGATCTACTAGCCACAATATGAAAAGCAAATAGTACAGGACTAGGAATGTGTGACATTACAGCATTTTTATACAAACTGTCTATATGCCATAAGTATATAAAAACAAAAGGAAAAAAAAGGAAAAAAAAAAAAAAAAAGAGAAGCAAAACACTATAGCAAAACACTACAACAAAACACTGAGCTCAGCAACTGAAGTTGGACAGTACTGGGCAGAGTTAACCAATTTAAAATTAGTCATCCATATTTCTCTAGCTAGATATAAACCAAGGTGCTCTGAACAGCCTGACCTCATAAAAACAGGGTGCATGAAAACAATAGAGAAATAATCCTTTCAATGTGGTCTCAACAACACAGCATAACATAATCACACCTGATGTGAATAATGGTTCTTCCTGCAGTCCTGCTCCCCTGCAGCTCCGTGCTGCCTTGCTGCTTCACTCCATGCGAAGAAATTACTAGAGGCTTTACTTGGCTCCAAGCTGTTTCTGCTGAGCACCTAGAAAAAAACAGGATTGCATTTTTGTCTGCTTTTCCATAATACTCCACATCACAAAGATTTCTCAGTTCTTTTTACTGTCTACTCAGAAATAAGTAACTACATGTATTTTTTTCTCTTCCCAAAATTTTATATAGACTGCTGGCCAGAGTGAGCTGAGGATTTTGAGGGGATAGTAGGGCTACAAGAGTAGAGTTTCCAAGGCCCAGAGATCCTTTGCTTTTTGAAGACATTTTTGTCAGAAATACCTTATTGCTAGGGTAACTTTTAGTTTTTTGTTTCACAGCAGAGATGCCAGGTATGTCTATGTGGACATGCTGTATAGGTCCTGAGCATAATTTTTTTTGTTTTCCAATACACTAAATTTGTGTCCAGACCATATGGGTCTTTCCATGTTAAGCCCAACCACATGGTAAGCGACTTCTCTAGTGCTAACAGCAATGTTGCAGGTTCTTGACAGGTGCAGTGCTATACTAAAGCCTAATCAACTGTCTCCACCAACATGAAAGTGACTCTCTATTATACTCAATCAGTTTTCATAACTGCTTCAAGCAATTAATTCAAGAAGACTTTCGGACTAAATCAACATGAAGGAATCCTTCCACCTGACTTATTACTATATGGTTCTCCTATTATGGCTCAGAGATACTGCAAAGCATATATGCCCTGGCAGGCTCCCCTGGAAGAAAGGTTTCCCGGTTCTTCCTCACATGCCAGTGCACTGAGACTTCATGAGAAGCTGCTGTTTGCTGTCAAAGTTTTAATGCATCCCTTTGCATTTTTAGGTTCTGCTTTATATAGGTAGCTGTGAAGAAAACACTTCTTGGTAGAGGTGAAGCCAGAGGTAGGCTGAACAAAGAGCGCTTTGGTTTGATCTGGAAGTCTGATTCATCTCTAAAGCTGGGCAAGGTAGCAACACGAAGAGGGACTGGTGGAGCAACTGAACAATCTGTATTCTGGAGTAGGTGTTCGCATGAGCTTTGCAAGTTTAGGAGATACTTCTGTGCAAGACTTGAGTCCTGGCTACCTTTATCACCCTTCTGGCACAATGTGGACTGCCAGAGTGCCTGCTGTTGACCGCTTGCTCCTTGCACCCAGAGAGCCAAAGCTCAAGCTGTGAAGTTAAACCAGGAGCTTAAAGGTGTGGACAGAAGGTTTGTCAAGACGCTTTCCAGCATCTGAGTGTGGGCCGATCTGTCAGTGTAGAAACAGCCACAATTATTTACGTCTCACCCAGGGAAAGGATTGCTACAAGATATATTGATGCCTGGCAACGATATTGATTTGTGTCTGTTGAAATTACTCCCTGGGCATTCAGCCACACCAGGGTCACTGGAAGACGTGGCTCCCCAGGCGTGTGCCCGCGGTCGCTGACAGGACCAGTGGTGGGGGTGGCATACCACCTCTCCTCATGCTCTTCCAGCTTTCAAATAGTGCCCCATTTGTCTGGCTGTTGAGTGTCTGGGGGCTTTAGACAGCTGAACGATGTTTGAAAAGTGTTTGTAAAAGGTTGAAATGAATGATTAAGTTGTAGAGATGAATGAGACTTGCACAGGTGAACTTTTTTTGTGTGTGTGTGTTGACTTGTTTGGAGACTCCTGGAAGTAAATTTGGGCTGACACAGGCTTGGATGCATTGCTTTAAAATTTGGGTCTCATTTTCTCACTATGTATGTGCCCTATTTGAGTGAACATTTTTCAAGTGAGCGGTTCATCTGCATGCACAGAACTGTGTGCAAAATCTGGATTAAGGTCTAGACATAGTATACTTCATAGTGTCTCTTGAGAATTTTCTGTCCAATGGCTTCTGATATCTTTGGTTTATCATTCATTGCATGCATATGGAAAAATATATGTCTAAAAAAATGATGGTCTGGAGGTTTTGGCTTATCAATTATGTCATGATTTAATTACCCAGAACTGGAATCATAAAAACTGAAATACACTGATAGCTCATATCTTCATTATTACATCACACTCCCCTGCTATTACTGAAGGAGGAAGACAAAGGGAACCCCACTCCTGCAATCCCACCTAAAGACATCTCTCTTCTTATAGTCAGCTTTCTCTTTCAACCCTTTTCCCCATAATTCCTAAGAGAGAGTAACTTGCAACCCTGGTATATATTTTACCACATTTAGTAATAATTTAAAATTAGATTATAATTCATGTATGTTTTCTTTAGACTGGGAGATTATAATATTTTGCCCCTCCAAAAGCAAGCCAACACTCTGCTCTTTGCTGATGTATGCTTTCTTTTATGATTTCATTATATAAGACATATATTTAGTTAAGTCTTTTCTCTTTGTTTGTTTCTCCAACTAAATTCTATTTAGGTTTCACATTCCCAGGGTTTCAATCCTATTTCTGAGTGGGAATAAATGGGTCATCACAAAAACATGATCTCTTTGATTAGTTGTGAGAACCAGAGCTAGTGTATGCTTTAGGATAAAGATATGGGACTTGGTATTGCCAGGGCCCTTTAGATACACTGACTGACACCAGTCCTTGTTGCTGATTTTAGCCTCTGGGGAGATATTAGCCACGTTATCCCTTAGTCAGAAGTACCAGATCTGCCAGGAAGCTCAGCTTTTACCTGTCCAGTATTTAGATGGCTGCATTATTCATTAATAGTCACCAGCCTGACTAAGCTCACCTGCTCAGTCTCAGCCCTAGCTCATCAAATCTGTGCAAAATAGATGTCTCTGTCCCCTGTCTCAGCCAGGTGCTATTGGATCCTTTCAATATTCAAGTCCCCACACTTACCCCTTCCAATTAAACACATAATCAATAATAGTTAACAATCATTCTGATGCAACATTTCAAATTCTTATAACCCATGTATTAACTAAAATGACTAGAGATGCTAACTACTGCATAGTGGTAACCGTCTGCTCATGTCCAAACCATTCTCCTGTTGTCAGCTGTCTCAAGCAAGAATGATTGAAGCTTGTGTGACACCTTTCCTTGACAAAACACTTAATTCTACATCCCACCTCTGTGTTTCTTCTGGGATAGGGAGAACAGCTCAGCTACAGTCATAAGTTTGTGACCATTTTAGGTGACACCCTCACACAACAGCAGCTCTTCCTTTTCTGGCCCAGATGATGTTTGCAGCCAAAGTTTCAAATAGCATTGTTTTTCTCAAATGGATGTAGTTTCTTGGATCCCAAATCATCATCCTTTCCTTTCCTTTCCTTTCCTTTCCTTTCCTTTCCTTTCCTTTCCTTTCCTTTCCTTTCCTTTCCTTTCCTTTCCTTTCCTTTCCTTTCCTTTCCTTTCCTTTCCTTTCCTTTCCTTTCCTTTCCTTTCCTTTCCTTTCCTTTCCTTTCCTTTCCTTTCCTTTCCTTTCCTTTCCTTTCCTCTCCTTTCCTTTCCTCACACCTGCAAATCTCCAGTGAAGCCAAGATTCTAGCAACACCAGCATTCTGGTTTTTTTCAGGTTTTTGTTGACTACAATGGCAGCATGAGACAACTCGTACTTCCTGGGTAATGTTCTATAATAGAAGCAATAAATACTCATGACCAACAAATATAAGTTTAATATTTTGGTACTGTTTTCCACGAAACCAAATGAAAGATAACAGGGACTAGTGATTACCTTGTCTAAACAAGGATTCCTTGCTTGAAAGTCCTGCTCTACAAACATAGGCAGCCTTTGTCAGACATTACAATGTGAAGGTTTCTACGTCTAGTAGTAATAGCTGTGATATGCATGATCACATCTTTAGTTATATTGCCTTTTATAGTGGAAACAATCATCTGTGACATGCCTATGTTATTTAGCTTTTTCCAAGAGACATAAACACATCTACAGAGACTCCACTTTTCATGTCCCACCACCAGTCTGGTCTCATTTCCAGCTGTATCTCTGGCAGTCAGAATCCATATTTCATTTGAGATATTTTTTTAAGCTGATTGATACATATATGAAATCTTTTCCTGGATTTTGTTCTACTGTTATTGTCAAATGCTCTACCAAGTGCTTTTGCAATAGCCAGATCTCTCCCAGTATTCCATTCAAACAGTGAATCATAAATCTTCAGAGAAAATGAAATCTCTTGCGTCTTGGATAACATTCATGAAGCTTATTCTGGTCATCATGCTGAATGTTATACTATCACTCTCCACTGACATTGGCCTCTCAGAAATAAAGTTCTGAAACCTTTTATATGTAAGGACTAAGCATCTTTGCCTATGTAAGCATACTGACTTCCACTTTTTAGTGATACTGTGGCATATATGTTAAAACTCTCCAGATACGACCTGACAGAGGTACGAGCACAGCACCAGCATGCTCTTTGGAAGTACCTGTGAATAAGACAGACTTTAGCTCAGACTGGGACCTCAATAATTATCTCAGTTTTGCAAAACACTTCTTAAGGTTTGCCTTCATGCCTCTGATATCCTTGACCGAAAAATCCTTGTTTAAAAAAAAACAAACTGTAAGTTTTCGGTTGTATTAGTCACCTTTACTGTCTGTGCTTTCCTTCCCATATTCATATCACAGTTTCTAGCACTGCAGACACATGTTTCCGTCCTGTTATTACTGAATGATCCATCTGAGATCAGCTTGACCAGGTGGGCAGCACAGCCCTGGGGCAGCTTACTGAAAGACACTGGTGAATCTCCATCCTTGCAGATTTTCAAGACTGGAGTAGACAAAGCCATGGCACACCTGATCTGGTGCTGGTGAAAGTCCTGCTTTGAGCAGAAGGCTGGACTAGGTGTCTCCTCCCAGTCAGCATTTCTGTACCTTTAGAATAAGTTAATGGTCCATTCATCCTATGCCATGACACTAACGAATGCTTTGCAGAGGATTTTCTGTGAGCTAATAGTGCTGTTGTCATGCCGTTGTCATTCTGTCTCGTGGAGCACTGTGCAAACCCTTCAAAATGTTTTGAAGCTGTATAATCCATTGTAATGACTCCTTTTTTAAATGCTGGTCACTGTCTTGACTTGCATACTTTGCCATGGTGTATTCAGCTCAGTGCTAGTTTTTATCGATTCCAGCTTTGATCCTTGTGACTCTTTCTGGCACTTGTCTATTTTCATGCTGTTTCGGATCGCCCAGCACTCACAGTGTACGTCACTCTCTGCTTTCTCTCAGCTTCAGGTGGAAGCAGCCGATTACATTTGTCTGGCAAATTCTGACTGTCTTGCAAAAGTTATTTCTGGGTCCTCTGTTCCCCAGAGTGTCTGGTACAAGGACCTCATCCCTAATCAGGGGCGCAGTTAACGTCTCCTGCCCAACAGCGAGATTGCCCCCTCAGAGTTTGAACATTCAAAAGACTTCTGTTTCCTCCTTTTCTTCCTCTTGTCTTTATTTAAAAACATATAAACCATATGCTGAAGACTCTTATGAAAGCAAATAAATTTATACAGAATGCAGGATTCCTTGAATTTAAGTATAACAGTTTCATAGTTAGCCCTCCCTGCATGAGTTAACTGAAAACTATTAAGAACATCTGAGAAACACTGATTACCAGAAGTAAAGCTGCTTTCTGATGATCTGCCCCCTTGTTGGTTACAGCTCACAGACACAGGGGAAAGTCCTGTTTAAACCATCTCCAGTTGTCCTTGCCACATCCAGCAATTTCATGATGTAGTTTTTAACTGATGCCTTCCGACACTCGGGAATTTTTCTGAGGTTTGTTTTATAGGGAGTGGCAGGTATTGTTCAGCAACTGGCCAGACTCAAGGCATCCACAGACTTCTGCTTCATTTGGCCCAGTGCATGATGCAGGATCTGGTCCCACAAGTGCATTTCAGAGCCCCTTGGAGGTACTGCTTCCCACGGGGAAATACCACGGCCAGTCAGACAGTAGCTGCGCTTGCCCTTTCGGCAACCCTGCAATGGCTTTTCTCAAGTAAAGGAGGCTAGGAACAAGCTGACTACTGGCAAGGTCCCCTGACAGCCATGCTCCTGAGGCAAGAAGGAAACCTCCAGGGACGAGACTTGCACATGCTCCATGCTTTAGAAGGTCCCCTTATGAAACCTGGCTTCAACTACCTCTGCCTTGCCCTTATACTTAGTGACTCATCTGAGTACCTCCCTTATTATGGCTGCAGAAATACAGTGTAAAGTCATGTTTTATGTTTGAGGTGATTTAAACTTACTTTTTTGCTGCAGGGTTTTCAGGTTTTTTTTCCATTTAGATGTTGGATAATATTGTCAAATTTTGTCTGAAAATAATCTCATGACCTTATTTGGCTTTTCTGGTAGAAATGCCTCTTCATAATAAAGTTTTAATTGCTTTATGTTATCCTTGCTTCAATCAAGTATTTTTAAAATCCTGTTGGCCCTGGAATTTACTCTACAGGTCTGATCTTGGTGCATCTCAGTTCCTAGATTTTTCCTTGTTCAAATCACCATCTTTGCTTTTTCCTGGTCAAACAACTGCAAGATATTTCTTCTGATTCATTACTCAGCTGAATCCTAGGAGTGTCCCTAGCA
Organism: Aquila chrysaetos chrysaetos; assembly: GCF_900496995.4. Lineage (NCBI taxonomy): Eukaryota > Metazoa > Chordata > Aves > Accipitriformes > Accipitridae > Aquila > Aquila chrysaetos. The sequence continues at coordinate 65,512,189 of NC_044030.1, forward strand.
TACAGTGCATGTTAATAAGACAGTGTACACTAATGGTGTCATACACTGTCTTGCAGCCTCTGATGACAGCTGGACTTCATGAAAACTGCATTATCACTTAGTGAAATGTGTCACCAAGAAAAGGAAATGGGCCCACAAGCAGTGAGACCACAAAGTCCATAGTTCCTTGGCTCATTTTTGTTTACACAAGACAAAAATTTATTTTGCCTAGTGGTATACCTACATCCAGATCAATCTGCTACAGTGTAGAGCAAGCACACTTTCATTACTCCATCATCCATTTTTCTTCCAAAGATATTTTTTAAAACCTTGAAAGCATAAAGTATCAAACTGTTGAGATTCTATCAAATGAAAAACACGTGGGCCTGTCACATAAATGATCTATGGAATTACATCAGAGATCATCTTGGGTCCTTACGTCATTACGGTGATTACATACTAGTTTTACCAGAACTAAAATAAAATTGGAAGCCTAAACTATGTTTTTATAGAACATAACTGCTTTACCCATTTTTATTAGATGTGTCCTCTAGCTTGCAGTATACTATAGAGTAGTCATTTTACAGATAAGCAAAATGGTCTTCTGCTTACACTTGGGTACATGTGAAGTTAACATTCTTTTCTCAATATTTGCCAACATATATTACCTAAGGTTCTTCATTAGAATAGGAAAAGGTCCTATATAAATCAATGAATAAAATAACTTCTTCAAGCTCTATTTTATTTTATTTTTGAAGGTATATTTTAAATAGCAATGTGATAACAAGCACATATGCGAAAGCATATTGAGACAGTACTTTACCATGAATATTTTAAGGAATGCAAGAGGTACTGGAATAGCCAAAATGGCATATATGCATAATATGCATAATATGCATACATCATAGTGTCTATATATGTATATATAACTTGAATTAATTATTTTTTAAAATTGCAGAAATCATCTCGCTTTATGATAGCATTGATTGGTTATTTTACTTGATAGTCATTTAAAAATGAATAATGCCACAAAATAATTACATTTTAAAATAATATATCTGATTGTGGAAGAAGTATTCCAAAATAATTTTCTTTTTCAGTTGGTAAGGATTAAATAACAAAGTCTGTATTCTTTATTGCTGATTTCTACTATTAAACCAACTACATATAAGCAGTGCTGATTGCAATATAAAGAATTATTCTCCTGGGTCCTACTTGTATTCATTCTCATTCTACACTTTAAAAACCCATTCATCAATTACTCTGCAGTGGCACCAGAGCTTAGCATGTGCATATTATCTTTCGCTCGTATTCCAGTGCAGTCTTCTGGAGAGGAAGAGAGAGACTGTGAGTGTGCGTAGCATGTGTCACTCCCTTGCCATACACACACACACACATAGATCTGTGTATACATTCACAGCGCATCGCAAGTAATTGCTGAGAAGCCCTTCACAGGGGGTGGATATAATAGTCTTCATTCCCCACTCCCCAGAATCTCTTGTAATGTTTGGAGTCTTAAAACCAAACCGATCTTGTAAACAGCTAGGTGAGCATCAGCACCAGGAGTTTTTTGATATGCAGCATAAGTGAAATGCTGCATAATATAAAATGATGGCGCTATTAATCCTATAGCACTGGTGATTCCCAGCCCCCTCTGCTATTGATACCAACACCATTGTCTCTGGCTTTAAACTTCATCAGTATGCAAACGGAGTGTCACTATGATGGGTGGTAACTTGGTTGGATGCACTTTCTACATTTCTGGCAAATGAGTATAATTATTTTCAGAGCTGCGGGCAACTCATGCATGTTTTATCCTCCATCTGGACCTGCATGGTACACAATAGTGATAAAAGATGATTTCCCCCCTTGGATGTTCATAGGCCATCATCGACACCGTCCTGATGAAATGGTCATGTATCCCCTAGCACTTCTATATCTGCCACAGCTTGACAACAAAATTATTTCCCTATAGTACTAAAACACTTCAAATAATCAAGCCCTCTGTGCATATATTTGTGTTTTGAAGCATTCAGCGTTAACGTAATGTGGTAATTTATAAACTGACAAATTAACTATGCAGAAATCTGAGCAGGGCCTTATGAGGTCTGCAAAGCAGCAGAAAAGAAAGCAAAAGCTCTTTGCACTCTATAATAACAATCTTATCAAGTGTTGGAGGCAGGTTTTAGTCTCCCATTGTTAGTGCTTTTCAATCCTGGGCTTAGTTACTGTATGCTGAAGCTGAGACGCTTTGAATCAAACTATTGTCATGACTGCAGCTCATGACAAACCGTACCATCATTGCTTGAGCAAAAAGGAGAAATATGAACTTCCATCGCTGACCATTCAAAAGGGAAAAAGATGAAGGCAAAAAGGCTAAAATAGAATTTACCAAAACTAAGCATTCATGTCCGTGATTGATAGAAAATAAATAAAGTCCATCCCGAGCAAGAAGGATCAGTATCTGCAAAGCTGAGATTGCTCGCAAGAAGAAGAAAAGAAAGATCAGTTTCCTTTGTTTCTTTGTTATAAAATAATTTTAATGATTAAAATCCATCACTGTGATCGCCCTTCTCAGTAAGCATAGGCTGTCCTTACAGGCTCGCCATCGATCCCTAAACAGCCGGACATGGGGATTCACACTGCCTGCACCCACCGAGGCAAAGGACATCCTTCTCGCTCCCACCGCCGGCGCCTGATTCCCCCCTAGATAAATTAAGGACTAATTCTGCCGGACCCCGGGAGAGGACTTGGCGTCCCCTGCTGCCTGGCGCGGCCAGGTCCGACGGGCGTCCTCGAGGGGCGCGGGCGAGTCGGGGGGCGCGGGCCCTGCGCCCCTCGGGGCCTCGCCGGGTCCGGCTGCGCCGCTGCCCCGTGCGGGGCTGCCGGCATCCGCGCGCCTCGTCGCGGCTGTGCCAGGGTCGCCATGGCAACAGTGTAATAGATTTGCCCTCATTCAATCCCAGAGGCCGCATCGAAGCGCGAGGCAAAATTTGCTGGAGCCTGAATTCCTTTCAAGTCATGGCTCATGTGTCAGGAAACAAGTCAATGCGCAGACGGCGGTAAACACAGGGACGGAACGAAACCTTTGCTCTCCTGCGCCACGTGCTCGTGGTGACATTCAAATGCCGAGACCCCTCCGGACCCCATTTCTGTCTCGTTTCCTGGTTATTAATTCACTCTTCAGATGGAGGCGGCAGTGGGACGTGGGCAGCCATGGTGGGCAGAGGGCAACCTGGCAGCCCTGAGGTGACCACGCTCCGACCCAGGCCCCCAAAACCGCTGTCTCCCTGAGGAAAGCAGCCCCCCGCCTGGCACACAGAGCAGCCCCTGAGAGGCCAGGGCTGTCTCAGCAGCACCCTCGGTGCCATGCAACATGGGCAAGAGCAGCTTGTAAGTGAAAGCATCCCCTCTGCAAAGTTTGTCTTAGTCGTTAGGTAAAGCACAGCTTGCTTGGCTGTGGAAACCACAACGAAACATCCTGCGGTCCTGACATCCACAAGCCCTGGCCAGGCATGGGGCTTCTGCACATCACCAGTACAGCTGCGCTCCCTGTCACACCAGGGATATTTTTTTTATTTCAAAGTCTCATGCTAATACGGTTGGTAACACTTCTACAGGCTTACTGCTTATTTTTTCCCCCCACGGTGGCTCCAGAGTCAGGGAAGCCATCTCCATGTTGGTGGAGGCCAGCCAGCCCTGACCTAGAGCTGCGGAGTGAAGGAGGCATACCAGGACAAGAGCGGGTGCTGTTATTGCCAAGACCCAAGCATATGTGTAAGAAACTTTCCAGTCCTACAACTAGAGCTCGCTTACTCATCTTTCCAGACAGGGGGCCCAGGTGCCTTCCACACCAGCCCCTCCTCACTCATGGGACGCACCCTGACAGAAACCTGCCCAGGAGGAAAGCTGAAGGCTAGCATGGTGGCAGAGCATCCCATGCTGGTACCTTATACTGCGTCCTCTGTAAACCAACAAGTGCCCTGAACGCAGTCTCACAGCCCTTCTTAGATGGTTTCTGTTGGAACTGGACTGCTTGAGGCATTCACTGGCAAATTTGCAACCAGGCTCTCTGCAGTGACACAGCAGAGCCAGCAAGGGACAACCAGCACCTTCCCCGGACTTCTTTCGTAACTAATTGCTTTTTTCTCATTTTGGTCAGCTCCTGGCATGCATGGCTATTCTGGGAGCCACACCATTTGCAGGGTGAAGATGCTCTGGTGAAGGACTTGCAGTGTCCTCACTTGCTCATGAGCTGTGGCTGCTCTGCTGGCTGCCATACTTTTGCCATGCCCCATTGGAGAATGGGGCACGTTGGCCACCCCGCAGCAGCCCACCCTGGCCCTCCTCATTCCCCTCTGCCAAGGACCAGTGCCCCGAGGTGCAGCAGACTGGTCCTCACCAATGGCTTCCCAGAGGGGCTCGCACGGAGCATGGAGAAACAGCAAGAGCTTCTGCAATGCAGATTATTCATTTTACATGTGGTTTTATTTCTTTGGCTGGTAAGATGGTTTCTTTTCTGTTTTATTTGTCGCTTGTCTTCCCTAGCTTGTATGCTGAAATTGGCACTTCATTTTCACTTCAATCCCAGCCTAATATTAATGCAGGCAGCGATGTAAGAATGTGAAAAAAGAAATCCAATCCTTACGCTCTGTGAACCCACTGGTGATGGATTAAATACAACATTTTTCCTTATATATTATGGAAATACTTCTTGCATGTCTGAAGACACACAGTATTATCTAAAGCACCCTATTCAGACATGCAAGCTAAGTTGCCTCTGCTGTACTCTGAGCAAACAGGATTGGGCTAATGGTGTTTTGTGTAAATGAGGCACATGTTCGATTGAGTGCATTCAGGTTCTGTTTATCTAGGTACGATTTTTCTTTGCAACAGCATTTCAGTCTCCAGTTTCCTTGTACAAATGTCCCTTGCACCTGGTATCTGGGGGATGGGGGAAGGTCTAAAGAAGTTCAAGATTTTACAGCTGAATTGAATACTGAGGAAAATGGATACCAAGGTCAGGCTAAGAATAAAGAAATTGATTCCAAGGGCAGCAGCACAATGGAAAAGGCCTAGGCTCCAGCAAAACATTTTCCTTATGGTTGTTCTGCTATATAAAAAAAAACCAGTTGTAATAGAAAGTGACGACAGAGGGAAAATATTATGGAAACTGAACATAGCAAAATTTTGCCAGTGATTTATTGTATATGTATTTTGATTGCTCCTATCCCACTGTTCAGCTTCTCTGCACAAAACTGTGGCATGGCAGACCCTGGTAATGGATTCCTTCCAGCAGACCCCTGCCAGTTCTGGTCATTGATCCAGACGTATATGCTGGCTCAGGAGCAAGAGGCTGCATCTACATCCTGCCATGAATATTTTCAGGAGTAAGCTATTTCACACTTTAGTGTTATTACAGTTTTGAATATGTGTATAATGCAGTACTGTATATCAAACAAACCCCTACATAATACTGCAGATGTGACCCATTCTGTTTCATCTGTGGTACCGAGGAATGGGAGGATAACAGCACAGAATTAAGAGGTTTTCTATTGTGGCTCCCCACTAATTATTACAATATTTTCAAGACACTACCACCAAGTGCCACATGGAATGTATTTATATTCAGATAGATTCTATATTGTGTTAAAAATAGGCAGCTTCACTTAAATCACATAGATATCTACTATATGCTCAAAAAAGCCTCTGTATGCAGCAGTGCAGAAGAAATGATGTAATTTTTTCTTTTTTTTTTTTCTTCTTTTTTTTTTTTTGTCATAGCAAGAGGCTATGGAGTTTTTCTAATCCATAAGGAAAAACTGAAATGGTTAAGCAGTGGTTTGGGGCATCTGTAGGCCAGAAAGCAGAGTCTAAATTTGCACAAGGCATACGCAGTCATTTGCAGAACAGCTGATTTTACCTAAACAAACATGGGAACACTTTCAACTAGCTAAAAAGATGTTCATGAAGCAGAAGGGGTTTTTTTTAGAAAGAGATAGAGCTCCCCAGGCATTAGATCAAAGGTGAATCTAAAAGCAACATCACCAAACCGGGCAAGGAGCTTCCCAGCTGCCCATAGGTATTATTTTGCCACAGCTCCTTTCAACTTGGCTTTGAGTTGGTTGGTTCAGTTGCACAAAACCACTGTGGTTTTGGTGGTTGTTTCAAGCCATGCAAAAGATTTTTTAAAAGACATGCTTGAAGAGAAAAGCAATAAGATGTGCTTAACAGGGGTGGAACCACAAAGCTTGTCTAGAAGTCACCCCAAAAAGCTAGAGGATGAGATTTCATGGTGCAGACCTGAGGCAGCAGGAGGGGGGCAGCCTCACACCCTGCCAGGCATGGGCTGGGCTGGAGCATCACCTCTTCTCCCACCCCAGAGTCACCCAGGGAGGCCCACGTCTCCGAGGGCTGCCACCCCCTCCTGATGCCTGCAGCCATGCTCGAATGCAGTTCCCTCGTGCTTCTGCAGGCAACATGTCCTCGGCAAACCCCCCAAGGCTTTAGGAGCCCTTCCTGCTATTGTGTGAGAGATCTACAGCCGGGACGAGGAGCTTGCCCGCAGGACCTGTGGATGGGGTAAAGCCCTCTCTACAGAGTGTTTGTATCAGTCAAACCGGTTTCAGAAACTATTGATCTTTATTCTTACGCATACAGAAAACACTTACTGTGCTCAAAATTACCCCAAAAACTTTATTATATAATTTGAAGTCTGTTTGCAGAATTCGTCAGATGGTATTGTTCTCTCAAGGGCATTCCCTAAATTGATTTAACAGTTATACATGGGTATAATATTCTCTATGAACTAGGTGTTTCCCATCATTTCCAGAATTCCACAAAGTCTAAAGGCTTTCAGGACTATATAAAAAACCAAAACTCTGTCTTAAAGATAATTGCCTTAATTTTTCTGTCCAACCCCCATTACAGAAAGGCTGTACCTGAATGCAAGACCATTCACGGCTACAGAGCACTGCTGAAAACTACTTACCACTTTACCACCAGATGTTCCTGCACTCTACCTCTGCTCCTAATTCTGCTCTGAATTCTGCTAAATCTGGTTCAGTTCTGCATAGTGGCAACAAGTTCTGTAATCTGGTTTACGTGCTGTGTGAAAAAGCAATTATTTCATTTTTAACATGACACCTCTATATTAATTAAATATGGCTTTATTAATCCTTCATGCACCTTTTCTGTAGCATTTGTTATCTGACGTACTTTCTTTGTGCCCCTTTCTCTTTGGTGGTTTGCCTGCAGGATCAGCCTGAGCTGGGAATCTCCAGTGACACCTTTTCCCAGGGCTGGAGCCACGCACATTCTTTGCATGGGCTCACAGTCACACGTACCTAAACACCGGTGCTCACTCGGGGGACAGAGCTCCGCATCCTATCGACCTTTGGATACTCCTTGCAGAGCAAAACATGTACATGCGTGCTGCTCGTCTTTTCCACACCACACAGCATGAGAGCTTTTCCAGCCCTCTAAACCTTTCTTGTCTTCGAAGTCGCCTCTGAGTTTTTACCGTTTCTGTCGCATCTGTGGGACAGAGCGGTGAGAACTGAACACAGCCCTCCAGGTGAGAGCATACACTTGATTTATATAATTGCATTGTGGTCTCTCATGTGTTATTCTTGAAGCTACTCATGATGGATCCTTACGCCCTGGGAGGGTTGCTGACCATTGATGTTGCTGAGCTAAGGTCTTCATCCATTTGTCCACAGTGATGACTCCCAGGTGACTTTTACATGCTTTGGAAAATTATACTCTGGGCCTATTTTCTGAATACCTGCACTTAATTACTGATATCTCCACATGGCACTATCCGTGAGCACAATGAATGAGCTCTGTTGGGTACTGAATCACTAAATTCATTGCAGATGTGCCCTGTAGACATGCCCTTAGCATCTGAAAAATAATGTATGCGTAGGACAGACCGTTCCACCCTTATGGCTCAAGACAGCAACACTGAGCCTCACCTGCCAAACCGCTGCCCTGTGTTCATCTTGCTTGTCTCAGCCTGGGAATTTCCTCTAAATCTTTTCAGTGTTTGATTAACATTAATGTGAGGGTTATTGCAAGAGCTCTACTCAACTTCCTAGCTTCGTTTTTTTGATTTTAACAACTATGTTATGGAATGCTAATTCTAGAGTGGGATTTGGTCCATCTTTTTTATTATTAAATGAAACAAAGCACCATCCTAAAGAAAATGTTAGTAGTTTGAAAGCTTTCTTCTTTTTTTTTTTTTCAAATTTTTGTCCAAAAAAATAATTTCAATTTCATGCAGAACAAAGGTTCTGGAGGAAAAAAAGTTTGAAGGCAATTGAGATTTTTTTTCCTCTGTAGTTTTGATATGTTTAATTTCAACTCTACTCAAATATTTTTGCTTTAGCATTTTGACTTATAGTAAATATAAGTAAAATAGTAACCTTAAATGTTCATGTCATGGAATGAAATTCTAGTTATAATGAAACGTTGCAACATAATTAAAACTGTAAAGTTCAGATGACTCATTTTGACCTTTTCCATAGCAAATTTCATTGAAATTAACACATTCCTATGAGACAATGTGATTTAAATAAATTTGCTTTTTTTTTTTTAAGCAGAAACCTGTTCTATTAAAAACGCATTCAAAAGTTCCCACTGTTAACCTTTGCCATTTCAGCAATTTACAGCCTACCCTTCTTGTGTGTCCCTTAGCCAGTTTCTGAAACAGGAGAGTTTTTCCTCTGTGTACTTGGCCACTTTGTTTCTTTTGTAGCTTCTCTTGGTGGACTGTACTAAAAGCTATTGAAAGTCCAAATAATTTTTATCCCTATTAATATATTAGTGCATTCTAGAAGATTAGAGAGTAACCATTTTCCTTTGAAGAAAGTCTGCTAATTAGACTCCATTGTGATCTTTAGTGCTTTTTTATTGTTTTAATTGTAATTCCAACAATTAAAAAAAACCTAGCATGCCAGATTTTCCAGGTCATTCACTTTTGAAGGTAAATAGAGTATTTTCCATGCATAAATTTTCAGATAAATTTTCCAGTTTCAATGAAGTTTTGTTTGCTTCAGCTCAGCCTTTTCATCCTTAAGCCTTCTGGTGCTGCTGGGTGCCTTCCACTGAACCAGGTGGCTTACTCCTTTACAATTTATCACTTTGCTTCAGTATCAAGTTTTCTGGGACATCTCTACCTCCAACAGCACCTCATTCTTAAAATAAAGTATGTTTTCTCAGCAAGAAAACCATGATTTTTTTTTTTAATTATTTTCGTGGAAGCTGGAATAAAGAAAATTTGGTAGAACAATTTTGCCTATCCAGATTTCAGATACCATCAGCTTTCATACATACAAAGACTGAGCTCTGCTGTCATCTTCTCCAGTACTGTTTTTCAGCAGGGTAGGAACACTCACAGCAAATCAGCAGCCTGAGCATTGCTGGGCTTTTATAGACACTATGGAAAAGGGGAGGTAAAAGTGAGATATGAGGATAATGATAGTGTTTTGCAGAGGTTTACAGGGAGGTTCCTCAAAGTGTCATGGGAAACCTGGCAGTAAAAAAAGAAAATATTAACCACCAAATAGGATGAATAGCACTGAATTATAACTAGTTAAGATGGAAAATCATCTAGTCCAGTCACTTCCAAAACTAGTGCAGTAACCTGACAGCATGTCTTTCTTTGCACCTGTGTAAGCGCCTGGGCAATGACACAGGGATCACACAAGGAGGCAGAAGCAATTGCATGTACACTACAGATGTCATTCTTTATTAATTTCTTTATTTTATAGCTTGAAAAATATGTGTATTCCTACCTATTTGTTATCATTTCTTTGAGAGCAGAACTGAGCTTCATGGGAAGAAGTGTCCTTTGATGAGAAGCAGAGGCCCACCAGGTTAGCTCAGGGAGGGAGCTGACAGCACATAGGAACACCTGGATGAAGGCAACATCTCAATGAAGAGGTGGCATCACCTCTCTACCCATTATATCCCAGGAACAAATTCAGCACTGGGCACTGGGTATAAAGACACTGCAGACCACTTGCACCTGTCCCAATATGACATGGGGTTGGGTCAGGGTCTATCTATGTTTGCATGTTTGGTTTGGAGCAGCAGCGTGCTTGAGAGGTGAGTAACAACCAGCCTGTCCCCAGTTCAAAGCAAAACTTCTGAAATGCCTATTGTGCGGATTTTGGGCACCGACTGCTTTGATCTGTTGGTCTTTTTGACTTTTTGTAATGTAGGCAAAATCAAAGGTGGCTTGAATCAACTTTATTTCAAGGACTGATACAGTTTTATAATCCCATAGTGCATGCAGCCTGGAAAACAAGAAAGCCTTACACAAAATTCAGGACTCCCTGCACACCGAGCCTCCTTCTGAATCACTGAGTGTTTAAAATAAGGGGCATGCCCTCAAGTCCCAGGTTTTGCAGGGCTGCATGAGCCAACCATCTCTCCTTTCCACAGCAACTGGGTTAAAAAAGAATTTGCATAAATTGAACATTTGCAGCAAAACATGGCAGACAAAGCTGTGATGCAGTGAGAGGGAAGGACTTAAAATCTGAAAGCGGGTATCTCAGAGAAAAGTATGTAGGTAAGAAGGAAAAAGCATCCCATTGAAATGTCTAATACCCATATTGCTGCAACCCTCATAAGAGCTTCAGAGATAAGATTAACCACCAGTTAAGATGCCAATGTCAGGCGGAAACCAATTACACAGCTTTTACAGTAAATAAGACAGTACATAACAAGGGCAGGAGCAGACCCGTGTTACTTCCCACCCCATCCAGGTGCATATGAGGAACACTGGATTGAGTTTTGGTGATCTCCTACCAACGAAGCCTGCCATTGCCTGGTGAGGAGCAGAAGATTGGAGAGCAGTTCTGTCCTCCACGGGAGCAGAGAAATGGCATCCACTGTCACTCTGACTTATCACTCCTTTGCCTTCTTCCACAAAAGCCTTTTTACCCTTGTCCTGTTCTCCATCTACGCTGTTTTGTTGGGGGTCACAAATGCTGAAACTAAGGAATTAAAGGAAGGACGTACCTGGGTCTCATTCATTTTTGTATAGGTCTTTCAGTATTTCTGGCAGGGAGATTTTTCTGGGCACTGGGCATGTCATGGGGTAATTGCGTTCATGGAAGAATAGATGCAATATCAAGGAGGCTGGGAGAGTTTGTGGTCTGCACACTTGAGGATTTGTTTCTGCCCACCCATCCAATCCACAGACTGAGAGGACCCTGAGAGGAGGAGAAGAGTGACTGGAGATTTTACATCCCTCATATTGTGACAATTGGTTCATAAACAAACAATATAAACAAGCTTAGCAGCGAAGGCTGTAAATGGCAACACTTGACAATATTAAAGGAATGTGTACAAATTACATATATCTGAGGTTATAGCCGCCCACTGTGCAGACCAAATCCTCTGGCTCTTACGCAGCCCCTGGTGAAACCATTCCTTTTCAGTGGGATCATGACCAACCTTGGTAAGGCATTTGACATGCACCTGATGAGGTTTTTGAGCATATGACAAGGTGTTTTTCACCAGGCCAAGCCCCTTGCACTCTGCATACCACAAGAAAGAAACAGGCAGAAAAACAAAGAAGAAACTAAAAGCTAGTTGTCTATTTGTCAAAATCCTAAATCAGGCCTTTTTCTCTTGTATTCACATGGAATGTTTAGAATATATTTCAGTGTAACAAGAATTACTGAAGCACCCTTTATCATAATAACTCACCCAACTTAAAAGCATTCTGGGTGCTGATTACTGTTAGAGAAAATCTAAAATGGAAAAATTAAGGAATATACATTCAAACCAACAACAGACACTTTTCAGTTATATAGCTTTTATTTATGTGAGAGACCATGAGAACAATTTCCAGTCTTTTTTCCATGTTAGCAGCGAGCAATCCCTTCAGACGTGACTCAACAGCTACCCAGTCACATACATTTATATGTTCATACACATTTATCATCAGCTAATATCTGCCATTTCCTTAGTGTGCTAATCCATATACATGAAAAAAAATTATTTTTAGAATGCTATTTTATCAGCAAGTCTTGATGTTAGGGTGATTTTTTCTTTTTAATTTATTTTCCTCGTGTTCTTACATCGTGTTGTTAGTCATAATTTACAAAATAAGGTAAAAGAAAAATATCTCAAGTTCAGAAATTTGAGAGTGGGAAGAGAAACAGTAGGGAGGAAGAGAAATTTTTTTTTTTCCCTTTTTTTTTGTTTTTTTTCTTTTTACTTTCAGCTATGCATTTGCCTAATAAGCCCCAAGACAATTAGGATCTGATGCTCCAAGGTGTTTTTGCAGGGCCCGCCACAAAGCCTGCCAAAGCTGGCAGAGTCCAATTCCCTCAGCTCCCACATAGCTGCGTGTAGGGCTGGGGAGGTATCACACAGGGAAACCGTTGCTCCTCTCCTCTGTGCTCCCACCTTTCCTGCGATTTGCCAGTCATTGCAAGCAGCTGGGAGGAAACTTGCTCTCTTTTATTGTCCTGGGGAAAGACAAAGATGGCTACAGTCAGCCCCTCTGTACTATAGGACGAATATGGACACAGGCACCTTTTCACCACAATTTCCATGCATTTTCTTTTTAATAAATGGAGAGCTACTGCAGTAAGACGACAGCTCTTTCTTATCTCCCTTTCTCCCCCCTCCACCTTTCCCTCGTCCCAACAAAACAAGAGACAAAAGAAAGTCTCCCTCTCTGCCCCTTCGCTACCAGCTTGCTCCTGCAACTGCCTAATAAACTGATTAGGGCAGTGTTCTTTGTGAGATGTGCTGCAACACTCCACCACAAAAGAGTGATTTTATTATAAGGGGGAAAATATTAATTTTCTTGCTTTGTGTGTTTAATGGTGATAATGATTATGACCTTACCTTTCCACGGTGTCTCTCCTCCCAGAGGACCTCAGCTTGCTTTATAAACCCACACCAACACACCAACTCTATGCAGGGATGGCTTTCTCTCCTATTAAAGCGCGGTCATCTTTGCGATGAATGCAGCAGTGATGCAAAGCTTTACAAGCCAGCCCTCTAGGACATCCCACCTGGTTCAGCTAGAAACAACAGCTGGGGAGCAGGGGATGGGGAAGGTGGGTGTGCAGAAGATTACATCTTGCTGCCAAGTGACCCCAGGTTCAGCCTCATGCAAACCAGCATTACTCTGCAAATAAATATGGTGTTAACTCACCTCTGGAAGGGGACAGGGCATCTGCCTCTACAACTAAACGACTTGTCCCTGTGCCTCCCGCCACGGGACACTGAGTTTGTCTAGGGTACATTGCTAGCAATGACAGGACTCCCTTTGAGTTTCTAGAGGAAAGGGAAAGAAGGGAAAGGGAAAGGGAAAGGGAAAGGGAAAGGGAAAGGGAAAGGGAAAGGGAAAGGGAAAGGGAAAGGGAGAAGGGGGTGGGAGAGGCAAAGCGAAAGGGAAAGGGAAAGGGAAAGGGAAAGGGAAAGGGAAAGGGAAAGGGAAAGGGAAAGGGAAAGGGAAAGGGAAAGGGAGCTGCCTGACAGAGGTAATACCAGCCCAGCTGTCACTGCACTGCCTGAACATCAGTTGAGGGAGCACAAGGAAGTAATGCTGGTAACCAAATTTAGCAGAACCTGTCTCCCAGCCAGAGCACTTTTTGGGGAGGGAGTTATAGTCACAGGGATGCTTCAGTTCACAAGGAAGCCCTTGGACCCTGGGGGACAGTAAGGTGGTTAAGGGCTGGAAGGAAATTGCTATAGTAGTAACCTTATTTTAGACATTTATTTTCTTTGGTTTTGCCCTCGATTTTTCTCTAGAGGCAAGCATGGTGTGCTGTAGCTACACCAGGTGCTGGGCCTGTTTTGTGGCTCAGGCACATCCAAGCTGGCTCCCAGCAAGCCCAGCCAGGTACTGGTAGAGTCAAGAGGGGACAGGACAAAGTTCAGTGCGGGATGCCAAACTGGTCCAGACAGCAAGTTAAATATCTGGGCAGTTAGCAGGCACTGTGCTTCATGCTGCTGTGATTAGACTGCTGTTATGGCCTGCATTAACCCCAGACAGACAGTTGGGGTATAGCAATACTGGGTTGTGATGTCGGTGTCACACAGCAGCAAGTTGGTGCTGACACACTCCTGCTGACAGCAAACAGGGATGTAATCAAAGGGAAAGAGGGACTTGGAAATGAGAATTCTGCCCTTCCAACGCCTTCACATCAACCCGCGTTCTCCTCTGCAGATAGTCCTGAGCTCCTGCATTGTGTCCTGCCTATCCACAGTCACCCCTCTTCTCTCTGCACAACATCCTGCTCATGCAGCTTACTGGGAACAGGCAAATAACAGCAAGTAAAACAATATAACTGATTTTGCTTTCACCTGCTTGCACTTTTAGTAATATTAAATAAAATTACTTCAATCTTCTTTCCCTCACCCTACCAGTTTTGCTAACTGTTTTGTGCCCTGTATGCAAGGATATGGTTTCTTTTCTGTTTGTATTAGCCCCTAAGTAAGATTTATTTTACCAAAGACCACAAGCTTGGCTGCTGCTATTTAGAGTCAATCAACAGTGGGATATAACACTCAGGGAAGTGTAATTCTAAAGTGGAGTTGAGGATAAGACTATACAGCCCTGCAAATAGCCTGTTGTCATTTCCCTTCCTACAGAGCTGTGCAGCTGGGCTGGCAAGGATTGGTGCAGCCACAGAAAGAGCCAAAAAAGCTAAATGCATAAGGTCTTGTAGTGCCCTGGAGTCTACACCCCACATAACTCCAGTGTCCTGCACCCTGTTTAACTCCAGGGGCCTTCTATACTCTCAGGATGGAACCAGTAGAGCTTACATCTACTGTGAAGCAGCCCAGCTGCTCTGCACAAGCTGTAAGGAGCAAGAAAATAACCAGTGAAATCATTCAAACACCACTCCGCAGCTCCCCCAGCCGATCTCGGCTACATCATCTCCCCCACACAGCGTGCAGCCGTGCAACACCAAGTCCTGGGTCCCCAGGGTCTCTGCACCACCCACCCTTTGCCTCCCCAGGGACCAGATGAAGACCCCACCTGGGAAGCAGGAGGAGAGATGCCCAGAGCATTTGCAGTGAAAGCACAATTTCTGTGGACAAGGAAATACTGATCTGCTTCTGTAGTGTCAGAAATGAGGTAATCCCTCCCCCTTTCCTGGTGGGGAGGAATGAGGCGATCCCACTGAGGAGGGGAAAAATCACTCTTTGCGCTTTGGAAACGGTCCCCTGGAGACAACCCACAGTCACAGGCTTTGCTGGGTTTGAAATTTAGGAGTCAAGATTATTGCAAAGACCTGGTTGGAAAAAGGCAGCATCTTCAAAGATTGTTCTTCACTTGCCAGCAACTGAGTACATGAAGGTGGCATCCCACAAAGCCATTCTTCACCTCTCTGTGTTAGATCAGGAGGATGGTATTTACCTGAAGTATCACCCTCCCAGTTACATATGAAACAGCTCTCCAAAAATCAAAGACTGTGAGGGGAAAAGTTTGGACTGGAGCTCACTTAATGCTTTCAGCATGCAGCAGATCAGCCTCTGGTCTTACAATTTAACTACATCCTAGTGGTCCTCCATGAGGACCACAAAAGACACCTGCCTAGTCACTAGATGACTCCTTTGCCAATTTTCAGACTACTAGAGGCCATCAAAGATACAAAATAAAGAAAACCCAGGACTGTTAACAAAACTACCTCTTGTTTACTAGCCTCATTCTCAGAGCTCACTGAATACTTTTTGCTGAAAGTTCAAAAATACTTATTTTCTTGCTGGAGGAGGAAGCACGGAAATACCAGACCAAGCCATGAGAGGCTGAAAACTGGTACCTTTTCTGGGAAGCGTTAGGCACCCTCAGCTGTGCCAGTGCTTCAGCTCTCAGGGTGATACTAGGCTGAGGCACAGCCTCTGCTGTAAACATTTTTCTAGTGTTTTTGCTCAGAAAACTCTGAAAACTGGCTGTTGTTTGTGAGATGAGGAGCTGAAAAGCAAGGCAGCAAGTTGCTTCATTGATAGGTTTATGTTTGGAGCTTCATCTACTTTCAGATAAAGCAAGTAGTGTATATGACAGCGAGTCCTGTCAAGTAGCAAAGAAATCTTAAGCCCAGAACAAAAAAAGCACATACTCTGTGTTATTTTTCTCCCCTTCAAAGTCCTGTATTGATTTTATTAAGCTCTCCCAAGACAGAAAATTGTGGCAAGGACAGAGGGTGCACTCATACACAGGTATTTTACAGGAATGTATCTGCCATGTTCTTTTCTTTTCTTTCTGCCCCTCGTTCCCCTGCCCTGTGTAGTCTCACATTTAACAGGTTTTGATGTTGCTGTTTTGCTTGGCACTGGCCGATGGTAGGGGAGGGTGTGCTCGGTGAGATAGGTCACTCCAAAACTGCCACAGCTGATTGAACTGTGAAACTGGGCAGACAGGAAAATAGGTGCTTCCTAATGCAAACAGAGAAGGCACTCATATTTTAAAATGAGTTGAGCACTGATATTGGGACGAAATTTTTTATTACATGAGATTGCCACAGGTTTTGCAAATGACTAGGGACTTTGACAACTGGCTATCTTGCATCTAATACATTTTAAATTAAAAATCCAATGTGAAAATGTGCCCTGAAATTAATGACCATTGTATGCCTGGCAGTTTCTCTTACCATTTGTAATGCAATAAAAGAGGATCAGATAAACACAGACATAACCTCTGCCACAATTGATAATGTAAAACATCCCTTGTATCATTTGTCTTTCCTTTAGGCAGTATACAAAAGACATAAAAATGAACAATTCATGCCTAAACAAAGAGGAGCTTGAAAGCAGTGCATGTCAGATGTTTACTCTAGGTCATTATTAGGGGGTTGACTGGATTTGCCTATAAACACAGGTTACTTTGTGGGTAGGGAAATGTGAGAGATAAAGTGTTTTCAGACACAAGACGTCTCTTTTAAAGGCACAATGTTTTTTTTTCTAGCATGCACAGTAAGTTACAGATAATGTTTTTTTATGGGATATGAAATGTTGTCTCATGAGCAGTGTAAAACATAATGTGCTGTAGAAACAATGCTTTTTCTCTCCACTTTGTGCAAATGCCATTTTTCATTACACAGTGAATCTGAGCTTGCCTGGGATTGAAATGAGATCAGAAGAGCACCCTATGACAGATGGATACGCAAACCTCTGATGTGCTGAAGAAAGATCTACTTGAGACCACTGGGAGGTGTTCCTTTGGTAGCTTTCACTTGAATCTAAGTTTGAAACATGGGATCTTTCAAGCATGTCACATCTTTTTATGTTATCCATTTTAACCATTCTTATTCATTGCTAAGTTTACACCCAGTCCAACCAGAGGCAGCAGAAGAAAAAGCACCTAAACAAACAGAAAGAGCCTTGGGGATTCAGTAATGGGTACAGAGCGTGCGTGCCGTAATCATTCTTTTGATTTGTGTTCAGATGTGTTTTCTACTTGCCTTGCAAAGAATGCATGCTTTCCCTCTGGATTGCAAATAATCTGAATCTGGATAAAACCATTACAAAGTGCCCTTCAAAACACCGAGCCTGCATTTGAAATGAACGTGTGACAGAAAAGCTCAACACGAGGATTAAAAAACTTCGGTTAAATGCAGAGGAGCCGGAGCATAGCAAACATCCTGCTGTGGATTTTCTTTATTCTGTCCCTTTCCTGACTTCTCAGCCCTTCCTTTAAAGTGAGTCAGCACCGTCTATGAACATGAAGATGCGGTATCTGTCTAATTAACCAAACAAAGCCAACACACACCAACATAACCCCTCCAGAGAGGAAACCTACTTCCTGGCAGTCCCTGCCGCCCTCTCCCCGGGGTCACAGCACTCTGTCCTTCCCACGCTGCAGCGCATCCCAGGTCTTCCCAGGAGGCTTTTCCATTCTCCCCATGGCTTGTGCGACTTTTTGCATGAATACCAAGCCAGGCACATTGTGCAGTCACGTTGCTGTAAGTATACAAGCAGACTGAAATGAGGTGATTAACATGGTTGCTTGGCAAATATTCATTACTTCTTGACAGGTATTCTTGCTTAGTGATGTTAGAGTGAATGCAAGCGTCCCAGTTAAAGGCATAGGAGGTTGAAAGCAGAAAGAGCACGGGTGGATTCAACACCCTCAAGTGTTGCAGTAAATGCAGGTTAGGCACATCTCCAGATTGCATGGGCAAACCTTTAACCACAGGACTTGGCAGTGGCATATAACTAACACTAGACAGCAAACCATTTTTTCCTTGTTAAATTTATTCATTGGGTCTATAAACCAGCATTACAACCCTGCTTGCCATGCTCATGCCTGAGGGAAGGGACTAGGCACCACGCTTGGAAGAGTCACCTCAGTGTCACATGGGAGGGTACCTCTGGAAACCCTCCCTCTGCTCAGCTTCCCAGTGCAAGCAGCACTGCCCAAGCCACGCTAGCCGTCGTGGGGGCCCAGTGGATTGGCTGCACTGCACAGGTAGTCCCTGGGCATAGTACAATGGGCCTTCATCCCAAGAGTACCCCCAGCCTCTCCAGATGGCTGCAAAGGAGCACCTCAGGTGTCTTCTTTGCAACTGCTGTCGTCAAGAAGTCCCAGGCTGAGGAAGGCTGGAAGTTCTGTCAAGCGCATGGGAGGGAAAAGCAAGAAATAAATATGAATGTGCAATACATTGCACATGGGGTTTGGTTTGTAAAGTACCCTACTAGCAGCCATGGAAAAAGTACAAGTTTTGAGTCTGTGCCTAGCACTGGATTTTTTGTCCCAAGGACTCCTGAGGAAACCAGTTCTTACAATTTAGAGAGTTAGAAAAGGTCTTGTCCTGGCAAAACTGATCACATGTTAAAAAAAATACAATTTGTAGATCTGCTTCTATTGCTTTTGTGATTAAGATAGATATTTGGTCTAGAATAACAGCTTTCTTCCTGAGTTCATTCTCCAGCAAAGTCATTATCCTATGGCTGTAATATTCAGTCTACTGAATATTACAGTCATGTCATAAATCCAGCTTCACTCTTTCACAACAAGATGCAGTGAGAAGGGAAGATGGGATGAAGCCAACAGAGGATGGTGACACATAAAACCTCTTAATCTTTTCCACTAAGCCCTGTCTTATCTTTTGATTTTCATGGCTGTTGATAACACCTTCAGCTTTCCTCAGCCTGGGACTTGTCCTTGACTCCTCTCCTTGGCTCTTGTGCTAAGGCTGTCCTGTTTCTCTCTCTGTCATTTGCTGAAGTTCATCTCTTGCAGTCCCTCAGAGCCCACACTTTGGACCGTTCCCGTGCTTGGAGTTATTCCTCAGTCACCAAGAGATATGCTTGTCTATGGATCAGATTATACCTGTATGACTGATAAAACTTGGAGAAAAAGCCTAAGCTCATCTGCTGAATGCCGTGTTTCTTCCCGGCCCCTTCTCACTTATAGTCACTCTCTACCCTCCCTCCTGTGGAAATCTCACTGGACGAGGTCTTACTTGTGGCTTCCAAATATGAGCTTCACCTTCCCTGAAAGAAATCTATTATTGTAGCTGAAAAACACGTAAAATAGTCTTGCTTTGGCTCAGCAAGTCTCTGAAGCAACCTGGCAGAGGTCGGTGGGAGTGGCAGAGTCTCGGCAAAGGCACACACTGCCCAGGACACAGCTCTGGCGGAGTTGTGCCAGAGTGGGGATTTATGGTATGCCAAATAAAGACTTCGGGATTTGGTGTCTCATCCAGTTCTCATTAACACGCACTGGGAGTCCTGTCACTAGCTCAGAGAGAAACTGGGCCAAGTCTTACACCCTTTTAAAGTTATTTAAAGTCTTGTCGCCATCGACATCCATTTGCCATGCTTCTAAATGTCAGGATTTAAAGTTGTTTTCCTCAGATGTTATTCAGTAGGTTTCCATGATATATTCTGTTTCATATGAAATTAAATTGTACTATTCTATAAGGATGTATATTCTATAGGAACCATTGTCATATTCCCTTCTAATGGAATCAAGAACAAAATTCAACAAGCTTTTAAAATTCTATCTGCTAAAAAATGAACTAGTAATATGAAAATTCCTCCCACATACTCCTACTCTAATGTTTCTCTAAAATCTATTTATCTTAGTCACGACCTTATGAGCATGAACAGAATGTGGCAAACATTTCTCAGTGTAAGAATGTGTCTAAACTTTGGAAAAAGTTGTTATAGCTGAAAAGGTATAATTTCCACACAGCATTCAGGTTATATACTGTGATAAAAAAATACAGATGCCAGAGAAGATGTTACTTTGTGTTTTACACTTTACTTGAAATTACTCCTCTTTATTAATTTTGATGCAGTACTGCAAGTTACTGAGTACTCTCAGCCCCTGCGGACATGAGTGGAAGCTGAACATCGTCAGTCCTTGCTAGCAGACATTCAGTAACTCACAGGAGTAAGCCCTGTAAGAAATAAATAATTTCCAACTGACAAAACTGCTCACTTAGGGTAATTTTCTGCTGATATTGAAGCAAAGGGGAGTTTTTCATTATCTTCAAGGATAACAGGACAGTGCCTTCAGAAAATGGTAATAAATTAGTAAGGGACACAGAAAAAGAGTGTTCTTAAGTGTGTTTTGGCATTTCATGAAAAATCTGAATAAGGAATAGAAAGGATTAAGAAGTATCCAAAACAAAGGGGTTGGTTGAACATTGGCTGATTCTACTAGAATTGATGGGATCTTTCTAGAACAGTCTTTATATTTCTTGGGGGATGAACACTAAACAATAAACAGGCTTAGATGAAGATATCATTATGGATTAATTTGCATCCAAAACAAAAGCTGAACTGCCCAAGGAAATGAAATAGCCTGTCCACAGAAACATTGGACCATCCTTGTGTAAGTTTTGGGATAGATCCAAGAACAATATGTTCTGGAAAAAAGATGATGTGCCAGAGAAGTTCACCCCTGGTCAGGCATTACCTAAACTCTGGAAATGTGTAATCTGAGATACCAAAAGTATGTCACAGGCATCTTCAGTATTTATGGATGCCATTTAGCAAGCATGAGGTCAGAGGCAATGAACTTGCTACATAATGTTGTTCCATGTTACCGCATATGATAAAAATGAAGAGACTTTTTTCCACACTAAATGACAGTATTTATTACACCATATACCAATGCTAAACCAGGGAACGGTGCATACTTTGTCCACATTTCTAGTGCTAGTCTGGAAGGTGAGACATGTTACACTGCTTCAAACTGAGAAACCTATTTTAAAATGCATTTCTTTTTAATTTATAATTGTCGCTTTGAAGAGCATTCCACAGTTGGGTGGCCATATAGAAAGTAATGTAATTTGCACTCCATTTGGTGGAGCAATATACTGCAAGCACATTAAAATCCTTTCCGTTGACTTATGAGTCAGAGAAAGAAATGCAAGTCACACGCCTCTCACTTACCCAAAGTCTGCAGCAGCATGACTCTGCTGAGTTCACTCCAAGATGTCTGTCCTGAGAAAAGGTGTTGGTTATAGATGAGCTGTGAAAGAGTATCTCAACAGAGTTTAGAAAGACTCTTCCTAGAACTACAGATGTCCCTCCAGACTGAACAACTTGTACTCTGAGCCTTGTTTTTGCAGGATAAAAACCTAGAAGTTTATTTCAAAAACAACCAAATAAGACAAATCCCTCCTCAACAATATCCCGAAGTTTAGGTTTCCTTCAGCCACCCATCATGCTGTAATCATCATCCTCATGTCAATGTCTTTCTCAGCAAAAAACCTCTTGTGTAATCAAATAAATTTTGGCCCCAGGTATTAAGTCACAGCTCAAGAAGTCCAATGAATGTTTCATCCAATAAATTTTTTACCTCTTCTCTAGCTCTGGCTTTCAATCAGATCTTTCTTTTTCTTTTTTTTTCTTTTTTTTTTTTTTAATTCCATTTCAGGGTATTGTGTCTGATTTTTCCACAGATTTTGTAGATAGGCTAGACCTGGCTTTAGGAAAACCTGTCAAGGCTGAGATCAGTAAGGCCAGGAGAGGAAGGAGTATAATTAGGCTTAAAATGGAAATTCTGGTGGGTTTTTGTTTATGAAGTAGCTGCTGGTGCTATGTGACATCTTTCTGCTCTCTTTAAGCGCACAAGTCCACCAGCCAGCAGCCCATAGGGAGTGCGCAGGACACACAGGTGTGCATCCTTTTCTGGGATGACCTTCCAGTCCTTCATCATTTTTCCCAGTAGCAGGCTCTTCCTAGTGCCCTACCTGATTTTAAATTGCTCCAGCTTAAGCCTAAGACTTGTTTTGGTCACCACAGATGTGGAAAACAGATCATCCCCTTCTGCAATTTTCTGTTGCTGTGTTTATTAGGGTTGATTCTTCCCTCTGTCCTCTGCAAAGTAGGCTAAAATAACCCTGCATGGTTTGTTCACTTCCTTTCTAGACTCCTGGACAGCTTTCATGGTCTCCTCTGGACTTTCTACTGTTGATCCACATGCTTCTCAAAAAACATCACCCAACACAGACTCAGCCCTGCTGCTGTGCAGGCGGTTCAGGCTCATTGGGGTTGAACAGAGTGGAAGGATTTCTCACACATCTTAAGTTTCTGTTTATACTACTATAACTTTTGCCAGTTTTGCAAGTATTTCCTCTTCCTCAGTTCATGAGTCACAATGGTCCTCTGATGGTTTCATGAAGAACTTGTATTTTGCCAATTGGTCTCTATCCTATGTTAATTTGATGAAGCTTTCCAAAGAATAGTACCTTGCATTTTACATTATTGACACTCTACTTTTTCAAAGCATCTTCCCCAGTGGTCAGAATAATTTTTAATTTTAGCTTTATCTCCCAAATTATCTGTGGTCAGTCCCAGTGAGGTGCCTTTTGAAAATTTAATAAGCATACTTTATTTTCACCCATATATCTTGATATTGAAAATATTGAAGAGAACTGGACCAAGGACTGCCTCCTGCAGAACCTCATCACCTACAACTTTTTTTAGTAGTACACCCTGGCTGTTTCTTGTCACCCAGATAGTATTGCCCCCATATTAGAGGCTGCCCCATCCAGGCCATTCTTACTTACTCAGGTTAGGAAAAAGTCACATGAACTGGCATGAAAATGTCCCTAAAATCAAGATATTGGCTCACTCTCGTTTCTCTGCCTGAAAACTATTTATCAAGTGGTGTTTGACTGACTGGCATTGTTAATTTTTGGTAAGCCTATGCTTGCTTCTTGTTTTCCCCTGGATGTTTAAAAATGGTTTGTGTTAATTATTTCAACATTTTCCAGGAACTAAGAATAAGCTGGGAGCTCCATAATTCTGAACTACTCTTTATTTTACCCCACTTCATAGAGATAGGCACTTTGCTCTTTCCCACTCTCTGAAACCTCACTTTTCCAGAGCAGGCTGCTAAGGATACTACCAATAGCACTGAGACTACATCCAATAGTCCTTATATTACCTTCTGAATGAGGGTCACTGAGCCCAGGAAGTGTGAAAGCATCTGATATACATGCAAAAAATATCTGATTTACCTGCAAACTCCTTGAGCAGTGCCTCATGGCAGTTCTTCATAGGGTGTAACGTGGTGGAGTTATATTGGCAGAGAAAAACAGCATCCTGCAACAGACAGCATCGGTTTGCTCTGGTGATTGACAAATTGTCCTACACAGGAGCCCTCTAATACTAACCCTATCTGTAGTTTGATTATGATCAATAGATATTGTGATGAGCCTGTGAAAACTGCTGTTTGATTACTTTTACATGAAGGCAGTACAAAAATATTCAAGTACAAATTCAAAGTATCAAAATATGAGCTGAGAAGGTGGCAGATAAATTATTAGAATACAGTCTTTGCACTGATAAACTTTTGAACTTCCATTGAACTTGTATATTAAGTATAGGCAGTTTTTCCAAGAGGAAAATTCACTAGACAACCTACAATTTTTCTTTCACATATTTAAGAAGATGTTCGATCTGGTAAGGAAATAATAGTAATTTATGTCTTTGATAATTGAGAAGGATTGTAGTTCTATACACAGAGGGAAGCAGCCATCACCTGCTCTCTGAGTCACTGTCCTATTAAAGAGGTAGATACCACCTTAACTGAATGAAACCTCAATATTTGGGGTCAGGAGACCAAGGAAGCTTCCATCTCCCTGTGAAATGAAAACATCACTATCAGCCTCTTGCTGTCTTGCTCCTGCTTTAAGACTTGGCACAAAGTTATTAAATGCTCCTTCTTCTTCACGGCCTTTTCCTTAAAACAAGACAGTCATTTCCCCTCATGTATGTAGAAGCAGGCTCTAGGGACAGCTGTCCTAATAGTTACAAACCCGCCTTCTTCAGAATGGGCAAATTTGCAATTCTCTGTCTAGCATGCTGCTCTAAACAAACTAGTACAAACTAAATGTTTATATATAATTCATGATACAGGTGAATTTTTTACTACTGAACCTGCTGTGAAGGAAGACTGAATCCATTAAAAAGCATCATCTACTGTCAGCGCATAGGGCACAAACTGTAAGATTTCCTAACCAGGTTTGTTTCATCCTACCTAAAGTACAAATCAAGGAAATGAGATAAGCAGGAGGACAGATGTGAAGGACTGATTTGCAGACAAGCCACTTTATTCAGCTGTTCGGGGCACGAAGGTCATGCCTTTTTGACACTCCTGGAGCAAGCTCAATCCCTTAAAATCCTGTAAGCCACGAGATCTGCAGTTGAGCAGTGATGTTCAGGTGAAGGTGTCACATGTAGGGTGTGTAAGCATTTCATTCCATGAAAAACAGCACAGATTCAGGAAAAATGGGCTGCCAGGAGTTCTGCTTTCCCCAATTCCCCTGGGTCCAGCTCACCTGCACAACTCAGTGAGGTTAGATGGGACTGGGGGAATGTGAAGAAAAGTGATTGCTAACCACAGCCCTCCAGACTTTCTTTGGCCTTTTAGGGGGAAGGGGGAGGTGAATGATCCCACCAGCCCCCAGGCTGGCCACAGCAAGACCTTCCCATCTCCACTGAAACACCATGACTGAGCCTTGCTCCTGGAGCTTCCCTGCTCCATTCCTTCTGATCTGTTGCTTTCTCACGCTTTGAATGCGAGCCACCTTCCTTGGATGCTCCGGTGCTCTGGAGCAGCCTTCCATGCATCTCTCTCCTCTCTCATCAGGAACATATCCTTTTCCATCCTAATCTTTCTTTCTGGTCCAGTTATTCAGTAATTCACACCTGTGACCTCAATCCAGACTCTTTCAAAATGCAAATTTCCCACTAACTTAAACAGGATTTTCATCGGTTCTATGTTAACTATTTTTTAGGGTACTGAGGACTGCACTACTCAAAGAAGTCCTCTGCAACAGCCATTGCACACACTGCTTTCTTCTGTAATTATAAATTAAAATTTCTGTAGTCATTTTCTTTCCTCTTTTCTATTAACTTACAGAAGTGAGCATTGCACAGGTTTCTGTGAGGTCAGAGGTGAGGAATGATATTAATCTGGCAAAACACAGATACATGCAGATGCATTAGCCACCCGAAGGACCCTTAGCAGAGAAAGGAGAGAAATCAGCACTGCCAATGTGGGAGCGCATGTATCCTAAAGCAGATGTGGGGTTGATGAACTGACAACTTCTGAGATGAAACCCATCTCAGATGAAGGTGCTCCCAAGATGACTATCTTCCAGACAGAGCGCCTTATGCTGGTCTCCCAAGAGGATCTCTATGAGTACTGATCTGCCTTTTCCAGGGTATTTTAACTTTAATTTCCAGGATATTATTGTAACTCAGTAATCTGCAAGATAGAAAACAGCGTGCGGCCAGAAAACTTGTCTGTTTTGAGAAGGCAGACCCAGAAGTATCACATTGCTCCCTCCAGCACTGCAGAAAGGGTTCACAGCTCTGCCACTCCCTGGGAGTTTCTTGAAAAGGCTCATGTCAGGGAGAAAACCTGGCATGGAGGCCAACAGGCTCGCAACAGCCCCCATCTACCTGGGCAAACACTCTGACCCACCAAAACTGGGTGGCTGCCTGCAAACCACCTGCAGGGAATGGTCCCGGAACTGTGTTTGAGGTCTGGACCCCTGTCAGCCACCTTGGGCTAGGGCCATCAAGAGGACTTTGCCATTTGCACATGATCCTGTCCCAGCGCCTGGGAACACTCCCGGGCACAGCTTGTTTTACCCTGTCATCTGCAGTAATTTTTTTTCTTTCTCAATGCTGCATGCCCAGTTACTGCCAACTGCTCCACCCTTTATCTCCCCAAAAGTGGCAGCTTTAGTAGTTTAATGTCCTCTTTGCTGCTGGTCAGGAGACAAGTTGCAAGCTATACTGAATATTCCCCAACAAATAATTTCCCTGCTGTTAACTCCACGGGCAGGAGCCACAATGACAGTACCTTTTCCATTGCTTTTCTTGTCATTTGTTTTGCTTCTAATGGTCTCCTGGCAAGGTTAAAGGTTAAAATCACTCATGCAAAATGAGGCTTTCCTGCTACGGATAGAAACTGGTACAGGTAACTTCTTCCTTCTTCCTTTAATCATGAGTTTAAACTTGGACATACCTTTCCTGCCTAGTAAAGCTTGTCCAAAACATTCCTGTAGGATTTTTTTTCATTGGAAAATGCAAAGCAGTTGGAACTCAAACCCCCAGTAAGGCTGTGAGTGCATCTGCCACCCAAAATACAACACAAGGGAAAAGTCAAATGCAAGGAGAAAACTCTCACCTCTTCAAAATGAAACAATTTTTGTCTTATCAAAATCAAATGATAAAGAACGAAGTTGAAATAAAATGTTCTTTCAATTTTTCTCAAATTAGACTTTTGAAGCCAAGTCAAACAAAAATATTTGAAATCCCAGCTTTTTCCCCTGGTTGCAGCTCTGTTATGGTGGTCCCTGCCTCTTGGGCAGTGGAAAATGAAGGTCTGGTTACTCCTTGCATGGCAGCTGATGTGCAGAGATGGTCAGGAGCAGCAGGCTGGCAATATCCTGGGCACAAGTGTGATGAATTTTTTTATCATCGTATCTGTAAAGAGATTGAAGTGAGGCAGGTCTATTATGTTGATTTTCCAATATATAAAACGTTACCATGAGAGAGTTGTTCAGGTATGGCATCTGCCTCATGAAACACCCCTCACCGAAGACATACTGCAGCCACCCTCTCCTACTGCCCTCATTTTAAATGAGAATCTCTTTCTCCTTTCTCCCCCTTCCACCACTCTTTGCCCTGAGGAAATCAGGATTAAGACATTTCTTTCTGCCTTCTTTGAAGTTTCCCAAAACCCCAGACCCAAAAGTCTTTTCCCTTTAGCAATATTGGGTACTGTAATTGCAGTATGTACTTTACATGCAAATTTTAGTGATTAGGTTAAAATTAGTTTTTCCTGGAAGGTGAGGAGCAGTGTCCCCTGAAACAAAACCAATCTCTTTAAAGCAGATCAATAGCACATAGGAAAGCATTGTTAAATTGAGTACCTACCTTATTGTATACCCTAGCAAACTTATGTACAGAAGTTTCAAGGGAGAATGGAGAGAATGACAATATTGAGGTAAAAGCAGCATGTGAGACTGACAGCAACTTTTTTGTTAGATTTTTTTGTTGGATTTTGTGGAAAATAAATTAAAATCCTAAAAAATATAGTACTCAGACCATTTGGTTCTTACTTGAACTGTGTAGTCATCAGCAGTTTTAGATCATAGCAGTGACTGTTGTTGGTGGTTTCATTTTGTAACAAATAGTTGGTGAATCTCTAGCTCTTAGAAGCCACCAAAGAAGAGACATGAAAGTAAATAAGATGTTAAGATAAAAAAGAGTTGCCTATTTTTCCCCAGAAGACAGTTCTAGCCCAGTTTTACAAATCCACAAGTTGAGGCCAAAAATACAGGAGTTTCTGTACTACCTTACATGAGATCAGTGCATCCTGGAGACGCAGAATGCTAAATAAGACACCAACAACTCACCTGGCTTCCTTACATAATGCCAAATGAGACTGGGTGAATCAGGCACCAAGCTGGGAGGCTCTTTTCTATTCTCAGCTCTGCTCATAACTGGCTTCACAGATTTTGGCAAGTTCTTCATGTCAGAAGTTTCATCTGAATGGAAGGGTGGCTAGGACCAGTGTTTTTAAACACAGGGGGTAATAGTTATGTGTTTAATTTTAAGTGATATTAAATCTGCAGCATCCAAGAAACAGAATACCTCTGAAAATTAGATTGTTTATTCACAAGTTTGAGTATGGATTTATACAACAAACTCACACTCGCTGTTGTGGAAGTGCGTACCTCTGTCTTCCTATCTGCAAAACAGGGAGAACTTATGAAATAACCACTGCTGTGCAGCATGCACTGTAGAAGCAAATACCCCACCTAACCCTTCCATGGGGCTACAAACAACTATATAATATTGCTGCCTGGAATAACTCAACTTGCTGGGCTTGGAGTATTTCCCATCCCTGCATTCTTTAACCAGTCTGAACAGTCTGATGATGCTCACCAGAAAAATCCCTCACTCTCGCATCCTCTGGTTTGGACAAGTCCTCATCCTCACATGGTGTAATGAATCAAGATGGGAACACATACTGAACCCAGACAAATGCGTCCTATTTCACATGCTCCACTGAAGCATGTGGAGGACATGGTACTATAACCCACAAGATGTAGCAAAATTCTCCAAAATCTAGGGAAGAAAAAGATCTCCTTGGGACTGATTCACACTGCAGTTGAGAAATCCAGTTACAGCAAGGGTTTCTGAAGAACCTCCCTTACCTGCTATATGATTTGCTATTACAGACATATGCAGACATATATTTAGCTTGGCTTTTGTAGAATTAGCCTGTCCAGTGCTCTTTTCCCACTGTGTTAATGCAACATGTGCAGAGGGCAGTAATTTTTCCCTGTTTTAGGCAGACTGAGAGGAAAGAAGGCATGGTGTTCTCCAGAAGCCAGTCTGTAGAAAGTGAAGTACTTCTTAGTATGAAAGATAGATCAGGAATGCTCCAACAAAAAATATTTTCATCAGGAGAGACCCCATAATCTGCTGATTTACATGATCTTTAGCTGTTTGGCAGGTTCTTGTTCAAGGTCCTGCTCCGGTAAACTTTTCCTTATTTATAGGAGTGAAACAGCTCCAGCATGAGAAACTGAGATGTATTTGTGATACAGCTTCAGAGATCTGGGAAAGCTTTACAAAAATAGTAGTTGTGAGCAGGAAAACAACATAAATTACACTAACAAGAAAAGAGGCAAAATACCTGCCTTGGATAAGCTTACAAAGTACAAGAAAAAATTAAATGTCTTTGAATCATGTGACATGATGAACTCCAGCTTAAGGTGCTCAGGGGATAGGCTGAGTCATTAGCATTATCCCTGGGGACTTCTGAGTGATGGCTGAGGAACCAGAAGTCTCAAAATGATGCAACATCTGAACACGGGGAAAAGGGGAGGAGAGACAGGTCTGCTATCTCAGTATCTGTGAAAAACACTGTAATGCAAGGTTTATAAAGGGGCGGGGGGGGGGTAATTCAAGCTGGTTTTACCCTGCACTGAAGAAGTTTTTGAATGTTTTCATAAAGACCAGAACAGACCCTGGCAGTAAAAAACTAAATGTGTCCCCAACTTGTGTACTGAGGAAAGCCACTAATAATTTGCTGTGACTTGGTCATGGCTACCTGGGTTTGTTTCCATCCCCTCTGTGTTTTTCTCTGGGGACATTCAGGAACGCCATTACACTGGAGGACACGCTGGAGAGGAAATCCTCCAGAAAGCTGCCCAAGCGCACCGTCGTCAGCATCCCCACCACACACCTGACTTGAGGGCATGGGATCATGCATGGGCATAACAGAGCTGCACCACATGGCATACGTGTTCAATCAAAACAACTCATATTTTGAGTATTAAATATTTATAACGAGTAACACAGGAACAAGTTGTACCTCATGAATTATTCACAGTAATTTGGTGTTTTGAAAAGTGAATATTTGATAAACTGTGACTTGTTCGTGGACAATTTGTAATCAGAAAGAGGTGAAAATCATCAATACATTATTCATTACAAATTATTTGTTCATTTCTAGTATCAGGTTATCCAAGCTGTTTACTCACGCCTAGAGCATCTCTGTACAGCTTTCAGACAACACTGTGCGCCCGAGGGTGCCCGGGTCCCCGTCGCTCACCCAAGGCCCCGGGCGAGCGGCAGAGCCGTGGAGCCATCCCTGCGCAGCCGCCCCGTGCCCTTCCCCACTGCACCGGCGATGCTGCGGCACTGGCTGCACCCTCTGCAAACCTGCTCTGACCGGGGTTTGGGAGCAGGGGAAGCGTGGGGCAGCAGCATGGTGCAACTTGGGGAGGAAGGAACGTGAGGGTAACTCCCTTCCTCACCCTCCCCTTCTCCTCCACAGACAGAAAGCAGCCCCAGTCTGCACCCAGGCCAGGAGGTGGAACGAGTCAAGCGACTCGGTGGTTTCGGGCAGTTCTCAGGGTCAGGCTCCCCTGCAAGCCGGTGTTTGACTGGTGGCGATACAGGCTGGACCAGTGGGGCCCCGGCCCTGCTTGCAGCAGCGGAGGGAGTAGTCAGGTCAGCAGGGCAGTGAAGGGTCTGTTCCTTCTCCCACTTGGTTATTATCCATGATTACTACACACAGAACCTGCTGGATTTTTTTTAAAGTACCTATGGTTGGAAACGTGCCTTTTTTTCTTCATCCGTTTTCAGTGGCAAAATGAAAAGAGAGAGAACTGAGGAAGGGAGAGAGGTACTAGAAGAGTTGAAATCTGGTATTCAAGTTCCTCCTTCCACCTCTAGCCCAAGTTCTTGCAAGGATTTTTGATAGATGTACACCAAACAGTGGGACTGATGTAAAAAAAAAAAAAAAAGAAAACCCTTCCAAAATAATAAAGTGGAAATTAACGCAGTAATTTTTTCTGCAAAAATATCTTAGCACTTTTTGATCAACACATTATCTCTGCCAAAGCAGGGTTCAAATGATTCCTACAGTACATAGAAGAAAACCAGACAAGTCATGTGATGATACCAGTCATAGTACCCTCATGTCTTGCTCCTTTCATGTTGGGAAATGACTTTATCTCCATTCATCTCTGTCTCTACTCTGCCAGTTTCTAAACCATGACAGAACATTGTGTTTTCCTCTGCAATTAGACTTCCTAGTAGGCTCTTGCAATGGATGGTAGCAAACTTTTTGGAAACCCAAACACATTTAGTTTACCAGTTCTTTATCTGATCTCATCCCTATCCAAAGTTGTGCTATTGTGACTATAATTTTATGTTGCATAAAGCTGCATTAGCTTAATTTAGCTGATATAAAGTTACACCATTCATCACTCATGAATATGTAGACACCGATTGTCAGTTGAAACCTTGCTTATCTTGGACCATCTTGCACTGGTGAATTTACAGCTACAAGTTAAATGCATGTAACACATCTGAAAACTTTCTTAACAAAATAAACATAGAGAAGTTGCATCACTTTAACTAAAACCGTATTCTTTGTGGTGCTGTATACAAGCTCTAAGGGATGGGTGGCAACATTTCTCTTTACAGAAGATGTAAGGAGTACAGATCTTGCAGAAGGAGCTAGTACGTATATCACATTTTAAAATGCCAGCTGCTCAAGCCACGGCTCTTCTTAGTGTTTCATTTCAGGAAGTATTTCATTGATATTCCTCCTTTCTATTCTCATTAGAGCAAGCAGAGATTGAGGAGAGAGCCTGGGAAGCTGACACTCATCAGGATCTAGAAAGTTGGTTGCTGGCAAAACCTTTCTGGAAATTTGGAGAGTGAACCCAGCTCTTTGTCTTTTGTGTATACCATTGTAGGGCACTCATTTCTGTAACTGTCTTTTTTTCTTCTACCAGGCAATCTGTACGGCCTGGTGCCATGTATTACCTGCTGTGTGATGAGTAGTGGTTTGTGTGAACTTCAACAGTTAAGGGTCCCAAACAAATACACTTTAAAGCTGTTCTCCATCAGTTCTGGAGTTACTTAGGCTCAACACCCGTAAAAGGCTGTACTTGTCCATATACACACCTCTGTCTCGTGGGCTTGTGGGAGAAGAAATCTTCACTGCAGCAAAATGAGGTAACGCCAAGTTAGCAGGGGAGCCAGGGCATCAGCATGGCTACAGAGAGAGTAAGAAAAGGTTTTACTACAGGCTGTCTAAGTAAGCTTTCCTCCTTCATCTGCTGGGTCCCACCAAGAGGGAAACAATCAGGGGTGCACTCAGGGTATCTGACCTGCAGGCATGGAAGAGTCGCCAGTCAACTATCTGGGGGTTGTCTCCCACCTCCCCAGCTGACCACAGTGTGACCACCAGACATCTTTGCCCTCGTTGCCCACATTTCCCTGCACAGAAATTAAAAAAGTCTGAAAGTGGCTGACCTACAATCATATACCAGCATTACAAATAAAACAACTCGATCCTGGCTCAAGCTGAAACCCTGGGATATTATTTCATTGTCCATACCTGGAGGCTGCAGCAGTGGAAGAAGAGCTGGGGACACAGCCCAAGAGGAGGGGAGCGGGCTGCTCTCCCACCTTCACCTTTTGGAGTCTCTCATGCACTCCCAGTGCCCAGCACAACTCCAGTGCCAGGGATGCTTTTGGAGATTGCCTCAGCCATGGATTTCTTTTTAAGGAGTAGGAGTTACATACAGAGATGTTCTCAACAACTACTTAGAATAGTTAGGTGGAGCATGTGGTACCTGTGACATAATGATAAGCTGGTAGCTGCCAGCAAATTAATTAAAATAGCCTGATAAATGCACCCATGTTGAGAAGTTTATAAGTGCTTCAACCCCAAAGACTGATAGAAAAGAAAGGTACCCATTCAGAAATAACGATGCAGTAGCTGTTCCCTTTCTGAATTAATATTCTGTCAGAAGCTATACAGAGGCTGCTCTACCGCTCTTTGGTACCAGCATATGTGCCAAAAGAATGTGGCTGGTGATGAATAGTATTTGTCCTCAATACAGGATTGAAACAGGAATAGATACAGAAATGGATGTGAGACAGGATGTATTCCGAGAATGATGACTGTGAATTTTTAGGACTGAATGTTAGAAAATACTTTATATGGAAAAAAAGGCAGTCGTCTTAGATTTGGCAGGTATGCAGGCATTTCTTTCCATAATAATACTTTCTAGAAAGATAGGAGGGCATATTTAAGAGCTGTCTCTGTCTTTCCCAAGGCACTGTCTGTTTTCTGTTTCTATTTTCTAGATCCTATGGGGGAAAAAACAGCTTTGTCTGCTCAGCCCTTTGTCATCATTAAACAAACCATATGAGGACAGTACTGCAGAAGGAACTTCTGTCTTAATGGGATCAGAACTGAAATTATACCATTCATGTAAATAAACAAAATACCAGCTGTCTTCAAAATCAAAACCATCTCTAGCAGGTCGGCAAACTGCAAATTTTTCCAGATCTCCACACTTTAAATGTAAGTCATTGTCTAGCACCTGTGGGTGTTGGGGATCTGATACGGGCACTCAGCTGACAACTGCAGCAGCTAACGATGTTACAAGTTCATCAGCTGTTTGCTGTCACTCCCTACTGAGCAACACACCTTGCATAGCAGGGCTGGCAGAAAGAAACCTGTGACTTAATGCACTTTTTTCAGCAGGTTAAGCAAACACATGGGTACATGCCCTGCAGCAGCCAAGGTAGGAGGACACGCCCTTTCCTACCCACTCTGCTACTGAGAAGCTAACTTCCAGCAAGGAAGCCAAAAAGGCAACTGCGGTAGTAATTTCCTAGACCTCTGCAGCAATATTTTCCAGAGCTTGTCTTTCAGAGTCTTAATGCTGTAGATTAATTTCCTAGGTGCCTTTGTTAGAGGATAATGAACCATTATTTATGTCAAGATTATGTGATTTCAAAAGTCAAAGAGATCACCAGAAAACTGAAAAGGTTATATTTTATTTGCACAATTGGTACAATAAAATAGTAAAATTATCATTTATTTGCCATTTTGATGACAATATTTTTTGAATGTGGCATGGTATAATGATGACTGTATATTTCATGTAATCTGCCATGTAGCACAGAAAGGCAGTCTATTCTGGGGTGGATTGGAGCCAGCATTCTGCATGAGCATTTTAGACAGAAATATTATAGCCTGCCTAATGTTATCTAATTATAACCACTTCTGGCATCTCTTTTTTTTTTATTAGTAGTGTCATTGTGTGACATTTAAGCAAGGAAAAAGACTGTAAGCTTAAGCTGAGCAGGTCTTACCTTACTGAGCACCCAATGACTTCTACGATGTGACATCAGGAGCAATTATTATGCTATTTATTTATTTATTTATTTATACAGCAGGTCCCTGAAGAGCCTATTGGAGACTCGGTTGGATAGCTTATCTTCTCATTTTTGAGGTAGCTGAAATTTGGCTGGACATACATGTCTGCTTTAAAAGACTTGGAATGGAAGAAAAACAGATCTCTTCTTTGGGTTTGACATACAAGGATCACAAAATCAGGTTAAAAAAAAAAAAAAAGAGATAAAAGATGTGCTAATAGGCCAAGACTCCTCAATGGATAGATAGTATGGAGAAAGGAAATAATACACAAATAAGGGTGTGAACATTGGTCAGAGAGGCATTATTGTCTGTGAAAGGACTGAATTTGTCTGAACTGTTGGATGGGGACATAGAGAAACAACTGAGCAGCTTGTGAAACTTTGATTTATATGGAAGTATCAAGTACCAAATTTCTCCTAGAATAGTACTTTTTGTCAGCTACAGGGTCGGACTTAGAGATGGATTAATACCTCTATAAAGTTATTATAGAGATAAACACGATCAGGGATGTATCACTGTTCTGTCATCGACCTCCCAGATGTAGATTAAGAAGTAAATGCAGTAACTAATGGTACAGCTTACTTATTCTTGGACATGATGGCTGACAAATGTCTTGCCAAATAATCACCGTACCTACTAGAGATAACACTGTGTCAGACATGGGTTTGGTAGGTACTCAGAAAAGTATAGAACAATCAGTCATAGAAGATAAACTCAGATTGAACATGAAAAGATTTAGTTTAAATCAAATGGAGAGTAAAACAAAAATAGGTCTAGAACATTATCTATTTAAAAGGGAAAACTGCAAAATAAACTGAACAAGTTGTTGATAAAATCTGAAGTGCTGAAGAAATTGAACATGTGAAATCCAGGAATACTCTTAAGTAAAAGATACAAAAACTATTGGAACTGAGAAAAGAAATTTCTGGAAAGACTTTAGAAATGGCTGTATAAGCTGCCATTTTCAAAAAGCTATTAGGATTAAGCAAAGAACACCCAAAATAGGAGAAAAACACCTAGGAAAAGCACCTTTTGGAGCAAAAAAAATCAGCTTTAGCTACACCTTACAAAGAAAATTAGGAGAAAACTATGAAAAGTGAATTAGTCACCTAAATAACAAGGAAAAAAGGGTGGGATAGTGGGCTTCCTTTGCAGTTAGATAAGGGAGAGACCAGGGAAGTATGACATCAAATTTAAATAGTTTGCTGTAGTTTCAGCAGAAAAAAGATGTTGACTGGAGAGGTAAGAACAGGATGGCTGATGGAAATGAAGATTTAGGAACACAGCTCACCACCACTGGGACTGAAATGAAACTTAAATTACTTAATGTATTCAAGCCAAGGAGGGGAGGGGGGCAGTCAATCACCACCCAGAGCAGTAAAAGACCTGGCATGTGAAATTGCAGGTCCAGGATCAAGGACTTTTTTATAAAACTTGCCAGTTAAAGTAGTGCTGCATGACTGCAGAATAGCATCCATTGACTCTGTATTTGAGGATAGAAGAAAAAGGACTTCAATGACAAGACTGTTAGACTCACTTCAGTATTATGAAAGGTTTTAGTCAGAAGACCGTGCAACAGAAACTTTGGAAAGGTGAATCACAACAGGGCAACTTATTATGCTGTTTTACTAAAGTAGTAGATTCTTCTAAAAAGAAGCTTGATTAAATCTAAACTGTATCTCAGTAAAATGTATTAGTTGCCTATTATTTAATATTATGCCACATGAGAAACTATTAGAATGGTGAAAAAAGGCATAAATCGAACTTTAAGATACACATTAAACTAGCCAAAAGAGAGATAAAACAACATGTGTCTATGAAAGACAACTACAGGCGAAGATTTACCAATGCAGCCTCTTATCAATACATTTCAGAGCAGATATTAATTCATTCTCTTACCGTGGCACAGAAAGCAGGGCTGTGGAATGAATGTCAATCAGAGTATCATAGAGGAAAAAATCTGAAAGAAAATGAGACTGAGACTACAAAACAAGATTAAATTTAACCATCCAAATGCAAGACCAGGAACTTGGAAGTTGTATAGATTCCTGCTAAAAACAGGGAGCTCATCAGCTGGAAATGGTATAACAGGAGAACGATTTAGACACCTTGATCTCTCTGAGGATGACAATATGCTGCTACTACTACCATGTTGCCCTGCAAGAAGAGCAAATACAAAGTGAGGATGTATAAGGAGCAGTGATGCCACAAGATGAGGCCTTGGGGAGACAACATCCACACGCAGTTTTGGCTGCTGTGTTTCAAGGAACAGGAGTTAAAACAGAAACAGATATGAGGAAGGACAGCTGGCAGCACTATGGGATAAGAGACCCCTTGGGGAGTGGAGGAAAATACAACTTGTCTAGTTTAGTAAATAAAGGCTAAAATGGACTAGAGCTGCCACTTACAAGTACTGGGGAAGGAGAAGTGCTATTTAAGGTAAAGAACTTGTTAGGAGGAGAGCAAAGGACATCAATCGGCCACAAGTACCCATAGGCTGAAAATCGGAAGGAGGTTTCTAGCCATCTGAGAAGTGACCTTCTACAACAAATTTCCAGTAGTTTGGGAAGCAAGACATACTGGGAGCAAGAAATCTAACTGGCTCTAGGATGGATCAGAATAAAGCCATGAAGGGGGTAGTATGAGATATGTCTGGGAGGCC
The DNA here is from genome assembly GCF_900496995.4 of Aquila chrysaetos chrysaetos. Lineage (NCBI taxonomy): Eukaryota > Metazoa > Chordata > Aves > Accipitriformes > Accipitridae > Aquila > Aquila chrysaetos. The sequence goes on from NC_044030.1 coordinate 65,549,061, forward strand.
ATGTGTCTAAATTCAGAGTCCCAAGATATGCCATACATCCTCCTGTCCTCCATCGTGAAGGAGACGGAGAAGCAGAGCACAGAGCAAGGTCCTGCCAAATGCCTGTGCTGTTAACTCCGCATGAACTGATGCACCCACAGTCAGCAGATGGCAACTTCTAACCTACAGAGCACATGTTAATACAAGGAATTTCTATTTTCCAATTAGAATTAATTTCTTAGCAGAGTTACAGAGCATATTACAAAAGCAGATTAAGTGTCAGTAATGTTTTTTCTGATTTATACCTTCCCAGAGTCCCTGATGACCCTTTGTGATTGTGTTTACACATCCATGCATGCAAACACACAAAAACTATAATTTTCTGCACTGGAAAAATGAAACTGCTTCAACTAAGTTACAGTTTGGTATGAATGCAAACTTTACAGCAATTGATACGGGTCTCTTGATACTTTCCTGTTCGAAGCCTAGGGCATCCTGACCTGGCCCTCACCTCCGGTGTGTTTACTTTCTGTCAGCCAGCGTGTGTCCCCTGTTGCTGTGCTGCAGCTCTGCTGTACAGCTCTGGCACAAGGCTGTGTGTTTCTTCCAGCCGAGGATGAGGAAGGTGGTGGCTCAGCAGAGAGGTAATGTCTCTTTCAGAGCTGAAGCACAGCTGGGATTGGATGTGATGCCTGCACATGGTGACAACAAACACGATGGTCCGTGCACACTGACGAGAAGCATCAACTGTCCCACCTTCAGTGACACATTAGCAGAGGTGGAGGGTTAAGTGGCTGTGGAGATTGAACCACCAGTCACCAGGAGTGTCCCAGATCAGCACTGAAGCAAATGTGCTGGTGCTGCACTTGCAGAGGTTGCCTTGTGCCTATTCTGCTGCTAACAGAGGTATCTACAGCTATACGTTCAGCGCCTTTCCTCAATTCACTTAAATAATTAAACACTGTGTTAGTGCACACAGCATGCAGCGAGAACAACTGCACCACCCCCTTTCCATGTACACAAAACTTTCATTCCTCTCCTGACAGGGAAGTCTCTTGTCATCTAGTTTGATGTAGTTAAATTGACGTATCTTGTTAAATCTTACCTAGCGGCTGGCATTAAATTGGAATGTACTAAAGAGATAATGGCTAGCAATATTGTTTCCTCGATTCACACAATGATTTATTTAAAAACAGAATAAATATTAACTGATTCTGCAAACTAGCAACTTTCAATTGCTAGAGCATTTCTGTACTTTAATTCTTCAAAGAAAAATTGTCACATGCATAATGCTTCTGAGTGGAGGAAAAGTACAGTTTCAATTTTAATATGTTGTAGAATTATAGGGAAGATCTCATTTCTTGTCATGTTGTATCCGGTCCCAGAACCAATAAATATTCTAAGCATTTAATGCATTTATCAACTCTGCTGTATAAAAAGTACAGAAGAACCTATGCAGTGGTGTCAAAGACATCTCATGTATTAAGGGAGTCTGAGCAACCTCTTGGCTGCTTCTCCACCTCGAAATTTAACTTTACATCTTATCCATCAACTGAGTGAGAAGTGACAACAGTTCCCTGCTCTCCAAGGTAAACCGTGCACCAGTTTTGCTGGTAGGAATGCAATTCTTTCAGCAGTTAGACGCTGTACATTTCCTTGCCCTGTGAAATTTCACAGGTTACTTTTATCAAGAAAATGTGACGAAATTATTAAGGATGCAATATCTCATTTAATGATTCAAACTCACCTTTAGTTAAATTGGTCCAGGCAAATTTGGCCCTTACAAATAATGGCTTGCACTTATAAAAGAAATTGCTCCAGTCATTTTCTTTTCTTTAAGGTTAAGATTTTTAAGAAAAAGTAAGGAAGTCAGACACCTCAGTATGAAATTCCATAGGACTAAGCTATCTAATTTATGAACCTCACTGAAAAATCCCATTCTAGATTTGTACACTGGAAATTCTTCTATTTAATAAATAAATAAATAAATAAATAAATGTAAGTCTTATTATTTTTCTCTATGAACATAGACAAGCGAGCATGTATACACACAGGCATGCACACACATGGACACACATGACAATTTAGTATTGTGTTAATTAAATCAGTAGTATCACTAAGATGGGAAAGCATCATCAATACAGATGAGGAACACAACATCATCTCAGAAGCACTGGGTGATCTTAGGGATGACTGCAATAAAGTTAGGATTAACTTTATAGTCAGAATGAAGGTCATCTGCTGAGACATAAATGACAGTAACTTTGGCCAGAAAGCATAAGGTCACATTGACTGGGAACAAAACACCAGAGAAAAAGAAAGCTCCTTTGGTATCAGAAAAGCAGGGGTTGTATCTGAACCACCAGCAAGGTACCTGCCTTTGTGAAATGTGGCAGAAAGGAGCTCAATGTCTTTAGCAGAGCAAATGAAGTCTAAGGGAGATTGTCACCCATGTTTACAAACAGTGGAACAGGGAAATGCTGTTTAAGCAAAGGGACAATGCTGGGGCAAGAACATATGTATGTAAGATTGACGGGAATAGAAGTAAGATGGAAATAAGACGGAGTCTTCCCCAGGGGAGCAAGGTGGTGAAACAACCTTCTCATAAGAATAATGGGGGCAAGAAACCAAATATTTCAAGATGGAGTTATTACACAGACAGATCAACCACACTGCAATTCCGCAAAGTTATGCAACCTTGACAACTGCTACTCAAGAGAGAACTGGGACTGATATAATAAAGGTATTGTACATGAGGAAAAAAGCCATAAAGATCTCTGAGTAAAATAATAAGACTTTTTATTGTTCTAACCTGAGGAAGTTTACCTATAGGTTTAATCTTGAGTTTTAATTTGAAAAAGATAGTTGGGACTTTCTAATTATTAGATCCTCTTCTATTGAGCATCCTCTGTAATGTCTATTGGTGTCTTTTAGGGGCTTGTTGTGTTATTAATAGCTGGGTTTTACTTTTCTAGCTTCCAGGCAGTCTCCTGTCCAGATGGAACAGGAGAGCTAGGAACTGGAAATCAGCATCTAAGCTGTATTATTTTTAAGATCAGCCTGTAAGTAGCTTTTCATATTGTATGTATCAGATATTAAAACCAGATCTCATTAATTTTAGTCCTCCATTTTTCCTAGTAGTATATCTAATGACATTTCCACTGGAACTGATTCCATGACTTTGTATGTCCTAACTGTCTCAGACCCATTTTGTCCTTTTTTCTCTCTTCTCTTTTGTTTTGGATCTAGCATAACTTCCTTGTTACTTGTAGCAATCCCTTGCCTCAGGCTGTCTAACTCAACATAAGTTCGAAAGCCTTGAACTCTTCCATAGCCATGGTTTTGGCCCTGAAGTCCACCGTTTTGAAAGGGACTCCAGATTGGAGAAGGTCTTTCAGGCTACCCTTGCTGTCATAGCAACCCACAAACTTCATAGAGGGACCAAGTGCGATGCAAAAGGTCTCTGCAGAGTCCCCACGAGCAGGACGGAGAGGTAACAGGATGGAAACCTTCCACTCTTGCATGCAGAAGGAGAAGCTGAGCCCACTGTCTGATTTGCATAGCCACCAATGTGCTCTTTGGTGCAGGCAGGGAGCTTGGCAAGCATTCATTATGGCATAACGATCCTGCAAAGCACTGCCTGATCCTTCCTCACTGCTGTGTTATTCTGTGTTTCTTTCTTCTCTGAGAAATCATGTGTTTTGGTTTATTTAATAGCAGGAATCAAGAAGACATACTTATTTAACCTAGGCTTAGCCCAGACTCTGCAATCATTACCAAACTCTTAAATGAACCTGGTCGAAGGCCTTGGGATGTTATGTCCTGTCAAGCTTGGCCTCTACCTGCACAGCAACCTGCCATCACCGATCTTCAGTTTTCACGAAATAAAAACCCAGTGGGGGATAGTAAGAAAAGGCAAGAAAAAAAGAAAGATGAGGCCTTAAATGAGAATATGGTAAAGCTGACTTACCTACAGAGACTGCTGTCATTGGCTTTTAATTTTAACCTGCCACATACTTTTGCTTTTTATGTCCTGAGGCTCTGCAGCTAGTAAGTGTCATTTTCCTGCAAATACTCATCAGAGGTTGGTGAAAAGACCATCATACTAATTAGCTTTACTGGGTCATGTTACATAGTAAAACCCTGGTCACTGGGGACAAAAAAAACTAAAAGGTGACCTTTATCTACCCGAATAGGGACTAACCTCATAGATGGTAAAATTAGTGTTTAATATCCAATCTCAAAAGCTATTTAGGTGTGCAACCACTCTTTGCATGCAGTCACTGGCAACTTGCAACAACGTACTTCAGATTATCAGGCCGTGGTGGTTTTTTTCTGCCCCCTGAAGTATCACCTGATTTGTTTGTCAGGCACAACAATGAACAGTGAGCATCTTCTCCACATCTCCTCAGCTCAGGAGCATATCTTCCCCTTTGTCCCAGTGTGCTCACTACTGCCTGAGACTGCTCCCGTCATCTCTGCTCCCTGTTGGGGGATGCATGGGAATAAAGAGAAACTGGGTGCTCGGGAAGGGTGGCTCTGCTTTCCCAATCATACGACTCCATTCCTGTTATTTTTGTGTGATTTACACATGTTGTGTGAGGCGCACATAGGTAGAATGATAGGGAGTTCCTCGTTAAGGGAAATTGGAATAAGTAATAAATACCGCATTATGAAAATAACCCAGGGGAAGAAGGAAGCTCTAGGAGCAAATGTGGTGAACTGCTGCCTGCCAGCCTGCTTCAACCCTTCCCGCCTGTGGAAATGAAACAGCAGAAGGGCTGCAGCTCAGAAACCCCACGTCCCCCGGGAGCCCAGCACCCCGCGTGTCGGAGGGGGTCCCGCAGCTGGCGGCGGCTCCTGTCCCTCGACTTCATTATGAACATCCCCATTACCCACCAAAGTGGCATTTCCATCCTCCTCACCTCCATGGCAGGGAGGCTTTCTTGTGGGGTGCAACATTGCGTCTCGACTCCCCTCTCAGCAGGGACGGGAGGGAAGAGGGTGGGATTTGGGCTTCCCAGGGAGAGACGGGCCATTGCTGGCTTGGGGGTAGTGGGGTCCCACTGCCGTACACCCCTCTCTGTCGGGCAGAGCCCAGCAGTCCCCAGTGCAGCCTCCCAGTCAGTTCCAGCATTGTCAAATTGCTTCATGCGAAGTCATCATAATCCCCAGGTAAACTCTGATTTCCTCTTTATCAGGTTTAGCTGGAAAACAAAACAATTAATTAAAAAAGCAAAACACAAGACCTAAATGTTATTTATGCCCCTAATTATCTCATTCTAGTGGGTATTTTAGTCCCTGTCTGGTCAGAGCATTAATTATCTTCATAAATACAGCAAAAGTTAAATAATAAGCACCAAGGGCTACAGAAGCACTGCAATGATCAAGCTTAAATGAACATATAAATTTTATTAATGGATGCTTTATACAACTCCATATATTATAAATCGAACAAAAAACCTATTTCCATCTTCTAAGGTTGCAATGAAAAAGCTTTAACATTATTGAGGATAATTTTTATTAAGTTTAAAACTCCTTTTTTTTGCAGTAATGAGACTGTTATGGGGATAATTTAATCTGGTTTGTCATGAGGCACCTCAGCTTGTTAAATAAGTTAATAAATGACTATGCATTAATCAAAGTGACAAAGCTATGAAGACCTGAGGATGGGAGACAATTCTGGTGATAGTATTAATTAGTATTTAATTAGAAACTTAGGGGCCATAAATAAAAAAATCATGGGAGAGATGTTTATGCAAATTGTTTTGAAAATGTGTTGGAGTTGTATTTGCTTTAGGAAAAAAACCCTTCCTTCCTTTCTCTTTTTAATTTCTTTCCATGCTGTATATAGCAGAGTTGCAGTGACATCACATGGATAGAAATGAGCTTATATTGGTTTTAATTTTTTCCAATTAGGGCGCTCTGCTCTTGAATTTTGCTTTTCACTCTCTGGCTTCAATGGAAGATTTTTTTGAGATTCCAGATTTCTAGACAAGCAGAAAGAAAGAAAGAAAGAAAGAAAAACCTGAAGGGAGAAAAGGGAGGGGATTTCTTTTTCTGCTGTTTTACTCAAGACGTGCGTCACCTTTCTCTAAGGAAGAATTGATGTCACAATGATGCCGCTGCAATTCTCTGTACGCAGCAACATCTTCTGTTCACGGGCGGGAGCCTTGTTCATTATCTCACATTACAGAACAGAAACAGTGTTTACAGTTACAGCTCTTTTGTTGTTTCTCCCCACAAGGTGCCCATTTCAAAGCAGACAATTCCTGCTAGCAAAAGAGAGTATATATCACTCAGTTACGTATTTCAGGCTGTTTTCCTGAGGAGCAGACTTTATTATTTGTTGCATTTACACAAGAAGGTTACCCGCAGTAAAACTGCTTTTTCTATTCACCAGTCTATCTCTGTCATGGCTCATTTATGTGTGAACATGACTGACTGAAACCAACATTATCCACAACTGACAAGTCCCAGACCTACAGTTCAATCAGCCCCTTCCTTAAGATAATGCCAAGGGCCAGCTGTTTGAAGTGGTGGGACAATAAAGTGGAGAGAGACAATCAGGGTCAAATTGATCCAATTCCCTGTGTATAGAAGGGATTCTGCCTAATAACACACAGCTCTTTTTGCTCTCCAAACACATTAGACCTTAAACAGGGACTTGGCCTTCAAGGAAATGTGTGACTGACATGAAAATGCTGAAGTTTTAAGGTGGTTTCTTCAGCCATTTCCTTCCAGGGCCTTTCATTACAGTGTAATGTTAACCCAAGGTAAAATACACCTGGTATGGGGGCTTTTTTGATTATTCTTAGTAGGATGTTTACACTGAAGAGCCCAGTGATGACACAGAGTTCATCCTCTTTTTCTTTTTGTTTTATATTTGTTTAACAAATCATTTGCATCTGTTAATAAAATTAAACCTGAGAAATGAATAAGAGGCAGCTCCTTTCAGTGACGCTCCCAATTCCCATTGCCAATATAGCGAACTGAGTTCCTGAATACATTTCTTTATATTAAGTCTCCACAGAACACAGCAGTTAACACAAATATTCCTTCAAAATTACCAGCTGCTTCTGCGCTACAATACATATCAGGTCTGGAATTTAATAAGATACTTTACTGAACTTCCAGAAGATAAAGAGCTGAGCAGTAGTCACTAAAGACTCAAGAGAAATTTTGGTACCTTCAAGCATTAAGATACCAAACTTTTACATATTTTCCTCCCTCCATCCCCTAATTAATAAGCCCCTGGAGTTGCATGTGAACATCTCTCTTTTTATTTTTTTCGTGGATGGAGACAGATCTACATATTTCAGTAATCAGAAAGGGATTTTTTTCCTCTGTCTCTCATTTCCCAGCTACCACCTAGTTAGCATATTGAATGACCCACAAAACCAGATTTATTACCTTCCGTTTCCAATACAAACCGAAAAGTAGGAGGCCAGGAGCTCTGCAGGTAGCAAGAACGTTTCTGCCTCCTGGGCTCAGTCTGGGTCTTTCCATCACACCAAACACAAGAGCATGCAGCCTTCCAGGAGGAAGCACATAGATCATGGTCACCACTGCTGGTGGGTAGTCATGAAGCCAGTGTGACTGTGTTTGGACACAGAAAGGCTCCTGCAGGGGTTTATGCCAACAGGGAGCACAACCGCACTGCTCTGAACAATGTCTGGAGAAACCCATTTCTCTCTATCGATGAAGGAAGGAAACCTCAAGAACTCAGGCCAGCCCTTACAAATAGCACCCAGTCAATAGTGTTTGGTGAAAAACTTAAATAATAATTAAGATAGAAATTATATCTATGCAGGTGAAAAGCATTAACTATTGTAAACACCATCTAATGGAGGTTTTTTATGTCACATTAGCAGAGGTCAATCTATCAGAAAAATATAGTTGCACCATTTGTCTTGATAGTAAAGCAGCTAAGCTTTCCTATAGAGCAGCATAAGCTTTGTGGATTACACGGAACGTGCCACACAAAAACAATGCAGTACTTTTAGAACTTTCATCAAATCGCATATCCAAAGGACTTGCTCTGTGCATTATGTTTTTAGTGCTCTCAGTTAGAGAGGGTCCATGATTCAGGACCTGTGCATAAGCACCACACTTTTAGGGGGTCTGTATTTCTGAGTAGTAGAACCTCAGACTGCTCTTGTCTTAAGAAGAACAATGATTGCCCAGGTAGCATTTCATTGTGCCATTAATAGGTCTTCTCAAACTAGCTGCAAGAATTAGGTGCTTAACAAATCTAGCCCTATTTCATTTTTTTTGAAGCACTCATTACCAAACTGTGAGTCCACAGCCTATGTCTTTCCAATAACACAGGGAAAAGAAGAAAAATGAAAACAGACCACTAAGCTATCTTTAGGATACTACTCAGGCAGTTTGCAGCAGGCATTATATGATACAGTTGCCTTCAAAAGTAACGAACTGGATGTGATGGCACAGCAAGTACCTCCCAATCCTATGTGCCTATGAATTTATGTTATCAGAACACTTCTAATTACAACACTAGAAAAATTTATACAGACAAATAAATTATACCTTTCCTGAGCTTTATGTATCCGCACTGACGGCTAGTCAAAAAATTCTAATTACCTCTCTAGTTCCAGAAAACATTTCAGTGTACACTGGAATTTGGCAAGCTTCCATGGTTTTAAAATTGTATTGGGGAACAAACGCCTCATGTACAAGGCATGTAATTGCATATGAAAGTGCATGCTCTTCTTTTTCATTTGTTAGTGCCTGCTTTGATGTGTTTAAGTTTGATTTTCATGGGCATGGGAGGATGAAAGCAAAATCTGGAATGCTCCAAAAAAAACTAAAACAAGAACTAGGGCAGTCTCTCAAGTCCTGCACTTTTGTTCAGGCAAATGATGGAACCACATCTGGATACAAAACCAAGCCAAACCTGCTTTTCTGCAGCTGCTCTAAAGTTTAAGTTAACCAAGGCTCATTAAGTTTACCAGGCAGATCTGATACAGTCATCTCCAGGCCTTCAGAAGGGAAGTGGAAACATCACTGAACACAGCCTTCGCACCATGGCTGTGACCATGGGCTGTTTATGTCAGCAACTGACCTGAGGAGCATTTCAACCCAGGCATCCCTCTGCACTGTAATGCTGGGGAAGTTGAAATACTGAAAACAGACTGTTTCAGTTCATCTCATTAACATTTTTGCATTTTCCAGGTTTTAACCAGTGAACTCTCATAGCACTTCTTAGGAATAGGCAGAAGTCTGCACAGGTGGCTCCATGGACAGAGGAGATGTAGACAGCAGGCATGGAGGCAGCAGGACTTTGTCACACATCTGGAGGCTCTGTGTGCCCAGTTACATGCCTCCTTACTCCATTGCACATCCATGTATGTGTATATATGTCACAGCTTAGAAAAGTCAGCACTTATCTCTCCCCTACCAATTGTGTATATAGTCACGGGCTAAAGTGATGTAACACCAGTCACTACACTAAGCTATTGTGCTTACTGATTTGGCCTGGTCTGATTATTACCTGTGCTGTGAACACAGTGAACAACGATTGAAGGTTGGACAAGAGCACAGTGAGAAGTAACACAACCACAGAGTCCCAAACCTCAGCTTGCTTTGACAGTTTGCTGATACTAAACAACTTCCCACTATCATGTTAGAAGGTATACTGAGCTTTTTACATACACACTTTTCCTTACATCTTTTCACTTTTATTTTTACATGATCCTTTTCTATATGTGCTCTTGAATTTGTTCTGAGCATGCACAGATAGAGGAGGGGGAGTCTGCATCAATTCACCAAGATGAATCTCCTGCTCCTTTCTGTATCACTGCATTCTTCAGTGTGCAGCTTGAGGTACTGCCAGATAAGACAAAACATAGAGGAAACACTGCAAGTGAGTGGTGACACCCTGGGTGAAAATACCTTCTTTGGAACAGAACATCATCAGGGGAAAAAAAAACAGGGGAAAACTGGGAGGGGAAGCGGGTTCCAGAAATTACCCCAGATTGCCTTTCTGGAGGCAGGGGAGCTATTCCAGAGGTCATTAGCAATGTGGAGAAGAACAAGTCTATTTTGAGGATAAGAAACAGTGCGCATTGTAAGCCTGCCTCTGGCAGCTGGCCGGAGGCTCAGGGAGCTGCAGGGAGGGAGCAAAGTTCTCCACCCAGGAGCCCAGTGAGCTCCACCAACCACACGTGCGTGGGAAGGGGGCTCTGGCACATTGCAGGCAGCACCACATGCCAAGGATGAGCCGGGACCCCTGCCTGACTCCAGTCCTTCCCCCTGCCCACCACCCCGGCAGGGGAGGTTGATACAGCGTATATTTAAAATCACTGCAATGACGCATGGTCAGACACTATTTTAGGGTATGTCCATGGTGGAGTCACCAGTAGCCAAACCTGTGCCTGCAGTGCCATCGATGGTTTCTGCCTCCACTGCTGCGAGCAGCTGGCTGGGGAAGAATAGAGATTTCCTAAAGTAGATTCCCAATGGAAGTATTCTACATTTCTTAAGGGTTCATTAGTGAGAAATGAGAGAGCAAAATATTAGTCCTTTGAAGACAAATAAAGCTTTTCTAAACCACATCAAATAGAGATGGGCTTGAGCAACACTGCACTTTCTAATTTTGTGTAAACTTCCAAGGTGTCTTGCTCTGGGCTCCTCTCTCCTAATAGGTGGTCTGAGGCCCAGTCACTCCCCTTCTTTTGAAGAATAATCTATTAAGGAAGAGCTAGGAACCCCTTCCTTTTCTAAATGTTATTCTGAGCTCCATTTCTTAAGTTTCTTCATTTATAAAATGGGAATATTACTTTCTTCACAACCTATGAGGGTTGATTAATGGATGACTGTACATGTATTTAGCTATACAGTGCAAGGCCTTATTACATTAAATTTAATCCTGTCCCATTTTGAGGCTGTAAAAAGTGTCTCTTTTTTTTTCCACCAGTTACCCAAAGGTGCACAAATAGAGCTCATCCTATAGCAAGTCAAGACCTCTGTGTTCAGTTCAGCAGGGTTATGGCAGATCTCAGCTATGGGCCTGTGAAAGGTCTAATGCCTGTCTCTATACAGAGAAGACAGTAATAGGGCTGAGGTCAGTAGAAATCTATAGAAATAGTTCCAAAATCCAGTAGCTTTCATAACAAATAATTTCCTTTCTATGTATTTTAACAGTCCTACAAAATTCTGCAGTAACGCTGTATATTTCTAACATATTCTACATGTTGGTTAGAAAAAACTCAGGGGGCGAGTTATCATTTTCTCTGCAAATCCAGAGTGCTTTGCCAAACACGCTCCAGAACAGCACCAAAAAATAATAGTTTCAATGCTGAATGTGGGATATGAGAATTGATTGATTTACATGAGAATTTTCTCATGGAAAATGAGAATTTGCCTGTATTAAACTGGGGACATTGTCTATATACTAATTCCATTTGATTTTGTGTGTTAACGTTGGTGTGAAAACCCGATGTTAACTACGAGGCTTGCCTGCCTCCTTCCTGTTTTTATCTTCTTGTGACTGACAATTCTAGCAAGTGGTGACACTGAATTGGCAGTGGAGGGTCATTAAGCATTGACAGTCCTTTATTCATTGAGCAACATGATGGAGCAGAGTTTGGGTTCAGGTTTAGCAGAGCTGGGCTGCCTAAGCAGCCACATCTCTAACAGGGAGTCCCTCCTTGGGGACCCTGCAAGCCCACACTGTGAGGTACTTACCTGTGGTTATAGTTCTTTTTATTATGTGAGCTAAATCCCACCAAATATATATAATCTAAATATATCATATAAGGGCAGATAAGGGCAACTGTGATCATCTGGCCTGACCAGTTTTGTAACAAGGGTTGTAGGACTTCCGTGAATTAACTAATAAAGGTTTTTCATAGAAGAACATGTTTTCTTCCCCAAATCAGAGGCTGAGCATGCTGGAGATGGTGCCTTTCTAAGGGACTGACCTGCAGTGCTTCACCTGTGAGAGAAGGTCTTGTGGCCCCCAAGCTCCAGCCACAGGAGAGGCAGGAGCAGCCAAAACCAGCTCTGTGTGGTGGGTGCCTGCAGGCTCAGGGGGAGGAAGGAGCTCTCTGTGTCCTCCCTGGGCAGCAGGCAGGATGGGCTTGGAAACCCCAGAGAAGCCTTGGAGGGCTTTCCTTAACAAATTGAACTTTTTCTGGAGCAATTCTGAAGCTTTTGAGGTTCACATCAACTCTGAACTCTGTTTTATTTGCCAGCACTGCAGGACACTGAGCTTACCCCAATGCACATGATGAGAAAAATTTCTTTTTCATGTGTGATGGGAAACATCACACCACAGCTACTACCCCTCTCTTCCAGAAGAATGACTGCAATAAGACAAAGCTTATAACCATTTAGAACAGCCTAAGGGCAAACCTTTCCTAAATTTTCAGGCAAAATCACTGTTTCTTGCAGGACTGCATGTGCTGGTGTATTTTGTTTAAATACCATACATATCCGTTGAGAAGGTGGCCAGACAAGTGCTACAGAAGAACATTCTTTTTCAAAATTTTTCAAAATATTTTGTGCTGATGAGAGGAGTCACTTTACCGTTTAAGAAAATGCAGGGGGTCTTTCAGCATGTTGATGCCTTTCCTGAGACCATGACCAAGGCTTTGAATGCTGGGGCAGAATTTTATCAATACAGTCAATATAAGTAGGTTGAAGCATCAGTCCATTTCTCTTATAAGTGTTCAAGAGAGCTGATGTTGCCAGGTCACCATACTAAAGGCCTGAGCCAGATTTGGACCCTGGAAAGCCAAAGTATGCAAAGGGAAAACTTCTGTGCTTTGGGAAGCATGAATTGGAGGTATAAACGGTCTTGGCCGCTGAGTCTAGCTGAGTTACAGGTGAGCTTTCCACAGAGGATTCCCAAATAATTCCTCTCTCTTCTGACTCATGGCTGTGTGCTTGCACACATGAGCTTTACCTAACCAGGTGATGTACAACACTCTCTCCTCCGCAGGCTGTTTTGTCCCCTTGCCATCCTCACAGTAACCCCCTCTCTGTCCTGAATGAGCTATTCACCATGACAAGGGCTGCCACATCCAAAACAGTAACTGCCACCTCTCTAGATATGGCTCAGATGAAATACATTACCATGAAGTTACTGGTGGTACTCAGCCCACTTCAGCCAGAGTCTGGCAGTGCCAGGGGGCAGCTGCATGTCAACTCATAGTTGCAAAACACTTTGAATTTTGGAGGCTTTTTTGCTGCAAATGTTGATAAAAATATACCTTTTCCTCTTTGATAAAATAGTTCTTGGTAAACCCTTAGCAAATATAATTGATGACTGACAGTCTGGCATTAAGGGATTGTCTCTCATGGTATGAGATGAACACATATTCTACTGCTTCTAGGAACAGCTCTTAAGGTTCTGGCTTACACCTTTAAAGAAGCTGTCCTGATGCCAGATCTGCTTTAAGTATTACTTTAACTAAAGTCTCCTATGAATCCAGCTCCCATGGAAAACAAGGCTGGAAGGGACATGGAGGACAGACCCTACTGCCCCAGGCAAATGCATCAAAATTTATTTTTTCATAAACAGATTAAGAAAAATGTAAAAACAGGTTTGTGTCCCCAACAGAACAAAATGCTAAAACACCTCATTCCAATGGTCAAAAGAAATTTGTTGTTAATTCCTCACTCAATTTTTTTCAGGGATGGTTATTATGCATTTGTTTTTAAGTTGCTATTTTTTCTTAGCTGTAGCTCTCTCTTTTTGTTCTTGGCATTAAACCCCTCCACTTCCCAGGCTATTTACAGGGAGTGTCCATGTCCCTTTTTCTGCTGGCAAAGCCAAGAAGCTGGGAGCCCATCCCCTAAGGCAGGCTACCATTGCTGTGGCAGTCCTAGGAGTCTCCTTCTGCCAAACTCTTACCTGAGTGCCTTCACTAAACGCAGGAGACCAGACCTATATACACATTTCCGGATGGGATTTCTTCAGCATTGCACCCTCTGGCATGTATAAGAGATTTTCTTAACTCTAATGGCATCACCTAGGGTTGTATTTTTTTCATAGGTCCATTATATCTATAGCTACTTTATGCTCAGCAGAGGGTCTCAGGACTTTCTTTTTTTGCCAGCCAACAACGTTACAGCAGCAATGTTTGTTCCCTGCTAAGTGAGTGACCCTGTGTATGCAGCAGCAAATCCCACACCACATCTGTTAGTTCCATCCACAATTTCATCTGGTCCTTCCTCTGAGATCCTCCCATCCCCTTCAGTGCCAGCAATGCTTCCTACACCTCCAGTGGCCACCACCCAGCCCATTGTAATTTCTCATTCCTCATTTGGGCAAAGAATGTCTTCACAAAAATAGCAAGAGGAAGCCTAGATGGCTGACTGCATTTTTACACTGCTTTTCATTCCTGTTTTCAGCCTTTCCACCAGCACACAGCTCCCCTATCTCCTCCTCTGCTGCATTAACATGCATTCCATTCCTCCCCACGTCCCCCACCCAAGCAGACCTTTGTTACCAAACTGATGGCTATTACCACAGCTTGGAATTTATATTTTTACTGTGTAATCAAAGTCCATAAGCAACCTCATAGAAACCATTTAGCATATACCAGATCTAGGGAAAAGAGGTCTTTTTCCTATGCAGCAGAAGGAAAAAATGCCAAAAATCTATACCTAGCCTCTCTGCCTCCTCAGATTTATATTTCAAATATGTATTAAAAAAACCCAAACAGCTGAAGAATGTCTGCCACTGAAGACATTAAGCCACATTCAGCTGGGAAGTTAAGTTCCCAAAAAGTTATGAGCCCAATAGGAGTGAAATTGCCCTAGAAAGGTGAGGTTAGGATCTCACTTACCCAGGTCGTCATTTCTCACCCATCCTGGGTCAGTGGATAATCCTGCCTGCTCACAGCAGAGCGGGAAGAGGGAGGGATGGTGCTCCTCACAATGGTAAAACAAAGCTAAGGGCAAGGAATACTGACATCTGGAAACTTTTACGGATACTATAAAAATGAACCCAGGATCAACCTGCTTAGGGCCACCTTCTGCACATACCTTTTTCTTGACAGTATCATTGTATCCTTCAAACAGCAACCCATGAGGAACAAGGCAGAGCCCTGCAGCGCTGGGAGGACAGGGCACTGTCAGCAAGGAAACACAGGAAAGTCCCCTCTGCACCAGCTGCACCATCTTTTATCAGCCCTACCTGCAGCACCCAGGCTGTCGCTACCTGCCAGCAAACCCCAGCGGTGTCTCTTGCTGCTTGGACCCTCCAGCCAAAAGCTACATCGGGGTTTGCCATCAGCCACATCCCTAGCAGTGGCTGTACCCGAGGCAGAGTACTTGAGCTGTTGGCACCTACCCTTTCTGCGCTTGCAAGAAAGGATGTCATGTCAACATCACACCACGACACCTGCCACAGGGGCTTTGGGCAACATGGGCATGTGGGAATCAAACCAAACACAGAGGCTACAGAGGCTTACACTTGTTGGTCGACGAGGCCTTTGCAGAGATGGACTGATGTTCAGCCTGAGTGCCCCAGAGGCACAGACATTCCCTGATGCCTGTTGGGAGCCATAGCCGGTCCTCCAGTGACACTGCACACGCACCTTCACCATGCGTGAAAGCCAGGCTGGAAACAGCTGGAGCTCTTTTGGCACCTGTATCCACCCAGACAAGCACAGCCATACTAGCTGTACCTTGGGTTGCTGAGTCAGGGCTTCCCTCCAGCATCAGTTTCTCCCTCCCAGATGATGGTGGGTGCGTGCTATCTGCCTCTTTGCTGAACAAGCCAGCAAAGTGGGGTCCAGGCAAGAAGCCCATCTTCCCGGTGACACACCTTCTGCATGCTTGCTGTCATGGGGTAGGTAGACACCCAAGCTGTGGGCTTCATGTCGTTAGACATAGCTGTATGACTGTATGCAGCAGCGTGCCTCCTGCCATGTACCCTGAGGTGCCAAGTGGGGCCTTCATTAGTTTACAAGGGATTGCTGTTGCAAAACATGTCAGCATCAGCGCTCTCCCCAGCACAGTTTTCATTGCTTCTTTCTTGCTTTGATGTGTCTCGACTCCTAACATGAAAAAAATCAAAGAACAAATTGTCATTCACTGTAAGAGCAGGAGGGCTTTGGGGCTGTCTAGTCTCCTCTGAATAGCATAGACTGCTATGTTTCCTCCAGATGTTGTTTCAAGTCTGGACCAATACATCCAAGCTCACAGCGCCTGGTACCTAGAATGGGAGGATCCCAGTGTCCACTGTGCCCTATGGCTGGAGACTGATCAGCTGAGCGGTTCCCTGCGGGAAGGCCACGCTCTTTGGCTGCTGCTGCCGATCAAGTCATTCCTCTGCACCTGAATCGCAGCTCTTGTGACCAGCGTGAACCTGAGCTTGCAAGACAAACTGATCTTCCCAGGCACTGGACAAGCTGCTCCAAGTCCCACAGCAGCACCAGCCATTCCTGAGCCATACATCTGTCATCTTGGAGCAAGTCTTTGTTTGTGTATGTGGCAAACGGTCACAATGCTGTAATTTCCTTTCTGGGCCCTTGTAGTTATTGTTGTGCATGTCCTGTTTTTCATAATTATGTGATAGCTGGGTCAGTGGGAACCCCAGTAATCAACAGCAGAGTGGAATATAGCAGGTCTGACACAGAAGGAATCCAGTAATGAGTTCTGTGCATTCAGGGTTTAATTGTTTAGCATTCTTTGTCCAGTGCTCATATTATTTTCTTCTGTTATACAATAGTTATCTTCATAGAATAGATTAGATTTCTATCAGACAAAAATGACTTAGTCTATAATCAACCACTAAAATGTATATATTATCTCCGTATCCACATGTACACAGACATAACAAACAGCTTGACAAAAAGGATGCGAAGTGCACTGTGTTTTCCATTACGTATGCCACTGAAAATACTACAGGAAAATGTATTCCCATGGTACTATGAGTGAAATGAAAGACAATGGCATAGAAAAGAATAATGAACAAAAAATGCCTGCTGAGTTATGCTAAACCACAAAATGTAAGAGACTGATACCAGCCAGAACAAAATTCTGAAAGTAAAAACTTACAGAAAAATTTGGACAAAAACTTTACCCCACTGATATATTTTTAGCATGAAAACCTGAAAAAATTGCACCATAAAAAAAAGTCTGTTGTATAGCAAGGCCGACTAGAGCCCCCATTGCTGTCATAATTTCAGAGCAGAGCAGTTGTGTACAAAAAAAAATAGAGAGGACACCCCTGTATCCCATAGGGTCCAATGTCCAAACATCTGCCTGCTTATAATTACAGTGCTTGGGAAAAAAAAAAAATATGTTGCAGAAGGAAAGAGGGAAAAAAAAATTTTTCTCTGGATATTTTTCTCCTATTGTGTGTGGCTCATTTCAATGATAGTGTACTGTGGTTTGTAGCAGAAGATTTTGTGCCTGGAATAATGAATTGTCTCCTAGCATAAAATACCTATGCTCACCTTCAGCATCCACTGAGAAAAAGATGCTAAACATTGTAGTGATATACTGCAGCAGCAGAAAATTTCATATTAATTGTATCATGTGATGCCAAAGGCCCTGTTGGCATTGTCTGTGACACAGCTGTAGAGCTACTGAGTTTTTCATTGTCAGTGTTGATAACTTTTACTGAATTCAAATGTAAATACTATAAATAAATTCCAGATTAAAATATGCCAGGAAATCCTCTCTCCTTTAGAAAAAGAAAGCTGATATTTAAGTCTTAAACAAGCTGTTTTCTTCCTAAGATCTTCTCATAGGGTATACAAACAGCTTACCACAGGCTAAGTTGAGATTTGAACAAACAGGTTGCTGTTGACTGCTCTGGGTAGCCACCCATGGGGATGGTCTTACTCCAGGGCAGATGTACACCACTGCCTCTCTCCCCCCTCAGGGAAAGAGTTGCTCCACATGCACCATGGGCAAGAGCTACTCACAGTCTGTAATCGAGAAACAGCTGACGTGGTCTATCTGCATGCCCAAAATTACTTCACAAGAACTTTGTGCTGGAACCGTATTCCAGGCAGAGATTTACCCTGGTGCCATGGGGGATTTAATTTCTCCTTTTGTTCCCTGTCTATTGCCCCTTCCCCCTGCCCTCCCCCCCCATCAGTGTGCCGGTGTTTCCCATATGAGACTGTATCTTCTTTCTAATTCCCCTGTTTCAGACACACACGGAAGGTGAGCCAGTGCTGGTGACATATGAGGACCACGCTGTTGCAGGGGAGGAAGAGGTGGAAAGGAAAGGTGCTAACACTTCTTCCTGGATGAAGATGCGTGCCACCAGCCTTTCCCCTCACATGACCCATCATGCAAGGGCACCCCTAGTATATCGTTCAAAACAAAGTGTGCTTGCATCAACACACGTGCCTTCACAATCTACACAGTGTTAGGTTAAACCCAGTGTGACAATAGGTATCTAATAGACTCAATATAGATTTTAAAAAGCAGAGGTGAAGATAAATCACTTAAAGCAGTCACATCCCTCCCTGATATTGCAGGGCTCCTCCTTACAGTTTAGAGCTGAAAAGCACCAAATCATGGGCTTCGCACACATTCTTGGCATATTGTTATACTTTCACAGGCAGGAAATATTTTTCTAATCTTCATCTAAATTTACTCAAGCTGCTGTTCTCACACTGCTGATAACAAATCTTTGGAAACTAGTACTCTGCAATAACTGCTTTGCAGATTTCCCCCTCCAAACTGCAGGCCTGGATTGCGGTGATGGAAAGATCCCGCCTCAGCAGTGTGCCAGCACTGCAGGGACATTACTGTTGCAATCAGTGCCGAGACCGGCTGCTTGTGCAGACATATGTGGGCAAGGCAGTTTGACAGTAGTTTGACTTGGGTGTAGCCAGTAGGATGTTACAGCAACATGAAGCTCAACACAGGCAGAAAGCCTGACTGAGAGCATGGGTAAATGGTGAGGCCCACAGCTAACCTGGTTAGCGTTCCTGGTTTTTGCAGTCACTCTGCTTGTTTCATCCAATCTGATTTAAATTGGTCAAAGATGGCACAGATATATTCAAAACTAGAATGCATTGAAGGAATGTCCTTAGGAAGGAGGAGAGCCTGTTCCAAATCTGACACTGATATTTTTCTGGCGAGAAAAAGGACGGTGATGAGAAAAATAGAGGAAAAAAGTTTTTGTTGCTTCAGTTTAAAAAAAAACACAACGAAACGTTGCAATTTTTTGACATTTCACTCTTGTTTTCCCTTCTTTCCAATATATCATAGCTATTTTGAACTAGAAGATAGAATACAGTGACAAATAAGAGAAAAATTTTCTTTGCAACTTTTGCCTTTTAGAAAACAGGTATTTCTCTGTTCTTTATATGCCTTGTTTTAATGTCTATTTGATTTTTAAAAAGCTTTTGAAAAGGAAAGTAGGCTTTTGGAGGGTTGATATTAAGGATTCCCTTTCTAGTCTCACATTTTCATGGTTATTAACCCTGAGAGAATGACCTTCCAAGTTTCATTAATGGCTGTCCTTCAATAGGCTAAAGTGCGGGTAAAATTCTACTTAGCCTTAAACTCTGCCAGTCTCTTTCCATGTTGAAGGTACAAAGAAAGGATAGACCATGCCTTCATAATTTTCTCTAAATAAACTGGAATAACTTCAAAGTTTCTTTTTTTTTTTTTTCCCCTCAAGCTTAAAATTATTGATGTCCTCCAAAGAGGAACCTAATGTGGAGATGTTGCAAAAGAACACTTTTGGTTAGGAAACAAACTTTGGGTGTAGAGGGATGAGATATTTTTCTGCACTTTTCTAGAGGACTCATGGATCCTTTCTGGTTTTCTGTGGCTTTCTTGAAGATTGATGTTGTAGTCTGTTCAGTCCCAGGCTGAGCTGCTCCAAGCAAGGACAACTGCCAGAGCTGCTCAGGATACCACATTTTCCAAGAGGACCTGCTGTCCTCAGTTTTAGTGACAAAGCACCTGAGAACTGGCTCTCCAGAATTGGCCATGGGAGTTCTTGCTCAAATTCCTGGGACAACAATGCCCTAAGAGCTCTATGATTAAAGGCAGAAGTATAGGTTTATTCCAAAACCCCAGGCTGCTCCCCTCAGACCCCTTTCTCCCTCCATAATAATCCAAACTCCCTTCCCACAGCTGTAGCTCCTCAAACAAAATAGTACTGGCCAGAACTGTTTCACTAATAAACCCCAAAGATGGAGGTCACACCTACTGTATAATGCCAAATCAGAATACAATTTACAGACACAAAATCTTCATTAAGCCACTTGGCAGCCAGTTCTTCATTTTGACATGCCTTTTACAGACATGGACGTAAAAGGTGACACGATGACTGTGTGGCACTGCAGCCTGTGACAACACATGTTCAGATAACAGCCATTGTCTCTTGCAGCAGTAAAAACTCAAGAGGTTGGGGGGGCGGGGGGGGGGGAAGAAAAATCATCCAGCCTTTCCCATCCAGATTTGTGGTTCTAGTAACAGCACAACCTGATCCAGATTTCTGAAGTGTTTTGAGTAAAACCTAATAGCTATACAGCCACAGTTCTTTGGAACTCTGTAAGGACTAAAGTTAAAGAAACTGTCATTCATGTTCCAACCCAACATCCCAAAAGTTTGATGGTTTGCACAAAGAGAACCTGGATGCTCCAAAACACTTATGATTTCAGATCATCAAAACCTGAGAAAAACAAAACATCATCAACCTGCCTCTTGTATTTTTCCAATAAAAATAAAAGTGTGTATCAATGCTGAATACCAGCAGATTGTGCAGGCTGAAAAGGAAAGCCATTAGGACAGACCTGGACTTCAGAGCTGTTTGGAAGCAGTAACTCAGCAGGGTAGACAACAAGGGTTATAAATCCATTTACTACATCTTTTAGATCAATTTCTTTCTGACTTCTTGTACAACATTTCAAACCTGCTGAAGCCCCAAGGCATTCTTCTCCTATGGTGCCTTTAGAATAAACCACTCAATCATCAGAAAACATTGCGTATTTTCTTTCACAACCACAACTTGTGACTGGTGTTTTAAGCACTATTAAAGCTAAGGAGCTGAATGCTGGAAATAAAACAGTAAGATCTTTCACAAGTTCCTTCCTTTCTCTTCATACTGTTGGTTTTGGCTTACTTTCAAATGAATGACTGATTCAATTTCTTGTTACTGTTCTTTCTCCCACTGTCAAATCTTAATTGCAAGCCAGCAACACATTGGCTGCATGGACAAAATTAAAATTGCACTAAAAAATCAATAAAAGCATGTACAACATTTTACTACAATTTACTTACCTATGTTTGGCTTTTTGACAAGTTATGGTTTGGCAAAACATCTTACCATGGTCTAGTTTTTATTCTTTAAATATAAATTCACTGTTATTCCCCACTGCCCTTCAGTAACATTCCTAAGGTTTTGCCTTGCATCAAGCAGGAACATTTCAAAAACAACAGGGATATTTGCTACTACAGCTATGAGGTTTAGCCCCTCTCCTCTAGATCATAACGTGGGAAATAAAATTCCAAGAAGGTGTTGGTCATGAGCTATTTTTATCTCAGCAGTTCAGGGTATTTTACCCATATGATTACTTTGATGGGTACCTTAAGGGAAGAAAGAGTTATCATTCTGCTCTATTTAAATATGTGCTACAGCTCAGAATAAAACCACCAAATGCGTGTAAAGCTGTAACATCCCCAAGTTGATATAAATGAGTACCTATCTTGCCTGCAAGAATTGATTCAGATTATAAGCTATGTGTTGCCATTAATTCAAGGCTAATCTACAGACAAAGGTCTCAACACAAAAGTAATGTGAGGTGGGGATATAGGCTAGAGTCTGAGTACCCACAGCTCATCAGCGGCGACTGGGGTCACCATGTGCTGCAAACCCCAGACAGGTACCATGCTGTTTGTGCCCAGCACCACAGCTGGTTCTCAGCCAACCGCGGTCAGCTCCAGAGGCTTCAACGTGGAAAATGAAAATTACTCAGAAGGTGACTTTGCAGTGAAGGTGTAGCCTCTGGTTGAAGCTTACGTAGTCTGGCAACTTTTTTTGTCACTTTGAACGATGCCTACCATCCACCACAGATTGCTGGACTTGGATTACTGTTGCTAGCACACAGTAAATTCATGTTACATAGACCCACAGGTTTTCTGAACAGCTGCTGCTGTTCTTCACTAGGGCTGGGTCAGCTTCTCCTATTGAACAATGCATTTAATTTGGTCCCTCGCATTACATCTACACACAGATTTCAGTGTTTTCATTATTTAGAATTATTCACTGAATAATGCATGGTAACATCTTGCAGACTGTGTACGTACTTGTTAATGCTGTGCCACAGTTATTGCTTGCTCACTAGTTGGACTGTGTGATTGGTCACTGAAGACAGACAGTATTTTTTCTCCCCAGACCAAGAAGCATTTTCTAGTTGCATGTTTTAAAAATGAGAACAATCAGTCATATGCACTTTTTCACCAATACCTATAACATTTCCAATTCCTCTGTACATTCCTAAGAGAATAAATTTTGTGTGTTCATGTGTGCAGTCAATAAAATGTGAAACAAAACTGCAAATGTAAATGAATAAATAGTCACCTCTTAGCCTAGCGGGCAGAATACTTAGCTAGGAAATGGGAAATCTGCGTTCAGGTTTGTTCTCAGCCTGAAGGCATGCAGTCAGATACCCACAGCTCCTGCAGGGCCATCCTTCCTCAGTTGAGTCCTCCAGGTAGGGACACACCTCACCCTTCGTTTTGAAAGTTTCCCTTTCACCAGTCAAAATGTTGAATTTTCTGAAGCCAGAACACAGGGGAGAAAAGAAAAAGGAAAGAAAAAAAACAACCACAAAACAAAAAACCCAAACAAACCTCAAGAAAATCTGATTTTGTAACCTTGTAGCCTGGCTGTTGGGAGAAGGTAGCCCTGACCCAAGGCCCCTTCCTGGAGAAACCCTCTGAACTGCAGCAAGGGCAATGACAGAGGGTAGCACTGGCATGGTGAAAAACATCTTCCAAGCAGCAAGGCCTGCTCACCCAGCACCAGGGTGGTCACTGTCCTCTGGGTCCTGAGGGGACGGGGAGCACCCTGGGGTACAGCTCTGATGCAGGCACCGGTGAGGAGCAGGAATGGAGAAGGACATCTGGCTTCATGTCCCCTGCCGATTGTCTCTGGGTTGCTTCCTAGCTGGTATTGGGAATTTGGGGGTTACCCTCTGGAGCTGTGTTACCCTTCCCATCGATTGCACAGGTCCTGTTTTGACCTCTGAACCACCCTGCTCATGTTGGGCACCTGGATTTTTAGACAGTGCAAGGTCTACAAGGGAAGTCCCAAGCAGATGCTCTGAATCTGGCCCCTTGTTCCTAATTTCAACTATTTGTGTCCCACTAACCCTGGAAATTATTCTCCTGTGTCACTCCTCACCACCAGAGAGGAGGTGCAGTACATTTCAGGGTCTCTGGAAGAGCTGACAAACTTCGCTTCCCTCCAGCTCTCTGTGTGCCATGGCCCTGAGTGCATTGAAGGCACAGGGACAGGGCAGGAGACAGGGGAGGGCCTCCGAGGCCAGGCCCAAGGAAAGGCAGGAGATGGTCCTTCACATTTCCAATGAAAAAGGAAGGTTAACTTTTTAACAGATACCTTTTCAAAAGGAGGGGGGAAGGTCTTCCAGAGCTGCCGTAGAAACAGAAGTGCCAGAGGTGAGGAAAGGCCAGGGAGAAGCTGTGAAGGTAGAAGGATTATAGGGAGGAGGGAGTATAAACAATATTTGATGGGTACATTTTTAATATAAAAGCAACCAGTGAAATGGGTCAAAAAACAAGCCCTGTGCAAGACCCTGTGTTTCTAATAAACGTTATTGATTTTGTAGGTGCCAGGTTTTTAGCCTCAAAAAATGGCGGTGGTTTCTGCACTATATCCTGTGCTTTGTTACCCAAAACATCCAACTGTAAGAGACAGTAACAGAGAGAGGGAAAGAGATTGAAAAACATGCTTGCATTTTTTCACCTAGTGTGCTTGACTCCTTTGAACTATAAGGTACAACATGGTGTAAGATTTTTGTGTCTTCAATAACTGAACTCACACACATTTGCCGTTGCCTGCCTTTGCCCGCGGTGTCCATTGAACAGGAAATACTGAACATGAGGACAACAATGTGCAGCAGAAGATGCTGTCAGAGGAGTGGAACTACACAGTGAATGGCCCTTGCAGCAAATCCACATCCCCAGAGATGTCTCGGTGTATCTCCCTCTGTCATTTTGTGCGTTTGTTTTCACAGTGCCATCTTTGATTTGTGGCAGTTAGTCCTTCTTTCTTCCAGTCTGTCTTTCTCCACCCTTTTTTCCTGCTTCTTCTTGGTTTACATCCTTCCTTCTGCACTTTGGGTTTCTGTTCTCCTATTGTCTTTCAGAAGAAAGGGAAGTCTTGTGTAGGGAAAGGCTTGATTTGTCTCATTTCCTCCTCCAGGATGATGGAATGAGTCACCCCTTGAGCATGCTGCCCCCCAGCCCTCGATCCTCCCTTACATCAGAAGAGCCAGGAGAATAAGTTGGGTTTCCTTAGTTAAATACACACTTAACAACATCATTCAGATGCTACAAAGGTTAACTGATATTTGTACAGACCCTAAAAGCTCATGAGCATGGCAATAACTGATTCCCTTCTCCAGGGGTGCCACTGAGCCAGGAGCCAGGGAAGGCAGTAGTCACCTCAGAGTAGCCGAAGTGGCCAAGGACCCAGCACAGGCAAGCACCCCAGTAAAACCAGGGAGCAAAGGGCAAAAGAAGCATCCCCAAATGTTACTCATCCTGCCATGGGGACAGGGGAAGAAATATCTTCTCTGGGGACTGGGAACAGTAGGACAGTCACAACTTCTGATGAGGCTACAGTGACCTTACAATGCATTTCAAGCTCTTTTTGACAACAGACAGCCCGTATCCACCTTTAGCTGGAGGAATCCCACCCAGCTACCTCCCACCCTCCTAGGATGTTCAAATGCATTAGCTTGAATGTGTTCCTCCTGCTTTGCTGCCAGTGAAACATCTCGTGCGTCAGCATGAAGGTGTAAGTGCCCATCAAGGCAATTAGATGGCCTAGATGCTCTCCTGCTCAGTGGGGGATGTCAGCACGGAGGAGGTGCTTGAGCAGTGCAGCTTCCTGCCACGTCTACTTCGTTTCATATCGCTTAGGAAAGTCCTTGAACGTAGCCCCTGTAAACAGAGGTGCAGACGCACTTAAATTGCCACCTGCACGTGGTGGCACAACACAAGCGCACGATAACATTCTCAAGTTCAGGTCCCTCAAGACTTGCATTTGAAGACAGCTCCTTGTACGTGCCTATTTTCCATCTGTAGCACAAAAACCACCAGCTATTGAGAAGCATAGCCAACAGCAATAGACACTGAAATTAATAAAACTTGGAAAGTAAAGCAGCAGGCTCCAGCCTAATAACAATGCAACACGCTGCTGAACGGCAGGCTTGGTTCACATGAGCTACCTTGGGTCATTTGCTCCGAGAATTAGTGGGGCCAGCAGCATTGCCGAGGTAATGATCGTCACCTCTGAGAAAGAGCACCACACTCACAGCTTCCCTGCACCTGGACAGAGAAAATGGAAGTTGCTGTGGCAGACCTTATGGATAGCGGTGTAAAAAGGCACTCCGGTATAGTCGTCCACACCAGGCCTGTGCTTAAGGCCACCTTGTCACACTTTGTGTCCCTACCATGTGTGGCTGGGCACTTGAGGACATCACCGCTCTGTAGATGACTCAAGCATCCTCCCTTTCTGAGGACTGGCAAAGTCATATGCAACATCAAGTTAATTTTCCAGCCCTCGACTCAAAGCAGGCCTTTCCCTCAAGCTGTGTGAATAATGGATTCATTCGGTTTGTTGGTGACACCAAGAACACATTTTTTGCTATGAGTCAACCTAAAGCAGTTTATTTGCTTTTTGGCAAGGGAGAATTCACAGTGGATTAAAATGCTTAATTTGACCCCAAAACATGATATTTAATTTCATTCTTTGGATGGAGAAGGACAACTGCGTCTTTTCTCAAAATTAGGAAAAAAGGCAGAGGAGGAGTTGAGAAAGATTTGGGTGGATATCCTAACATAAACCAAAGTTGCTTTACGAATCATTTTGTTTCCCAATTTTAATTCAGTTCCCTATTCAGCATGAGAAGAAAATTACTCTTTCTGTGATTCATTCTCATATGAAATTCAAAGGGTTATAAAATGTGCCTGATTTTGGAAAGTTTCCTATGATGCTAATTAGCTTTATAGCTCAGGTAAGTTGTTCAGTAAGAAAGCCCAGCTCCAGCAAAGACTTCTGACCATGGGCAAGGAGAGAAATCCTGGGGTGCAGGGTGGCCCAGCACAGCACGGTTTGCAACCTCAGCATAGTGTGTGCAATGCTGGTTGGGAGTGAGGAGGTGGAAAGAGAAGGAAAGAGAATGGACAAGTCTGAAGAAAAACAGGATGTGCAAGAAGCACCAGCAGAGTGAATCAGTGTGATTTCTGGTAACCATGAAGTTACAAGAGAGGCCAAGGGGCAACACCCACACACAAACTTCAAATTCCTGAAACCTTCAGGTAGGAGAGGGGTGGTGGGACTCGGGCAACGGATTTGGGGTTAAGTTGTTATCTCTAAGCAGCATGGCCATTTGAAGAACACATGATCTCTTTTCCTGCCTTGTTGTCTCAAGCGTCCGTATTTTCTCCCCTTTTAAGGAGAGACACTCAACCATATGTGCTTCTACATCTAATAAAAAGATGTGATTAGGCTAAAAAAGAAATGAATCTAAACCTGTTATAGCAAATGATTAACAATAATAAACACACTACGTTACTGCATTCCTTTTAATGGCATACACACAAGCAAGGAATGAGTACAGGATGCACCCCTGCTTGCCTCACTCCTGGATATGAGCTAAGAGCAGGAGCAGGGTTCACAGGTTTAGCAAAAACAACCAAGGTGCCTGAGACAGGCCTGAGGCTGGCTGGTCACTGAGGAACGTGCACCATGGCTGTCTAGACCATAAATGGCATTGTAAACACAAGAATTACATCATTGGGGTGTTGGAAATGTGAGCACTTGGACAAAATTTCAGCTGGAAGCTGAATAGCTGCATCCATCTAGAGAAAGAGTGTTTCTATCTTCCAGTTCCTCAAAAGCTGCTTTAGCAACACAACACAGTGGGAAAAGGCCACTTGCTGACTAGGCAAGAAGTACCCTCTGAGCCTGCGGTAAGGATCTGGCCTTGTGTAGGACCTCAAGCAAATTACAGGGCAGAAACAGAGGATGGAGTCGGAGCTGGGGCTACAGATGAGTAGCAACACAGTAATGCCAAACAGTGCTGCTAGTCAGCCTGGGCAATTGCAATTCAGGCTGGGGGAGACTCCTTCCCTGCTAGCATGAACCAGAAGGAGTACAGCAGGTAGGTGGCTGAAACATGTTCACTCCTGTCCCCGGGCCTGCAGCGATATGAGCTGTTCCTCCAAAACATATTCCTAAATTCTGTCCTACCTCCTTGACTAAAGTCAAAGCCAGTTTCCCAAAGTTCTGTTTGCATCACCCTTGTTAAGAGATTCTGTGCATGTCATCATGATACAGATCTATGGCCTTAAGTGAAGAACAGCTGCAGAATATTTGATGTTGCAGTGTAAGTATAAGTTTTAAGTAATAAGAAATATTTCTTTATCCTAGATATTGACAATATTTCAGTAGAGTAAATAAGAAAATAGCCTGCAAACTAAAGATTAGAACAAAATGTGCCAAAAGCAGGTTCTCAAAAAATTGCCATGTTAGTAAATTATCTTTATTTCAAAGCAGTAAGGGGGAAACCACATCATCCCTCTGCCATTGGGTACAAAGAGTCCCTGTTTGGGATCAATGAATAGGCATGTGCAGCCAACCTTCTTGCAATTGCCTGCAGGTTATGAATTTGGAAGTTGGTGGAAAATTTCAGATTGAGCCTGAACATTCACTCACATCTGGACTTTAATGTAACAGCCTAAAGGGAGTGTTGCTCTAAATTTTAAATCACACTGAACTTGATGAAGGGCTTGACATGATCTACAGGAAAAGGTCAGAAAAGCTGTAAATGTTTATTTCAATGAGATTAAACCAGTGCTTTCAATCCTGCTTTTACACTTCCATCTATGTATTCACTTACAGTCTCTGCAGAACCCTCCTAGTGCTTTTCTGTCCTAGGAAATCTTTGGTATGCATGCACTGAAAGGCAATGTACGTGGCATATAGCTCTGTAAGGGATCAGGGTAGTGGAATCTGTGGGCAACTGCATCGCAATTGCTAACTCTGTTAGCTCGTCGGTAGAAAAACCAGCTGGGCCAGAAAGAGGAAGCTTGGGCTGATTCAGGAAGGCTAAGGGCTAGCCTGCTGACAGCAGCACGTAATGAAAGGTACCTTCACTACTGAGACACTATGAAGAATATAATGGACAACATAGCCTCATGTGGATCATGTAAGAGACTGTCCAAAGGGGACGTGCAGCTGGGAAGTCATCACACTGCACTATAAATACCTATCATCTGAGGAGGAAAAAAAAATCAAAGAAGAAAATGAGAATAGGCAAGACAGGCCAAATCATTATACCCTTCTCACAGGAAAAAGACATCAGTAGGTGCTGAGGTACTTGTGAAGGGTGCCAGAGACTTCAGTGGCAATGGACAAAAGAGGAACATTTTTGCAACTGCTTGGGCTAGTTGGCTGCACACATTGCAAAACACAGATGTGTCTGCCCTGCAGCACGCTTAGGAAAAAATCACTAGGCATTCCTGATCTTCAGCTGTGTCTACACCAGGCTATAAGCAGCATTGCCAAGCTGTGTTTGAACTCTGCTTAAATGGCTGACGATTTCTATGGCCAAACTGCCAGAGAACTCAGTGCTGTGTCCTGTGTGGGAATTTAGAACCGCTGTGTCTAAAGTCAGCTGAAGTGTGCATCTTCATTCTTGAAGCTGGCTGCTAAAATTATCTGGTATAGGGGAAAAGAAATAATGACAGGGGTGTGATGGTAAGGTCTAATATTATTAATGATATGTTTTTGCACATACGAAAATGAGATATCTAAAAAATAAAGGAACTTTGTGTTTAAACTTCAGGAGGATACCACTTCAACTCACAAAAGATGAGGTTAACCCTAGTCTGTTTGACACAACCATTTTATAACTGCATGGAGCTACTTGACACTGACATGTGGTTCTTGTTCTCCTGCCTTAGGATATCTTACAGCATTATTCTATATTATTTGCTGTGTGCACTGTCTTGACATTCGAATCACTGACCTGACTTGCACTTGCACTGGTAACTTACCAGTTTTAGATTTTTCCCGTGCTTACCATACACAAAGTCTGATCTGCTCCCTTTTGTGTGTGTTTTGCTGATTATTTCCAAGAAAAATTCACTTTTGTGGTAATTTAGAGGAAAAGCACTGTCCAAGGACAAAACACAAGAATTTAGATGAATTTCAGAGTTGTTACATAACATACAGCCACAAACTACCTCTTCAGCACCACTTATATTTGTCTGAGCCCAACTATACACAGTGGCTTGAGTGCTATTTAAAAGACCATAGCAAGCATACTTCGAGAGCATGTGCTTTCTGGTGTTTAGACCCATGACAGGTGAATTCTTGGTTTAGTTTTCTCTATACCCTCTTCCTCTTGTTTGCATTCATGCTGTAATGTATGGAATTCCCAGTCTACAAAGCAAAGCAAGTAACCTGTAATGCAGCAGGAGGAAGAACACAGTGAGTGTTCATGCCACAAATGTCAGGTTGTGTAGGATCGAGTCCAGGCATGAATGGCTGCATACATATCATTCATTAAAGCAATGCTCCCTCTCAGGAGTATTTGCTGATTTCCAGTTTAGGTAGTTACACTGCTGTTCATTTAGGCTTGCATGCAGAAATGAAGTTTGTAGGTAATATTTGGAAAACGGTTACTCAATTTGGCTCACTACATTTCCATAATGACTACTGCATATATGTAATAACTATTATTTTAAGCTATCAAGTATTTTGTTCTATCTGGCCACTTTCTATGAAATGGTTCTGTTTGTACTGGCTACTGAAAGTGAATGATGGCAATATTGTCCCAGGTCAAAAGCAAACCTCATACAATGCCCATTGTGATCACTGTGAATTAATAGGGCTCTCCTGCTGTGACAACAGGTCCACAAAGATGAGGTGCTGTAGCTAATGCTATTCATCATTCACGGCACCTCCAGTAAAAAGAGGTTGGGTGTAGCGTGTAAGAGAGTTTGAATGATTTTTAAATAAAGGTAGAAGTTTTTAGTATTATGATGCTGGACAAGACTAAAATCTCTTGACTTCAAAGAATGAATAGTTTCATATCTCAAGCATTTCATGCCAAATGTTTGCCAGGATTTTTATCTTAGTCCAACTATTTACAGTGGCTCTAATGCTATGTAAAAGACTGTAGCAAGACATCCCCAGGGGTTTATATTACTATTTGGCATTATACTTCTTCCACTACTTCCAATAAATCATGAACTTCTTCAGATGTGTCTGAGGGCATTGCATTTCCTCAACTGCAAATGACAAATGATGAATAATACACATTACTGACTTTTTTTCCCAGCCCAAATTCCTACCTAGCTCTCAAGTGACTCCAACTGTTGCATTTGGTCCGTTTTGTGGATGTGTCCTGCACAATGACTGTGAATCTCTCAGATTTCATGTACGAAGATCATTCTTTTTCAGTGCTACACATATGTATGCATTGTATTCAGCTCATTTACTGTAAGTGTGAATTTA
The DNA here is from genome assembly GCF_900496995.4 of Aquila chrysaetos chrysaetos. Taxonomy (NCBI): domain Eukaryota; kingdom Metazoa; phylum Chordata; class Aves; order Accipitriformes; family Accipitridae; genus Aquila; species Aquila chrysaetos. The sequence continues at coordinate 65,579,776 of NC_044030.1, forward strand.
GCGGTTCTTCCTTCCCACTTGAACATACAGAAATATGTAGAAATAAAGGAAATAAAGTATGGAAATAATTATTCATTGTTCTGATGAACTTAGGCACTAAAGTAATCATGTAAGTAAGCATGTAGCATGTCTACTTTGTGCAGTCTGTGCTGAAGAACATGACTTCACTCTTGCTACCCAAGCTAAACAAAGCTAGTGCAAATATGCCTTTAAAAGCTGCAATCACACATTCCAAAAAGTTAAAACCTATGTTTGTGGTAGCTATAAATGAAATATTTTTGCTCACTCTCCATATGAAAAGAACATCAGTGGAGGAGGTGCTTGCTTTTTGGGAAGGACTGGCTGGAATAACAGGAGACACACGTCAACAGTCAAAGAGAAGAGTTATTCATTCTCTTGCACTCAACAGTGACTATAATGCAAAAATGAGTTATGAAGCCAGTTAGACTACCCCAGTCCTAATACAAGTTTCAGCAGCCTGTGTTGGCTTTGGTCTTTCTGGGCACAGTTTACATCAGTTATGAAATAGTGTAAGAAAGCACACCTACATGTTCTTCTAGCCACGCAGCCCTGGGTGCCTTGGGAGCTGGCTTTGTCAACTTCCTGCTGTGGGAGAAACCTCTTGGGTGAAATCAACCTCCTTTTCCTGCAAGACCCTTGGCTGTTGTGTCATGTATGGAGGGGGCATAACACCTGTGAGTGACAGAGACACCCCTTTGTCCCATCCTGGAAACTCTTATGAGCTGAATGTCATGCTGATGGTTCTCTATTTTAAAATAGGTACTCCTAAAATCACACCTGAGAACTGAACACGCTTCAGCAAAAAAGACATGAAATAACCCGCAGGTATCCTCCAATCCATCATTACCTGGTTCAGTAGCTATCACTAAAGCCAACCTCTGCTTGCTGAGCACTTGTAGCACTACACTCGCAGTGCTCTTTGAGGAAGAATAGAGGTACCTGTGAGGATAGCTGTTGGGAACAGTGTCTTCTGCACATGACTTTAACCAGAAAACTTTTGAATCAGCAATGACAATACATGTTTCAGGACAATAGACTTTAAAACATTTTTAACCAATGGACAAGGTTCCTCAGATCCCCTTAGGTTTCTTGTTTACAATGTCATATTTAGTACTGAATATAACCAGCTTTATCTGTAAGAAACCTGCCAAAAGAGTCTATGGTGAAGGAAAATTTCCATTCCAGCCAGTCTCTCTAGGAGCCATGTTGAGGTGCTTTTCTCATATGTCGCAAACTTTTTGCCACCTGGAAGGCACTTGTCAGCACTCAAGCCTGGGAAATTCCCAGAGCTTAAACCTGAACAAGTCACTGCCCTGGCTGGCTGCCTTCTGCTGTGTCCTGTAGATTACAGAGGGCTACTCTAGAAAAACAAAACAAAACACTTGATTACTTTTTGCTAATTAAGAAGGCCCTACCAAGCAAACCATAGCATTTGATTTCCATCATTTTCAGAAAAGGCTGCTCAATAGTAGTTGATTCCCACAGTCAGTTCTGGTATAAGCCAAGATGAGCACACAGCCTGCCGTAGTTTAGGAAGAAGAGATTAAACTTTCTGGAAGAGAGATTGCTCTTTCTGGAAAGGTACACAGGAGAGGAAAGACTGGTCAAGATCATCTGAAGAAATTACCTCAGCTAAGTAAGCCATATTTGAGGCAATTGATTTTAATACGATCCCATCAGGAACTGTTTAGAAGACCAACTAGTCACTCAGTACAGCTTCATCATTAAGCATCACTTAGTTTTGCGAAGTCCAGACTGTGTTTAAACTGAATTCCCAATCTGCATTGTAACAATGGACCTCAGAGGGGCACAGTCTGGGAACGTGGTTACAGCACAGGTGGTTCCTATCAATATTACACAAGTCACGCTGTAAACATGATGGGATACCAATGTTTTGTAACTACATCCATCATTACAGCAGTTTCTACAGAGCAGATAAGATCAAAAGAAAAGCTCATTGACCCTCTTGCATTTAAAGATTCCATTATCTTTATTATAGAAATCCCTGAATGCAGCTTACTTCCCATTACATATTTAAGTCCATGTTGTCTCTGACACTCTTTAATTCTCTCAAGATCTGAAAGCACTCTTTCTCTATGTTTATTAATTTTACATGGTACTTTGAGACAAGATAATAATAGGATCCAACCCATCCACTGTCCCGCTGTTGGGGAACCAAAAGGCACGGATGAGAAACCTAGTGCTAACGGCAATGCTATTCAAATAAAGCTGTTTTTATCCAGCTGTGTCAGAAAGCTAAACAGCCTGCTGCTCCTGATCCCTTCAATTTTGTTCTGCTCTATGGAAGATGGTAAACAATCCCACAAGTATTACCAACTTATAACTTAATTTTCCTTCCAAATACTGCATAAATCATGTTATTGCAATTTATATTAGATTGATTAGACAGGATATACTGCACAGCAGCAGCCATTCTCCTTTCTTGGAAAGGTACCAGGCTCAGGAAAGAAAGGAGCTGCCAGGGAAGTGCTATATAGTTTTGAATGGAAGGATTCTTTCTGTGCTGATGCCCCTGCCTATGCTAGAGGCATAGGTGATGCAAGAAGACATAGGCCCATGCTGGGGTCTTTAGATATTAGCATAATACAAACATTTAACCTTGGCTGACAACTTCAATTCAGGAATTATTAATTATCACAGGAAGCCACAAAGCAGCTCATAATGAGTGATTTATTCAGATAATACAGACACTGCTGTATCTGTGATTAGTCTAATACAAACAGTAGGTTTCTCATCATTATTTGCAGTTCTGAAGTTCACTGAAGCAAACTCCCACCATACGCAAAAGTACAGCCTTGTTTAAAGACTGAATTTGTTGCACAGGTTTTCCTTTTTGTTGCCACTGGACTTACATACTGTGGGTCTCCCTTGGGAGATTTTACTTAAGAATAGGACACTAACCTGAGAAAGCCATCTATCTCCAGGACAGACGCAGAAGGAAGACAGGTTAGAGGGAAAACTGAGTCTTCAGAAGAAAAACCTGATAGATAAGCTCCTGGAGCTTCAGGATATTGGATTAAATGTTCTGGTGTTTTTTTACAGAAGAAACCATGTTAGATCCAGATGCACAAGCTGCAGACTTCCAGGAAGCTGGTGCCTTTGCAGTGGTTGCGTAGGTTACTTCGCAGACTACGTGCTCTCACCTAACGTTTGCATGAAGGAATTCCTCGTGCACATAGATGTGAAATTATAACTTGTGAAATGTGAAATTGGAAATACTTCAGCTGAGCCCCTGCCTGGCTTGTTGAAAGGACAGAGCTGCCACCATCATAAGTGGATGGCACCTGCGTTCATCCCACCCTGCGCTGTACTGCACCATCCTGCAGCTCACGTCTCTGACCTGAGGTTTTGAAGAAGATTGCTTTGCTCCCCGCTCTGCCTGTCAACTGACACGGCACCTACCTCTCCTGAGCATTCTGGTGCACACTGGAAATTAGGAAGCTTCTGAGAGGTTTGCGGGAGGAATTTGCTCAGGATACAAAAGGAATTGTGTGATACCGCACCTCCAGCAGAGGGGAGAGCAGTCAGTCATCTGCTTCTATCAGACTGTTTTCTACTGCCCCAATTGCAATAACGACTGGTCACACCACCACTCAGAAGACACAAACCGTGCAAGCCACCTCATTTTCTCTGTCACAGAGATTTTTCACCATCTTCCCATCAGCACCTGGTTGAGCATTTTACCCCAAAGCAACCTGGCCCCCTTTTTACTTCCCTGTGAAAGCATGGCCCCAGAGTCCAACTGTGCAACACTCCCTGCCTTGTCTTTGAGCCTCCTCAGACATACTACACGATTTTTCACCCTACGGGCAACATAGTTTCATCCCACATAGTTCACTTGGGGCAGGAGTTTGCAGCAGGCTGCTGGCACACACCAGGAGACCCCACGCCAGGGGACATTTTATTGCATGGGGAACAACAATGAAACGCAATAGCAGCAAAAAACAACCACAGAAAAAATGTGCTGTCGCTAGACCTCATGCAAGAGAAAGGAAAGATGGCAGTAGCGAGCCCTAGGAAAGGCTCCAGCAACGTCCAACTCAATAGCAGCGCTCCTGTGTTTAACACCCCTGTTCCCGGCTTGCACTGCCTTCCAGGGTGAGGATGTTATCCCCAGGACCACAGCTCAAGTCCAAACCGTGTCACCGCACTCAGATCCACTTTGCCATCTTGAGCATGGCAGGCAAGCTTCACGCCCCTGAGCAACCGCATGATGCTGCACTGCTGCCCCACTCCGGCCCCAAGCTGGCTGCCTCTTGCTAGCAACGGGGAAGGATCCCCTCCAAAAGCACTCACAAGAGCTTGGGTAAAGTGGATTAGTGACTATGCTAAATGCTGCAGCATGCTTCTATCTACTATCATCTATAGGAAAGTCAGAAGCCTATTAAAATATGTAAGAAAATGATTAAGAATAAAGTTAATGACAAGAAGGTAGGTTTCTCCTGGGAGGAATCTTAACAAAAGCAGGAATTTGGTGGTTGCATCCAGTACACAAAAAAAATAGAAGAGTTGCTCCATATTGGGATTTATTTCAGGGAATAAAACATAGGGAAGAAGCTGGAATACCTTTATGCACTGTACCTCACGCACACAGGTAAAATTACATGTTCTGAAAAAGGCTGTGGTTCCCATATTGCAGTCAGAAAAGCTTTTAGATATCAAACACATTTTTTTGCTACATACCAGCACCATCTGAAGTGTTAGATATAATCCAGGGCTTCTTAGATACCATTGAACATTCAGATGGTTTGAAGAATGGAAATGACAAGCTTCATTTTGGGCAGAAGCCAGTATATCTTCTTCCAGAACAACAGATATATCTTTTAAAACCTCTACGGGATTTATTATGGTGGTGCCTATTAGCATTAACATATTTAAGGATGTGTCAGTGTTTCCATTGTAAACCCCTATTTTAAAGTGTTTTATAACTCAGCTGTAAACATATGGCACTTGGCAGGGACAGACACAATTCATCTGTTTCTATACCAGGACTTTAAAAAGTGTGCATGCACACACATACATATATAAAAGCAATTGTGGGGTCTCAGTCTTTAATGTGGTTTTGTAGCCCAAAATGACCTAAATCAAAAGAATAATTTGTCTTCAGCCTCGGACATAGCTCCTTACTTTCACTGCTCTCCTGTTGTAGCCAGTCATAATTTGTTTTACAAACCTTAAAAGCAACTGCTGCTGTACCATACCCACTTCTCCTGAGGGTTATAACGTTACTGCCATGGGAGTTTCACCTAAGGAGGGAGTCTCCTTCATCCTCCCTGTGCACATTTCTGCAGCAGGCCTATAATGAGCTATTTGGTAAACAAGAAGCAGTCTGCAAACCTCCTTTAGCAGGCTCTTACAAAGGCTACCTTTAAATAGGAGACATTTTTTAAACATTAGGCTGCAAAGAGCTTTGATACATTTGCAAAATATCAGCAAGTGAAACAGAGCTGCCAAGAAGCAATTTGTTTAAAGTTTTATTTTTCACTCCTGTTCCGCTTTTTATTTTAAGCTGTTAAAAAGAAAACAAAGGAAATTAAATGGAAAGCTTCTCCATTTAAGAAAGCCTGGCTGTTCCCTCCTCAGCCTCCCTATCGTAACCCCTCATGCCCGTTTCTGAATCTGTGAGGAGCGCTGTCTCCCCCACAGGTCTCTCCAGGCAGAGCTGGACAGGCTCCTCCTGGGACCCACTGGTGGAGCTTTGCAGCGAGGGGTGGAAGCTGGAGTCACCCCCAGCAGCTCCGGGCAGATGCCCCCAAGGATGATGTACTTTGCACAGGTGGCCTGGCTTCCACCAGCTGCGGAAGGAGCAGGCTGTGCACTCCACTGTGCTTCTAAGTCCTCTTTTTACTGAAGTACTTTAAGGAAGCAAGAAGCACCATTGACCTCACAGGGACTATTCACGCACAGAAACTCCGCCGTCTGCTCCTGTATCTTGCTAATCCAGAGACCTAAATCAATAAGACTGTTCCAGACTTGCATCTGGTCTTCATGTTAGGGATCCCAGAGGTCTGCTGTGGGAACTGCTACTCACCCAGTATATAGCATGAGAATTCGTGGAAAAAACCAAAAGCCAGATGTATTTACTCTTTTGGAATTACAGCTTCCAGAAACCTGTGTCATGTAAGCGCTTTCTGTAGTGTTGAGAGGGCTCTGCAGTTGTGCTGCCAATCGTGAAATAAATGCAGCAAGCTGAAAACTACCACTGTTTAGAAAAGCCAGACATCAAGGACCCACCGAACAAGCCAACGAATGTTCTTTATAGGGGAATTCCAAAACTATATAATTTCTGAATTTAATCACAAATCCACAGTGTGGCAGTTCAATAAGCAGTTTAATTCCTCACAATTCTTACACACAGAAAATCACCAGAATTGCTGGCAAGTTGAAACATCTGCAGAAAGCCAAGAGCTGCACCAAAGAGCGTTCACTTCAAACAAAAGGCACAGAGGCAGCAGTCACTCAGGCTCATGCACAGGATGGGACGGCATGGGATGACCCAACACAGGGGGGCTCTACGGAAGATCTGTGATTTCTCTCAGTTGCATGCCCTGCACGGGGCTCACCCTGCTGCCTTAAGCCTCACCATCGTTTGTCCAGTAGAGAAGCAATTAGTACTGGGGAAAGTGGAAACAAGCAGTTTCTCCAGGGCTACCTATGCCCATGGTTTATCAAGACATGTAGTTGTGGACAGAAACAAACATGATGCCTGGTTTTGTCCCCCTTGCTGGCCTCTGGCCTGGCCATAGCATGTCCTTGTAGGATGTACATGCTGCTTGGAAAGACCGAAGCTATGGATATCAGCCAGTGAGCCAGCCTGTTCATGTATTGGTCCACAAATGTTTCACCCAGCTGCAACACCCAAAGAAAAGCTTGGGCCTGGTTAACAGCCATGTTTGGGCTTGGACACCCCCCTTGTCCCCACACCATGAGGTCAGTCTACATATGCCCCCACTGAACATGCTCACCTGTAAGCATACACTTGAATAGCAGCAAAGACAAAACCCCTGCAAAATTACCGACAAATTCAGGCCCTGAACTCAGCAGTTGCTAAAGCTCAGGCTTCTGCTCAGGGCTGTCAGTGCAGCTGCACTTCTCAAGCACCAGTCCAAATGCTAGAAATGTCTTTCATTTTATTTCCCATCAGTAGAAAACAGAGACTCGGGATTGCTGCTGGTAACAGATAACCTAGATGTATTGTAAGTAAAACAGGGTAAGCAATGAGATAGCACAGGGAAATTGCCAATATGGCAGGTGTGCCAGAAATACATGTTATTCTCCAGTTCAGCAGGACAAACAGGTGCATAAACTAGCATTTTCACACTGGGCTAAATAGAGTTGGTGTCATTTTAGTGCATCCAATTATATCTCCCACACACACCCCCCAAACTAAACAGACCATCTGGGTACTAAACAACAGGCAACTAAAAGACCAAATCATCCTGTCTGGTTTGTCTGGACTTTTCTAGGAGTAGAGAACTTGTGCCTTGGCAACGTATATGCTTAGTGATGCACTCCAAACCCTTGTCAGTAATTACTGTTTTCCTGATTTGATTCTTTCTGATGAAAAACCAACTGTTGGAAAATCTTTGCCTTTTACAAAAAAAACCTGCTTCTTGTTAGCTTCTAGCTTTTATAGCCTGCATTTCCCATGCAAGGAAGTCAATACGCTCACAAAATGAATGACATCAAACTCTGAATACCATCGTATCACTTCCTCATGAGCTGTGGCCACTTCTTCCTCAAAAAAGAACAACTTGCATGGTCCCTAATTATCTCTGAGAGGCAGGAACTGACCAGTGTAAGGGTCAAGGTTTCCAGACAAAACCAAACCAAACCTGGCCAAACTCTATTTGCTACATTAAGGTAATGCAGCCCAGCACGAAGAAAACAGTACAACACTGTATACGCCTTGTGAGTGGTGAAATGGAAAAAAGGAATTGCTGAGGTATGGAAAAAGTCCGTGATCATTCCAGATGGAGAATATAGTGACAGTTGGGAAAATGCAGGCTCTGAAACCAAAGCCACTGTGCTAGTGCAACAGTTAATCTCTCTCATATGGAATAGCCTTCCTTTAAAAGACAGAGAGCTTCAGAGGAGCTTGAGAACTCTGTGAGTACAATCTCCCTCTACAATCACCTCTCCCTAAGGCAATGCTGAAGCTTCTTTTTCAGTATTTAGGTATCATCTCACAGTAAAATTTCTCAACATGCCTATTAGGCTCCTTAGTTGCCCATTACATGATTTAGACACAGTATATGAAAGACATTCTAAATGACTAAGTAGCAGCCAAGCAACACTGCTTACAACAGAGTATCTAAAGTCTTGCAGCACTCGGGTGTTTTTAATTTAGACCCTAGATTCTTGAAAATGGTTGGAGAAGCTCAGTTTTCAGAACCAAACTCCCCAGACCTTGCAGAATGACAGTCTCCTCAAGGATGTAAAAATTGCAGTGTGCTGGAGAACAAAGTTTGAGTTGGGTCAGAAATCTGTATTGACACAGAGGCATGGTGGAGCAAAGACATCCTGAGTAACCAGGCAGAGTTTTCCCATGGTTACTGCTGCATCCACACCATACCTGGGAATCAGCCATCAGGTGGCTAGAGAAAAAGGGCTTTTAAACTCAGGAAACAAAACACCTTCCAAAAATACCTCCTTACCCCCTCTCCCACCAAAACCAGCCAGAGAGGGGTGATGGTTGTCACAGCGCTGTCAGTAAGAGCTGCCTTTCACAGCTTCGTCTTGATGATGAGGCAGGCAGAGTATGACTGTAAAGAAATTCTTCAAGTACATTTGTTCCTTTCAGCAACAACTTAGCACGACAATCATGTCTTCCACTTTGGTGGTTATTCTGGGATATTTCTAGTTACCATACTGATCTATGAAACATGTTTAAAGTGTTAATTAGAGACACAAAAGAAACCATGTTTTCTTCAGAAACCACGATTTCCACTCATTTAAGTGAACAACTGCTGTTAAGCATTACACAAATAGGATCTTGCTGGGAAAGCTTTTAATGTGATTTTCCCTGTTGCAACCTTAGTCTCCTGAATTGGTTTGGTTGTGCTGCTGAGGCTTCCTTAACATGTAGGCAAGATGGCCCAAGCAAGGCCAACCTTTGTCCCAGACCCCTCATTTTCAGAGGGGACAGAGAGCTTCAGTGATACCATTTGCAATGCATCTAATAAGAGATGAGTTGCAGTCTGCCTGACTTGTTTCCCTGCACATTGGAAAAAGCTAGGCGATAAAGAAAGCATTACAAATAGTAATTGTGCTGTTTAATGAGATTCAGGTCATCTGGAACTGGAGGCCACAAACCCGAAATGATTTTTCCTGCCCACTGACCGGGCAGAATTTGGCAGTACTTCTCTCACCACTGTTGTGCTTATAACTAACAGGCTTCCCAAAAGTGTCTGCCAAGATTAGCATTGATGTAATTCCAGCAAGTTCACCAGAGGAATATTTAGCTCTGTCCTTAATCACCCTCATCCTTTTTTTTACTTTCCAGAATCCTTCTACGAACAGTGATTTGCCTTTGCTTCCTGGGACACCAAACCAAGACTTCTCTGTGGTTGGACAAGCAATTCCAAGGTCAGAGTGGTGCAAAGGCAGACAGTGCTGGCTCTGCATGCCAGCTGTGGCTGCTGCCTTAGGTCTCAGCTTACCAGCCCCTACAGTAAGTGTGACTGAACAGCTCGCCCTTCTCATTAACTGCTGAACAGACACTTCCAACACCACGGACCACGATTACCAAGTAATAGCTCCACTGCTCATTTTACATCACCAGACCACAAACACATCATCCTCCAGGTAAGCATTTTTCCAAATACAAAGCTCTTGAAATTACATATACAAAAAAGACAAAGGCTAAAGAGGAAGAAAAGGAAAGTTTTAAGAGTGAAATGCAGTTGGTACCAAACTTGGTAGAAGACTACTCACTGGCTGGCTCCTGGGGCAGTTCATGATGGTGGTACTTTCCAGTCATAATTGCTCTCTACAACAAAAGCTATAGAAATCTGTCAAGGTTGGTTTTAGGAGTAACTTGTGCTTTGTAATCAATACATGTTTATAGAAACCTTTGATCCTATGACCTTGCAGATGTCTGCAAACATAGCAGCTGATGTAGTTCTCTTTTTAAGGCAGGTTCTTTTTCTTGGAGCATACAATGCTCTACTTTCACTAACTTGAAAGATACTGATACTACCATTAAGGACAGATGACGAACATTTCAGCTGAGAGCTATATGCTATTTAATGCGGAAAGCCCAGGGTGTTAGCCAAAGTGAGACTCTTGCCTTCCCACATGCGGTAGGGAGTGTACACTTCTACAGGGAAGGCAAATCTATCAACCTCTTCTCTCAAGTAAAGCTATCCCTGACACTTTGTTGTCTCTCCAGTTAAGAATCTTACAAAGCTTTTCATCTCATATTCAGTGCAGTTTGTAATGTGGTATAATAGCCCTAAATCTATACTACTGGTTATGCTGTCACAAGGCAAGGGTCGGACATAACACTTCGTGGTTTGTGCTCCTTGCTTCCCCACTTATCCTTGCAAAAGGTATACTTTGAAGGGGACAAGCACTTAAAAGGATGGAAAATGTTTGTCTACGAACACTTTATCTCCAGTGAGAACTGCAGAGCAAGAGAATTCCTGAGGGTATCATACTTCCCAATTCTGTAAAGGTATCATATATTGCTATTTCTCCAAATTATATCCTGCATTAAAGTTGGATGAATTACCAGGACTTTTGCTTTTAAAGCAGAAATGGAAGGCTGGATTATTTTTCAGTAAAAATCTGTATTCTAATCAAATTGAAGGCATCTCAGTGAAATAAATTTACTTCTAGGGTAAATCCACTCTGTGGAACTACAAATCTAAATTGGCACAACTCAGAAAGCAAAATTTCCCCTCCATGTAAGCAGCATCCCAGTTTTGATGCATTTATGTTACTTATATTCACTTATATGAAAAACTTAATTGCTACTAGACAAACCTGAAAGAAAATTGTAGCTCCAACTAATTAGACAGAACATTAAAGCATTATTGAAAAGTGACTTTCACAGAGACTTTTGAAAGCTTGCAGCAGGTAACAATGGAAATACAGGTTTCCTGTAGAAGATAAATTTAATAACGCAAAGCACTCAGAATATCTTCTATCCTTAATAATACTAGGAAACCAATTTTACTTTTTGATAGTTAAAAAAAAAAAAGTGTCCTTCAGAATTTCATCTCTACTGCAAGAACTGTTGCTTGGTCATCCAAAACACTGATTGCACCTATTAGGAGATGCACTGTTGTGAAAGAGCTTCATCTGTCCTACTAGACAACCACAGTGAAATACAGTCCCAGTTTTCTCGTTGCAGCTCTAGCCTCGGTGTATTACCTGCAATTTCCCTCAAACAATCTAACAAATTCCTTCTCATGCACATGCAATCCAGGTTTAGCTCTACTATCATAGCATTAAAAACAAAAGATTTTGAGAATAAGACATGAAGCACTCCAAGCGAAGCGGCCTTGGATTTCAGTTGCACCTTAAAGTCTGAGTCTCCCACGTGCGCTTTTTTCTCTTTTTCATGCTGAGAAGTTGTGCAGTTTTCTCTAATGGGAAAACTGGACATGGAAATGAAGTGTTGAAACACTAAAAAGCTAAATGAAAGTAATGTAATTTGGGTAACGAAAATATCTCTGGCTTTTGTTCTGGCAGAATCAATACAGGAAATCTGAAAACAAACTTAGGGGCAAAGTCAGTTTCTTGGGCTGCGCAACAGTCTCATAATACACAAATAATACCACATCTTTCAGGATTTCACTCAACGCACCGAAAGAAGAAAGATTCAATGGTAGCCTACAATATGGAAGAATCGTGCTCTGTTCCCTTCACTACTGAACAGCAATCCTGGATTTAAAAAAAATTCTCATTTAAAGGAGTGTTGAAGAGCACTCAAATGCTTGGAGACAATGACAGTGGTGTTCAGTTGTACATCTCAAATATCTGGCTCTGAAGACAAGATAAGGAATTCAACACATTGTATTTTGACTAGGTTTCCTTATGCTTCAGAATTAATTTCAGTATGTAGTTTTAGAAAGTATAGAAATATTTGATCAGTTTTCAACAAGAGAGCCCTCAGGCTTTTTTATGGAATCCCATTCCTGGGTTCTTCCTACCTCCACAAAACATGAGCAGTACATATTTAGACATGTTTGCTAGAGAGATTGGCCAAGCCTGTTGGTCCTTAAGGGCCTTTAACATGGCGTGAACTGCAGTGCACGGCACCACTGCAGACACAGAAGAGATTTTACTCAGTCATGAAAACAAGCCAAATAAACTTCCACTAGTTCTGAAAGAAAAATAAGCCATTGTGCTCATCAAAAGCAGGTGGCTACCATCAGGACTGCATGTAATTCTAAAGCCTTGTCTTCAAACAGGCATCGGTTTTGCAATCTACATAATCCACAATATCCTTACTGCTCAATTATTTCTTAAGAGGCAACCCCCCCCCCATGCAAAACCTATACAGAATGGAGTATCCCCCTTGTTCCTTACTGCCTATAAGAAAATTCAGCAGGACAATATAGGACAAAGTAACAAAGCAAAAATGTAATGAGGATTTAATACTTGGAAGGGATAGAAGTTGCAGAAGCTACAGAAGGTTAGTACTATTAGGTCAGGACAACTTAGCTGTTAGCAAGGCTTGGTAAAGATTTGTATTTTACATGACAAGTTGTACAAAGATTCAGACCTTTTCCTCCTTAATCTTCCAGTGATGCAAGCCTGTTAGAACTCATGATTACACTGGCATCTCTGAAAGTTGCTTGCTGCATGCTAATTCTCTTTTCAGCTGAAGATACTAAAAAAAACAAAGTGAAGGTGCTCAGATCATGTAGTCAAATATGGCATCATTTAACATTCCGAAGATGATAAAGATGCTGGTAAAGCAGAAAGCTCTTCAATTTTCAACCATGCCATATCCCATTCTTCACTGAGGGCTAGAAAACTCACACAACTCCAACAGAGCAAGGGCTCCAAAAAAGCAGAAATGTTGGCTGTCAGCTGGTAAGGAAGAACTCCATGCTGGGTGGAATGAGCTGCATGGCTCAAAATACACACAATACTTTAGAAAAGCCAATCCATGAACAGCAAGATCTGTCCTTGTATATATTGGTGTCACAATTTAAGTCCAGCCAGCAACTAAGCACCACACAGCCGCTCGCTCACTCCTCCCTCCCAGTGGGACAGGGAGGGGAACTGGAAAAAAAGTAAAACTCATGAGTTGAGATAGGAAAGATTTAATAATGAAAGTAAAATAAAGTGTAATACTAACAATATAATAAAATAATAATAGTAATGAAAAGGAATATAATAAAATAATAATAAAAAACCAAAACCCAAGGAAAAAAACCAAGCAATGCACAATGCAATTGCTCACCACCTGCTGACCAATGCCCAAGCAGCAATCCGCCCCTCCCAGACAGCTCCCCCCGGTCTATATACCGAGCATGACATCCTATGGTATGGAATATCTCTTTGGCTAGTTCGGGTCAGCTGTCCCGGCCATGCTCCCTCCCAGTTTCTTGTGCACCTGCTCTGTCGGCAGAGCATGGGAAGCTGAAAAATCCTTAACCCAGGACAAGCACTACTTAGCAACAACTAAAACATCAGTGCATTATCAACATTATTCTCGCACTAAATCCAAAACACAGCACTGTACCAGCTACTAAGAAAATTATCCCAGCAGAAGTCAGAACAATTGGCAACACAGCTCAACTCTCATGGTCACCTGACCAATCCACTGAGTGGGAACACACCACCTCCCCCCACCCCCTACCATTCTACCAGAGCAGTATGTCAAGGCTTACTGTTCGTTGTATAGACCACATCTCTTCAGTCACAGGCAGCATTTAGTCCCTCCTCTGATGCAAGGTTGTCTTCCTCCAGGAACTGTGAACACTGCCATTCCTCAGCAGATTTTTGAGGAACAAAACATTTCTTTTCTGGGTTTGGTGGTCATATTGCTTATCATCATAACGCACCAAAGTTGCAAGCTGGGCATTTAAGATCTATGAACTCTCTGTATGCAATTCAACTCCAGTAACAGACACCATAAAGGAGGCAGAATCAACTTTCAAAAAACTAATTTTAATCAAAACAAAAAAATTGTTGATCATTAACAAGTTTATAAAACAGTGATTTAGTTACATAAATAAATTGATATCAGTGTATCAAATCTTAATTACTTTCAACTTCATGAGCATGTTTACATGGGTGATGAAGTACAACCTTTTTACCTAGTATAATAAATAAAATGGAGAGCATGAAATAGTTTTTCTAAACAAAAATACCTACAAACATACCTCTAGCATGTTCTCTAATGAAGGGAACAAGAGACACTGGACAACTTTTGCACCAAAACATAAAAACTGCTTTAAAAAGCACAAGGATACAGAACCATCAGCTAAAGTAAAGACACTATACTGTAACCAAAGTTGGTATTTAATAATATAATGAACAGTTTGGTAGTTAGATCTCCAGTTTGGTTATTTTAAAGCATTAAGACAAGGCAAGATAGAAGGCTGCTTTTGTTTGAGTAATTCTAGAGAAAATAAAATATATTAAAAAAACAAACTGAAAAGTAGAACAGTCATACCTACACAACTTTCTGTCCTGCACAAAGTCAAAATACCTATGCAGAATATATATATATAATATATATATATGTTATTTGTGCACAAAGGTTAGCTTATTATTAGCTCACTGCAAAGGCGTAATGTATCATGTCAATCATTTTGGAAAACATTTTGCGCTTTGTGTCAAAAAGGATATTTCTTTAAGTCTTCTAGGCTAGGAGGCACAAACCCCAATTCTGGCATACTGTATTCTTAATGCTAAGGCTTGCTGCTCTGGCTGTGTATTTTTTGTTGTCCCTCTTTACTATAGTGCCTGTTACAAGCATGTGTGTATGTGTGTATACATATATATGTATACACAGGTTGTATAAATATATATATATAAAATTTTCCCCAATAGGTATCAGTCCAACCATGCAATCCAAAAGGTGGCTCTGCATAGATGCCCAGCATATAGTTCACCACCTGAGCCAACCCTGAAGCAAGGCGCACTTTAGTCCTTCTGATAGGTTTTTTTTTTTGTTTAAAACCAAGCTACTGCAGCTTCAAGTATTTTGCATTACATAGATTTTTTTATAAATTAGTTAATGTTATATTTTTCAATATTCAGACATATACTATAATATATATACAGTACAATAAATGCTCTCATTCTTTTTTTAATTTTTTTGATAAATCCCTGAGAATGTATGTTGACAGTCGCTAAGTTTCCACATGCACAAGCATTGTGTGCCATGCTTCTGGATGAACAGCACTGCAAAGCCACGTGGTCAGCCTTTTAACTATTAGTATTTCACTTGTTGGTTTGTTTAAATATGCTGAAATGTAAGGATGAGTTACAAAGGAGTAAAGCTGAATCCATTCGAGGTACTTATCACAGGATGGAGGTGTTTTGTTTGGTTTTTAAAGCCATTGCAATATATGTTTGTTTTTGAGGCTGTGAACGTATACAGAAAGAACAGGAGAGCAATGTGGGCTTTTGCCACTTGACAACATATACTCAGTGTAAACCAAACCTTTTTTAACCTCTCTCTCATACAAAACAGAAAAAAGGAAAAAAAAAAATTAAACACACAAACTTTCACAACATGACAGTTTAGTTTGCAAACTCAAGATAACTATACACATATAATACCGGTGTGGCTCTGTTTCTTTAAGTTAAAAAGGATACAAAGGCAGGCTCAAGTAAAAACAAACCAACCCCCCACCCCCCAACCCACCATTCACACATTTTCATCAACCAAACCGCTCACGAACCAGCATCATCAGTTTCTTTTTGCCTTTGTAGATTTGTTTTAGGTTATCAATAAACTGTGTAAACTGGATGTGACCATCATGAGCCATTAAGAAGGTCTCTCGGGCCTTGCTGAGGAACTCTATAAACTCACTATAGTGTCGCGGGCTGATGTGAGTGAGACGTGAATGAGTTGTGTTAATGTAGGCTCCGATCGTGGCATCTAAGAGTTGCCGTAAAGGGGCTTTGTCCAGTGACATGAGCTTACCAGAGTTCCTCCTTCCATGAAGTCCCACCATGCCAGGAGTGGTCAAAGTACACCTACGCAAAATGTCTGACAGTACTGTTGCACATTTGACACTTTTGACCACCAGAGGTATTATAGCTGCTAGCTCATTTTTCCCAAGGGAGTGGCTGAGCGCACATGCCCACAGAACGTCATTAATGGCAGGGTGTGTGTCCTGATTGTAACTCAGGTTGAGATGCGTCATGGCCAAAGTGGCCAGCTTGTAGGCCCGCATGGGGTAACCACGGTGCTCCATGTATCGTGCTATAGTAAAAAGCTGCGAGTAGCTCATGCCGGTTGTAGCAGCATCTAGAACGATTTGGTAAGCGGTCTCAAAAGCTATGTGATCTTTTTCACATAAGGTCAGTGCAGAGAGGGCACAGTTTTGAGGATCCTTCATGGCACACTGTAGAGCAAGCGTCCTAGCACTGCCAGCCAACTTCTCCTGCTGATGGCAGTCCAGATGCAGACGGACAATGGTGCTGTTGGACATCACTGTTGTAGCAACAATACTAGTGGCTTCTGTTGGAGTGAAAAGTGTAAACCAGTTTTGCATGATACTGTCCAGTGCATAAACACCTGGGGAGAGAAAGAAAGGATTAGCCACAACTGATAAAACCTAGCAGATTACAGACCTTCAGCAAGAGTTTACATTTCCAGCAAAGTCTAAGAGGTTGCTAGTACATCCAAGGGGATGCTCTTCAGCAAGAAGGGCTACACCAGACAGTATGGATGGAAAAGGACATTAAAACAAAGGCTACTGTGCAAACTCTGTAGCAATCATCAAAATGCAGAAAATAATAAAAAAAGCCTGCAAGATAAGCTTTAATCTCCTGGTGTGACAACTGAGCTGTTTTACTTGTTATTTAAGACAATTTGGATAACAAGTTCTGACTCATTTGGTCTCATCACATCACCCAAAAGCAGCCCTCACACTGAACACTTTTAAAAGGCCATTTTAACTTGTTTTCTCACTGTGCAACTCAAGGCACAGTGCATGCACAAAAGAATATCAAGGTATGCAAAATGGCTTTCTTAATAGAACACCACAGCACAGCTTAACAGAACACACTAAGCACACCTTAAAAAAAAAAATCCTAACCCCCACCTCCTTCCAACAGGCTTTTCACATACATCTTGTGTCAAATTCATATGCACCTGAATGTCAGGATCCTTATTAGGGAAATACTCTGAGCAATATGAACTACTGACTATTATATGAAACAAGTATTTTCCTTAGTATCACTTTATTCCTGGTGTGTGTGTGTGTTTGTGTGTGTGTTTGGCAGGGGAAAGAAGGGGGAAACAGTGACTAATGCGTTCCATAAATTGAACCTTATAGCCAACTAGAGTGCCTTATTATTGCTAGAGGCAGTTTACACACATCTGTGAGCCCACCTAAACCACACCCAGAGGTCCTCATTTTCTCTGTAGGACTCTGATGTTTCCTGTGTACCCCTTCACCCATATGCAACAATTCAGCATAGCCAGAGAATACCAGATCTTCATTTAAATAAACAGATTCCTTGCTTTACCATCTTGATTAAGTCTCAAGAGTACTTCGCATGACATTATAGGTTCTTTATAGGATACTTCTATTAGTGTATGTAAAGTAATTTAAAGCAGTATTAAAACCAGCATTTTATTTGCCGATATGCAACTGCACAAAATAATACCGAGGCGCTAATATCTGTAAGATAGCCTCAGCAATAATTATCTTAGCAAAGATAAAAAAGCAATAAAACAAGAGTATTGCATGAAAATTTGCAGACACAAACCACCTTCTGGCTGAGAGCATACAAAGGCAGGCTGTATTCTCCCATGCTACTGACAACATTAATTTCCCAGTTAAGCATAGAGCGAAGAATAAACTAATCCAGAGAATAAGCAGCAGCAATCCTCTGAAGTTCTGAAACTCAAGAAGCACGTATGCAATACAACCCAACTCAGACGTATGAAAAAGGAATAAATACAGTAGGGAAACATGCCTTCTAGAAATACCTTTAGTGACAATTAAAACTGTTCCCTTACCAAAAGTACTTATATTGTCCCTATTACCACAGCTGTTGAATTTTTTTTTTTTTTTTTTTTTTTTTTTTTTACAGCTACACAGTTTTTAATGCACTCATTTTCACTTTCAGATTCTGTATCCTCATTTTGCAGATGGTAAACTGGAATACAGAAGCTAAGGGACGTGTCCATCAAGACACACAGGAAATCTATGGCAAAGCCCAGAAATGAACAGAATGTCCTGCTGAGTGCACTATTCTCCCACTGCTGTCCTCCTCAAGTACAAGGCTGGGTCTGCTTCCACCTTACATGGTTAATGATGGGTGCATTGGTATTTGGTTTGCTTTACAGTGCAGACGAGAGGCCTGCACAACATCATAGCCACACAACAAAGATGCATTACACTCTAAGCTTGGATTTACCCAGGGGCTTAAAAAAAACCCATAACAATGAGAAGCCCTTCATGAGATCCTGGATGCCACACAGTCGAGGCATCCTCAGCATTTCATTCACCTGTTTTCTGGTTCCTTTTCCCACAGCTGACCAGGCAGCTCTCACCTGCTTTTCAGAGCCTCACCTGGCCTTTCAGAGCAAAGTTGTAGCACAATGCAGCTGCCCATGACCACAAGCCTTTTCTCTGCTGCAGCCCGAAACCCAAACCCATCATGGAGGAGACAAGGGGAAATATGGGGTATTTCCATAGATTACGCACACCCCCACCTTCCAGGGGAAAGAAGTTACACTGCATTACTGAACTATTGTCTCACTTGGTCTGTGCCTAAAAAACCCTCTCATCATTACCATAATGTCTTCTCACCAAAGGAATTCTATAGATCAACAAAAGTGAGAGACATTTGCAGAACCTGGGTGTTGACAAGCAAGATCAAGCTCTCTAAGATCAGCTGACAAGCATCTCAGTACATACCTACTTCTGTTGCACATGTTACCAACCACCTCACCATTTCCCGCCGTCGCCAATTCAGTGTTGACAGCGTCATTCGCATTACCTATTAAAACAACACAAACAAAATACAAATTAATCCTATTGCAAACCAAAGCAATATACCAACAACTAGGGATTTTAAAGTTATTCAAATACACTAAGGTTCAAAATGGCAGCCTCTTGCCCTCTCCACTCTGTTACCTCTTTTTTAGCTGATATGTCGAAAGATTTGAAAAATATAGCTCAGCTATCTTAGAATAGCATGCAGAGAGTAATTCCAACTGCAGATCCTTCAAGGCTAGAGAGAGACTGTTTTATATGTGATGAAGAAAAAACCCCACCCCACAAAAAAGCCCCTCCAACAACAAAAAAAGCCCAATCAATTACAAATTATTCAAATTAAATTATATCATGTCTCATCCCTCTATGCACAGTAGTCTTTAATGTGGAAACATGTCAACTCTTGTTGGGCAAACTAACCCCTTTAATTTTTCCCTCATCTGCATTTCTTTTCATTGACTTCAATAATATAGACAGGAGTTACTGTACTGTGATTTGACTGGCTGCTTATTCTGCAAAGATATATATACAAATCCAGATATATCCAGGTATTATTAAGAAGTCCATAGTGATGATTTCTCTCTCTGAACAAGGAGTCCCTGCAAAGAATTTCCATCATAAAACTATCAGAATCCTAGAAAAAAGGACTCTAAGCTTTGATTGTAGTGTCTGTATTTTACATCACTTGCCTATGTTGTTTCTCAAAACATGGGCAAATACATTTATTCAGTAAACCAAACACAGCATGGAAATTGCATGTAAAGTTTGCTTCAGTTACCTGGACAGATCCCACAGATCTAGATGAAGCAAACAAGCAACTCTACCCCTTAGAGTATCAGTGATCATACTATAATATTACTATTTGTAGCAATTAAATAAAGAGCATAATAGGTCAATCATAGCGCTCTCAGCAATAATCTTCACATATTAAACTCAACAAATGCACTCACAAAACAGCTTGGAGTCAGCAGCATTTGTAAGAGGGTTCTCAAGTCATATCCCCTCCCAATCCTAAGGTGACTTCAAAGTGGCATGTAGCCCTCTGTCATATTTGTTACTCCTGCCATCTCCTTTAGTCCTACACTGTAGACAGGATAATTAAGAAGATGGAAAGATTGCCAAGGAGCACAAATGCACAGATGATTTTTAAGAAGTCTCGTTATAAGCAACCGTAAGTGGTTCCAAGCTGGCCTCCAAACATTCCCACCTTGAGACCCTGGTGAGTGGTTGTACATCACCCAAAGTAACAGGATAAGGCCAGCTTTGTTGGCTTCTGATATTGTGGTATCATTTTAACTAAACAGTAATCTAAGTGCTAGACTGGAGAATAGCAATTTGAAAGAAAGCAAACTGATCTGTAAGGAGCAACCCAAGCAATTTTACAATATGAAAATACAGCTACAGTAAATGATGGAATCAGCCTTTGCTTGAAGTCCTTCTGGAAGAAAAACATGCAGGCCCAAGACAAAATGCTTTGGAGTCCTATTATCTGTCCCATTATGTCCATCAAAGGGAAGGTGTCTAGGTGACTTCCTGTATTGATGCACACACAAATTGAAGGCTAACACTCTTCCGACATCCATGACAAATTTTCAGCTTCCCCCAAGCAGAGGTAAATCCAAGAGAAAATACAGGGTTATGGACTGAATTCTGCTACTGGTGAGGGAGGGGAGGTAAAAAAACCAGCCAGTGTGAATGACGACTTCTTTGAAAGTCTTCCCTGCTGACTTCCCTCACCATGGTGGTCTGTAAAAGGATCAGCATTCACAAGAGCCTTCAGCATGTGTAGTGGGGATAATAATAGTCTCAGTGCAGACAGCCCTAACCCGAGAGCAAAAAACAATACCATATCTAGTTTCTTGACATGGAAAAGTTTCTTGACAAACTATTCTGGAATTAGGTTCCTTTCGTTTGATTAAACTGACAAGCTGAGAACAGCAAGAGAGGGGCCCTTTACTGATGATAAAAAACCCAAGGATTTCAAATAAAGCATGTATTGATGTCCTGACAAAGGAGGAGCTGAAGTTAATTCATACTGTAGCACATGTAGCCAAAGAACTATTTCACTTCTGCTCAATACATTCTTGAGCTACCTCTTCCTAAAAGGGAGTTCCACATCTGTCCAAGATCTATCCAAAATCTGTGCTATCAATTGAAGAGAGCTTCTCAACCAGTCAGGAAGTCTGAAAATGATGAGACACCCCTAGGAATTACATAGCTCATCAGAAAGCCAAGCTCTCTTCCACACAGAATAACCTTGACTTTGTCTTGATGGATCTTTGTGAGAATTTCTTATAGCGGAACAGAAGATCTCACCACCCATAAGAGATACAAGAAATGGCCAACCATTAGCTCCTGCACCAAGGTGAAACCTCTTCGTCATGCACATTGGCAGGAGATTTATTTATGTAATTATTTATTCATTCATTCATAGGTTTTGGGGGAAAGGACACCACTTGCCAAATACACAGAGTGATCACCTGCACTAACTTGTTCAGCACCTCTGCCAGCAGTACCTGTTTACATGTGTGTGGTAATACTTAGTTGCACTGATGTAGCATACAACAGGCAAACAGAGGAACAGAAGCCCTTCCTGCACCTGCAGATCTTACAGTGTCTGTGCCAGTAAGGTTCTGAAGAACAGAATACACCTGAGATGCTCCATACCCATTTGGCCATGCTGATGACCTCTTTCCACAGTCAGTTTAAAAGCCTTCCCTCTGCTGAGTCACATAACACATGCTGCCATGGGAAATAGGGAGAAAGAACCCAGGAGTCTATATATTACTGCCAAATCTAGAACAATATAAGAGGCTTTCTGTCAGAAATCCCAGTGACAGAGTTGTGAAATTGTTGGTATTGTCTCGTCAGCCCAACCAGGCCAACTTGCCATTGCTGTAGGTGAGGCAGGACAGTGCACCTGTGAGGACACTGCTGTTTAGTTTACCACTTGAGGTCAGAAAGAGTTTCCTAGGGCACGAAAATGTCGTAAGTAGTCAGATACTAGACAGTGAATACAGACAATCTAATTGCATTAAGTCAGGGGGCAGGGAAGGGGGAAGCATGTGTAGGCCACTAGAGACAGTGCTGACACGTTTTTGCAGGAAAAGCGTTACTGTAGAAATCTACACAGCTGGGAGTTACTACCAGAAAATTGCTATGCATCATCCTTCTGGAAAGGGAACTACCTTTAAGATTCTTAAAACACCCTCATAAGCTTGGGACAGGACAGTGGACAAGTTCTACACCAGTTTGTTCCAAACCCTGGGACTGAGGAGAAAGTATGGGTTCATGGTACTTCTTTCACTAGATCTCACTGAAGACATTCTGATTACACCATCAACCACAAAGTGGTATCCATGAATACAGTGATATCCAAAGTGTGCTGCTACACACTGAATGATACTTTGTG
This sequence comes from Aquila chrysaetos chrysaetos, assembly GCF_900496995.4. NCBI lineage: Eukaryota > Metazoa > Chordata > Aves > Accipitriformes > Accipitridae > Aquila > Aquila chrysaetos. Next base: position 65,602,384 of record NC_044030.1, read on the forward strand.
AATGCCTGAGGTGACACACAGGTCAGTCATAAGGATCTTCCTCTCTCAGGTAAACAAACATTTAAGGCAGAAACATACCAAGATGTGAAAAAAGAAGCAGATTTCCACAGCAACCTTGGGAATATGAAAGGCTAACAAAGCATACAGAATCTCAGCTTTCTGATTAAAGACTTTAGCTTCTAAACGTCTAGAATAGGCAAATAGTACCTTTCTTTGGCATAAGAAGCAACTGGGATAATATCCTTTCCCCAGAAGTCTTTGGAGCTTTGTTTACTGAAGCAAAGCAATAAATGGTTTTCTGATCTTTGCATGGTATTTTTGAAGAACTCCCTGAAGAGGGATGAAGAGATTTATTTTGGTTGAAATGAACTGTGTAAACTCCAAGATTCATCAGTGTCAGGCAATATTACTCCAGATACCTAAAACTTAGCTGTCTCCTTTTAGCTTGCAAAGTCATTCCTAAGAGCCTGAAAACTGATCTCTGGTTCTTGTACACTTCAAGCTGAGTCCGACGCATCTGACCGTCCCACAGCTTGTGGAGAACAGTATTTTGATGAAGGAAGTGAGAGGGGTCCTGTTAGCACAGTCTGCCTTAGAAATAGGTCATTATGGTTAACCTTAGCTTTCTCTAGTAAGTCAACAAGCACTTACCAAATCTCATTTAAGGGAAAGGAAAGGAAGGAATGGTAAGAAACCCCTCAAGCGCATGCAGAAAATACAGTGCATTTCTGGCAAGCAGAATAATTTTGCTTTCAAGCCAGTCCTACATATACTCCTGAACCCATTGCACTGGTCTTCTCTCACCCCTGCACAGAAGAATGCCCTGCAGCCAGCTGCTCCCAGCTCTCTCTTCCACCTGAATGGCACAAAGGGGCTGCACAGACCCTTGGTCTGTGTTTACCAGTCCATTGAACTCTGTGTCAGAAAACAGAATCTAAAAACTCCAGGCAGAGCCCAAAAAGGGTATGGTCCTCAGTGCTTAAAAGCTATACCCAACAACAGTGGGTCAAATTCCCTTCTTCTATTGTAACAATAGTGAACAAGGGAAATACCTGAAGGCCCAACTCCAGAGAAACTTTCAGAAGAGTGATGTCTGGCAAGCTGTCCATGAGTGTTGCTATTTTAAATGCATCCTGGGCAAGTTTGAAGATGTGTGATGAGGAGTGGATATTTTTCTGGATGGATTCTAACACTGTTTCCAGCCTCCGAACATCACCTGCAAGGTGTAAAAAGAAACACCAAAATGGAACAAGCTCCCAAAACATCCAGTTTATTATAATTGAGCCTGAGCCATTGAGGCATTATAATTGAGCCTGTCCTTGCTATGCAATAGTATGATGTTTCAGTTATACACACTTTGTTTTCAGAAACCTTCCATAATTAAATCACATCTGAATGAAAGATACAAGACAGCTCAACCTCCTTTAGTGCCTGATGGTGTTAGTACAGTACGTGGCCAAAAGTCATCCTGATGTGTGAATTTTAGAATCGATTTGTCCACTCCTAGGTCTCAGAGTCTACATTGTGTGTCAGAAGAACAAAGAGCTGTCTCAACAGCCTCAAATCAAGCTCATCTGGCTACCATCTAGCTAGCTTAACTACTTTGCTAGAAAATTAAGTGACAGGTTTAAGCCAGTTCAGTTTGTTGTACCCATTTCAAGCTCCTGACAGACTGCAATTTGGATTCCTAAACACAAGTTTTATAACCTGTTTACTCCATGCAATATTAAAAGCACACATTTAGTTGAGTACATAACTGACAGCAACGTACCTTTGGCTGCTGTTAGCATGGTCGATGCCAGCTCACACTGCTGGGATTCAATGTGACTTAGGGTGAACCAGCGGGGATACCGGTTTGGAACAACTGATGCAATGTGGTGCGGGCGGGATATGTCTCCCGAAGGAGCTGTAGATTCCAATACTAGCAACCTGAAATAAGGAAGAAACCCTCTTTCGTTAAATCATTATTACATTAGGTTACTCATAAGCAAAACTAAAGCTGCAAAAACACTTGACCTTGTTTATGAATTGTGCCTTTTTGGTTACAAAAAAAAAGACTGGAAAACCACTTCTCTTCTTGGGGAATCTTAAAAGTCCATTTGCCAAACTTCCCTACATCAGTGGGCATCTGCAGGAATTCACAGGACAATGAAGCCACCCATTAGCTAAGGCAGCAGAGAGTTTCTGCATCATGTATAAAGCTGAAGCTTTTCTCCCTGCCTTGTTTCAGTCTTTGAACCACAGCCCTCAAGCAAGGAAACTGGAGAAGTTCTCCACTGTACTGAGAACATGTAAATATTTTTCAATATTTGGAACACACTTTCTTCACTTACAAATGTTCAAAGTAAGGGACAGGGATATTCAACAAGTCATTCAGATTTTGACCTTGCAATAAATTCAGACATGAATTTTGTCCAAAAAGGACATTTTACTGTTCAAATATGACTACTTTTTAAAAGTCGTTAAACTTTAGCCTACCAACATTTTATAATGTACCATAATCTGATGTTAGGGTCCCAAACAGCAGTGACAGAGGAAGTTTCTTTTAAAGTTACTTTTCAGACTCCATTTTCTAATCCTGAAGCAAAAATTTGAGTATGTCAATCTACAACAGTCTTATTCACCTTAGAAAATTCAAATTAATGTGTTTGTTGTTGACTACAACACAAGTAACTACTACAACAGACTCAACTGATGGCACTTATAATACAGTAGATACAATCAGTACACTAGATACTACATAAATGCCAATGCAAAAAGTAGGAGTGAACAAAAATAGGCATTTTTATTAAATACAATTAAGCATAGTTTCAGGACATGAATGTTTAGTGAGACATCAAATGACAGTAATAAGACTATGTCCAGAAGAAAAGCCTTTCAGGTGCTTAGCTTCTTGATCACGGTTAAGATCCGAGTTCTGTTTCTAGCAGCTTTCATATGCAAGTGAACTTCTAGCAGGAAGTCACCTGGGAGGACAATGGAAACTGGATCTCTTTTGTCAATAAAACTGCAACTACTGAATATTGAAAATCCAATGTGTTGTGATTTTCTGTGATAAAGTATTTCTTATGGAATAAGCTCATTTAAACATAAGTTGCAATTTCTTGCACTTAAATAAATACCTAAGTTCTTTAAGTAACTGGAGTGCATGTCTTGGTTTTGCAGTAACATAGTTTTAAGTTCCATCAGTTTTCTGTACCTTCCTGAAGCATGTGAGAGTGTCTTTAAGAATTCCCTGAGAAAGGCTAATTTTGAATATATGGGAAGGTATCTAGAAGGCATATACAAATACAACACACCATGTAAATAACTATCAGCAGGTTACATTAACATTTTCAGATACATGTATGTGCGTGCTAACATAAAAAAAAAAAAACTTCCCTGTTGATTTGTATCAAGAGTGATTCCCTAGTACCAGTGAGACACCTCTTTATATAGCTTTATATACATAAAAATAAAACAAATATAAATTCTTCAGCTGATTTTTTCCAAGCATAGAGAGAGGGCAGGGGGAGAGATGGATTATCAGATGGTTTCAATAAACCATAAAAATCCCAACTACCTAAAGCAAAAAGGGATTATTAAGTTATGAGTAACAGTACATCGACAAAGAGCATGGAAGAAAGACACTGTTTTGGGGAAATCTTTTGTCACTTTGAATTTCATTGCCAGCTTCTATGTTCTTTTGCTGTGAAAAGAAATGCTGTTGTGAATTGGTGGCTTTCATGCAATTTTGGCAAGATTAGGGAACATCAGAACAAGCACAAGCAGATTTAGCATTCTTCACTTCCCTGCTGTCTGTCCCCCCCATCCCGTCCCCGTCCCCCTTCAAACATCAATTATTTAGCTAGGTTTTAGCAAAGCTACCTTGTGATTAAACATCACCATTAAAGTCTGGCTCCCAAAGCCTGGGTAAAATTCAGGCTTAACAAGGGATGAGCCAAACATTCAAGTTCAGATTCCAAGTGAGCAGTCAACTAGGTCACTGCAGAGCCACATTCTCCAAGGCTCTGCTCCCTATGTTTCAGTACTGCAAGCAGAGAACTGTAGACAGAAGTGACCATCAAGGATAGCACAACCCTATCCTTGCAGACCTGAGGTGTATGCATGAAAGGCTTTATGGTCTCAGCTTCCATCGATTTCATACTGAGTGTTCCACACACTAAAATAGCATTCAAAAAATGAAATGGCAACAGATGATTTTGAATAGAGAGAGGTAAAATACTCCAGAGCTGCCATCATGGGTCATTGACCCGTGTAGACACTGAACACTCCGAGAAACGTCTTTTTCCTGATTACTGAAGACAAATGGGATGCAAGTAAGACACTTTGGTGTCATATGACATACTCCATTTAAATCCCAACATTCACCCAGATGTGGGCAAGACTGCTTTGTTATGAAGCACAAGAAAAAAGTTCTGGCTCAGACCACACCATATGGTTTCAAATCTACCATTGAGAGTTAGTTTGTAAAGAAGGCCAGTGGAACAAATAGTCCTATCAAACAGGCTAAGCAGCAGATGATGCTGAGACTGCTGGTGAGATGCCTCTTTCCTCATTTCCTTGCCAATACCATCACACACACACACAACCACATGGGTGAGAGAACGCACATGCTAAAGCTGTCCTTGTTTAACACAAACCCACTTCCCCCAAGAGTGGGATTCTATTAGAATTTGTAATGGAGACTGCTGCTTTACAGTTGTAGATAAACACTAATTGTACATTTATAAATGATTATACTGTAGCTACTATAGACACCAATTGCTTTTACAGATGACAGAACCAAAATAATTTCTCCTCAAAGGGAAGAATGCTTCTTTTAGAAAAAAAGACTAGGTCTTGATTACCAAGCTTCCTCCCCTATTCCCAACTGCTGCCTGTGCTCTTTCTAGACGACTCATGAATACATACCGCATGGCTCTCAGTGCAGTTTTGTATGCCAATTCAGCATCATGAGGTAGGAGAGAGGTGAAGAGATACTTGGCAAATGTGTGCATTGGAACGCTCTCTCGATGGATGACTTCACCTAAACCACTATACGGTCCAGCTGCGGGAAAGAGAAAGAGAATGTCAGTCTTTACATACTGCTAAAACACAACTTCTGGACCTTTAAAAACATCCACTATACCTTCAGTTAGAATTGGTATTCAGAGACAGAGTTTGCTGCACAAAAGATAGCTATATTGCTGTTTTCTGTGAAATATATTACACATATATCACATATATACAATGTATTACAAGTATATTAAATACCATATATTCTTTGAGACAACAAGACAGACTGCAAATCGTATAGTACTAAGCACACTACCAGTGCATATACAAATGACAGAATGGTTCCAGTGCTCCATGGGGCTCATTCAGCAAGCCTATGGTATGCAAAAGTAGAAAGTGATGATCCTAGCTTTGCCTCCACGTAGGCACATGAATCCCTATGCACCCTGTTGGTGCATGACTGCTTTATAACAAATCCACCAGAAAACAAAAAGAAAAACAAAACAAACAAACAAAAAAAAAGAGTGGTTACAGTGGAAAAATGCATATCTTTAATTGAAGTTACATGACCAATCACCACAGCAGCACCTGATCCTTATTAATGTCTCACCTGACATTAGGCATTTAAATAACCCTTTGGTCTGCACTTGGTCTCCAGAGAAGACTAAGTCAGATCTTGCACCAAAGCCGGTTTTGTTAGTCCGTTATAGCCACATGATCTTAAAAACTGTATTTGTTGTGGGAAAACTATTCCCATTGTTGGGGCAACAGATTTTGCTCACACTCAGTGCAGCCAGCATAGTACTTCAACTTCGTAACAGCAGTGTCAGGATTGGCAACAACAAAAAAGTTAAATGCAACTATTTCCTTGCCAAGTTCTGAATGTTCACAGTGCATATGAATCCCATTTTTACATTTTCCCTGCAACCTTAAGACTGTTATTGCTGTTAATAGGAAAATGGTGTCAAACAGTTTTTCACTTCAGCGACTACAGGTTCTGGCATTAAATGTTGCAAGATACAGAGTAAGAATCTTACATTAAGTATTATTGGACTATTATTGCACAGATAGCAGCCAGCAGTCCTAGAAGTTACTACTACTTCTTCTACTAGAGACTCCAAACCACCACACTTGGATGGATGGATGAAGAAGCACACTTCTTCACTGCAGAGTCACGTGTCATTTAAACTGCTTCCAGCAGCAATTCAAACTAACGTGGCTGACTCTACACTGAAGCAGATGAGGAGAGAAGACAAGGAGAAACAGCCAAGCTGTTTCAGCAATGTTTTCCTAACTGGTGCCTTAGCACAACATGCAAAGATAAAAATCACTAGGCATGAAAAAATTGAGCTTCATAGGTAGGCATTTCTGAAGACTGGGGCTGATTAGAAAGGAAATGTCAATGAAGATTTGGTAGGTGACAGTGTGTCTCAATCATTTAAAATGAAGTCGAAAGCCATTCAAAACTAGCTGGCATTGCTTCAATGAAAGAAGCCATTTCGTCTATGCTTGCCAGTTGGTGGTCCAGTCAGAAACTCAGTTAGGACACAAAGAATACATGACAAAGCATTTATATGAAAAAATATTCTGCCATTAACTTAGCAGTCAAGCAAAAAATTAGAACAGTTCTTGCAAAACAGCCTTACATTCTGCTTTCTCACACACTGAAATGGTAGCTACATACAGCACACATTAATCTGCATTAACAGCACAGAAATCAGCTTAATATTGGATTAAGCTTTCTTTATTATATCTACAGGACTTTAACTATAAAAACACAATTGATATGATTAGCATCCTAAATCACTGCAGAGTTTTTCCTCCATGTGAGCTGGCAGTTTCTGCCTATACTGGAGTAAACTGAAGCAATTGCAGGAAAGCCAGATTTCTCAGCACACAGTAATGCAAGACCATTGTTGCACACTGCTCACCACTGCAATTTTGTAGGTAGTTATATTAGCAGATTTCCTGCTACGATCACTTGTTTACTACCCTAGGAAAACATTAAAAGAATTTCAGTGATCAAAGTAGTAAACTAGAATTACCAGAAAACACTTCAGAGAAATCCTGCCTTTTCCTCATTAAGCATCCTTACCAGTAAACAGATGCAGGAAATTGATTTTATAATCCATAGGATCCCTGTATGGTGGTTAATAGCTGGATCCAGCGAGCAGCTGTTCTTGTCCAAAGGCCATAAAGCAGCAGTGCAGTCACACCATAAAGAAAACTCTCTCCATGCTATGGCTTCTCTGCAGTTTCAGATGGCACCATCAGTAGGTACCAAAGTCTTTAATGACATGGGCAAACCCAGTGACTCAAAGCTGAGAGCCGTAAACAACATACTGCACCTCTTCCATTTAAAAAGGAAGTTTTAAAAGACAAATGTCTTAAAGCAAAACCTGCCTGCTGTGAAAGAGTCTTCACAACCTACCTTGAGCAGCACCACACTCTCCACCATCCCTTGAGCAAGCACTCAAAACCTGGACCATACCTTTGCCTAATTGGTTCCTCTACAGTTTTTTCTTCCATTTAAGAAACCAATAACCAGAAAGACAACCTCAGAACCCATGAGACTACTCTCTGAACATGAGGCTTAAGTGCTACATGTTAAGCCTTTTTAAAAGCTAAGGCAAAAGTATGCACTTTTTTGTACAGATTTTATTGCAACACACTGGCTAATTCCCAAACACAAAGTGTTTGTCTTGGTCAAAATTTAGTCACAAGAGCAGGCCTTAGGCTTCAATATTTGGCCACATACTTCATTTTTCACATATGATACAAACTTCAAAGGCAAGCCATTTTCCTAATTGCTACAAATAAAATGTTACACTTCTGTCACAGCAATCCTAAGTGAATTTTCTGAGCTCTTCACTTGGGAACAGAGGTAAAAATCTTCATACATTTACAAAGCTGCCAGTCCCTCTTTCAGGATACAAGGAACACTTATGATTTTGCTACCTGAGAACTGATGACAACTGATGTCTATGTTATTCAATGGTAAGCCTGGGTTGTATAATCAGGACACTGAGATTATGACTAGCAACAAATCTAAAGAACAAAATGTAATCAAAATTAAAAACAAAAGGCTTATAGGTCAATAGATGCCTTATCTCTATAGTCATGTGATATCTGAAATATGTTTGATTTTCACAACAGATTGGAAACAAAATTTTGCTGGAGTTCTACGTCAAAAAACCATCTGAAGTATGTAAGGCAGTTTCCACAGGAATGGAAGTTCTGTGTGCTTGTGTAAGCGAAGACAGTTTAAAGAAGCAGTTAGCATCTGTATTGAGCTACCTTCTAATAGGAAGACTGCTTGTTTTCGAAAAATCTTCACCAGAGTATCATCCAATTCAATTTCCTGTAGCTTAGAAATGAGCTGCTCCTCATTTCGACAAACTTTCTCTTGTGCATACAAGCCATCTGGCATTATTCGTTGCTGTCCCAGCCCTATCAATGCTACTTCCACAGCCAGCGTTAAATAAGATTCCCCTTCTTCTAAGAACTTGTGTGCAGGCAGGTGCTGGTACTCCAGAGATTTGCATTGCCCCATGTTCTCTGTAAGGGATGACACAAAGAAAAACACATCAGCAAATCATTCTAACCCATAATCTGCCTACAATATCACAAACAAATGCTTCCTCTCTTAGCATTACTGTTTTTTTTTAAGGGTCTAAATTACTAGCACACCCTCAAAATCCAACGATCCAATCTAAAATATCCCATCCAATTCCACATGGCAGAAATACACAGAATGATTAGGTTTTAAATAACCCACTCAAGTAAAAACAAAAGTTTTCATTTTTAAACTGCATGGTTAGGGAAAGGCAGTTTCTCCAGCTTTGTGTTAATGAGGCAAAAATTGGAAGATCCATTTCAATTTTTTTTCCCCCCACCCACTTCTATATCTCCTTAAAGCACTGATGTGTAAGAGGAAGGCAAAGGTGCTTATACACCTGCATAGATTTCAGCTGAAGCTATTAGGATTGTGCAAATACAATAGGCCTGGGAACTCCACAACGTTAAAGCATCCCATCTGGAAGTTTTGAGGCAAAGTCTCAAGAAGATTGCAGATGTGCATATAAAAGAGCTGCAGGTAGAGGGATGAATCCAGTTTCTGTCCACACAGGTGGTGGTAAGAGGCTACCGCAGAGGTGGAAAGAGACTGAGAACAAGGAATTAATCAGTCAAGCTCCTGGGAAGCAAATACTGAAATTAAAATGGGCATACACATCCTATCCTAAGTTGTGTATCAATACTGCAACGCTACTTTCCAATTCATATCATTTATAGACCACGTATGTGATCAATTTTATGTGTTTTGTCATCCGTTTGAAGTATTACGTACACTTGTAGCTAAGTTGTCCAATAACATCCTGGGCTGCACTAGGAGTTGCCAGCAAGTCAAGGGAGGTGATCCTCTCCCTCTGCGCAGCACTGGTGAGGCCACACCTGGAGTGCCATGTCCAGCTGTGGGCTCCCCAGTAGAGGGGCATACTGGAGCAGATCCAGTGTGGGCCACACAGATGATTAAAGGACTGCAGCATCTCTCATGCAATGAGAGTGAGACAGGTGGGATTATTTAGCCTGGAAAGGAGAAGGCTCAGGAGGATCTTACCAAAATGTATAAATATCTGATGGGAGAATGTAAAGAAGACAGTGCCAGACTCTTCTCAGTGGTATCCTGTGACAGGACAAGAGGCAATGGGCACAAACTGAAATACAGGAAATTCCATCTGAGCATAAGAAAACACTTTTTTTACTGTGATAGTGGTTGAACACTGCAAGAGGTTGCCCAGAGGGGTTGTACAGTGTTCATTATTGGAGTTATTCAAAACCCAGCTGGACACAAGTCCTGGACAACCTGCTCTAGGGGACCCTGCTCTGAGCAGAGCAGGTGGACTAGACGATCTCCAGAGGTGCCTTTCAACCTCAGCAATTCTGTGATCCTGTGATCAAATCTGCAAATTCTCAGAAAGAAGACAGAGCAATGTATGTGGAAAGGGCTGCTGCTGTAAAGTCTTATTCAGTTTTACTTCAAGTGTGAAATACGGAATTCTATTCAAGAATGAGTAACTGGTAATTTTTTAAGTGCTTTCATATTTTAGTTTAAACATTTTCTCTCCCTTGTGTTTTCTTAAGGAATGCAAATGTGAGTTCTTATACTATAAGAACACTGGCTTTGAAGCTGATTAAAAAAGGCAAGATAGAAAAATGCCTCCGGTAAATGAAGATGGATAGAAGATTGCTCCCTTTGCTTGGCCTTACCTGTGAAGTCTGAGAATCCATGGAAGCTCTCTTCATCCACCCTGCAGGCTTCCATCAGGCTACTGAAGAGGGTGCCAATGGGGTCCAAAGGGTGTCCCACCCAACCTTCAAGATTCGTTATTGAGGTTACTCCTCTGTGGAGAAGTTCTGTGACAGAAAAGACGGAGGGAGGAGGTTGGGAAAGAGAGCACACGTTAGCCGCTCAAAACAATTACAAAAGTAAAACTGATTAAAATGCTCTCAGTACAGAATTCAAAGTATTTCCAGTAGCTTCCGCTTGGAAGGAAAAAATAGAATCTTTCAGGATGAATTCATTGCCCTTCGTGAATATGTTAAAACAGGAAAAAAACTAAAAGAACAAAGGCCAAACATTTTGAGCACTAGAAAAATATATTATGGGCCAAAAATTCAACTGCAGTGTCTTTTGAAATTCTCTTATTCAATACCAGTAACTCTTCTGAAAATGTCTGCTGAAAAATTACAGCAAAGACTTTTTTTGGTAAAATATTCACAAGTTTCCTTACTCAGAAAGGCGTAGTACCATTTTTACATTTTAAGTAATCTGATGGCACTGAAACAAATGAAAATATTCTAAGATATGTTCCAATTTCATAAATAAAATATGAGGTTATCCTGCATCTAAATATTTATTGAAGCAATAAACTCACGATGACAGCTCCTTTAAAAAAAAGTTCAAATGAGGTATACAAGAAAAAATTATCCTTTAAGTGGGTCAAGTGCATTTTTTGTCATTCTAAAACTTCAGCCAACAAACACCTTCATGGATACTTCATTTTGTAGCCCTCACCCCTTATTCAGTTAGAGCACGAAAAAATTGTTTAGCACAGTGAATTGAAGGAAGTGTGATTATGGTAACAGATGTTACAGATTCCCCAAATCCCTTTTTTTTACTAAGAGTCTTATTGCAACAGCTCCCCTTTGACTCCAACTCCCAACTTCTCTCCTCCTAGACATATACACACGACTGAACTATGAGAGATCAGATGCATTATGGGTGACCATTTAAAAACTGTATACAAGCCATTATGGATGCTGTTTCTCTGCCTGTTACACACTAACCTGTAGCTGCCTCCACTCTCTGTTGTTCACAAAGTGCCATCTTTCTGAGTAACCTACATATGATAAGCTCTTAAATCCTGCTTCTTGCCTATTTAAATGTGTGGGGCTACAAAATGAAAGACAGCCATACTGTCAGAAGGGTGGGGGTTTTTTAAAGAATCCACTGATATGTAGTATGAAAAACAAACTAGTAAATCACTGTCTTACTAACAAATAGCATGTACTAAAGACGACAGACAGAAGCAAGTAATATTACCAAAAAGGATTAATCACAGTGACTTCTTACTGACTCACTTATGTTCCCTTTATTCTATTGTGCCTACTTATGAGCTTCCCTCGTGTCATGCCAAACAAAGGCTTCAGTCTTCCAGTCATATAGACATTTAATTTTAAATCACGCAAGTGGTTCCATGGACGTCAGATCAGTCACATGAAAAAAAGCTAAGTAGAAGCATGTGGTGTTTGCTGAACTAAAACCTAAAGTGGGCTGTAGCTGCAGAATTCATCTGCTTATAAAGAAGACCAGCAAATTTTGCAGTATTAAGGTGTTTTTAAAAAATTCCACATGTAAGAGGAAAAAAATAAAAAAGCAGCGAGTGACAACATAGAAATGACAAACTTTTTTTTAAGGTAGGATGGACTGCATTTCATACAATCCATTTTTTTATTTATAATAGCATAGTATTAGTTGACAGCTACAGAAACTGCTCACAGGGCAAGGAACTTAACGGAAGTATTGAACGTCTGATACTCCACTAGCAACTGGAAATGAAAAGGACTAGTACTACAACCAGCACACTTGCAGCAGATCCTTCACACCTGCCAGTGGTAGGTACACACACACACACACACACTGAGATAGGCCCCTCACTACTTATCCCCCCAGTCAGAACAGAGCCCTTGCTCTGCACAGCTCACAAGCCAGCTTACAGAAAACCTCTGACATCCACAATGTGACAGTACCACTATGATCATTTGGACCAAAGAGCTAAAGTCACCTCTTTCACTTTAGTTTCAAAACTGGTTTTCTCATGCAAAGTTCCAGTCTGGTGTTATTGTCACCTCCAACGTCCTTTGCCCTTCTCTCTTCCCCACATTTACCTTTCTTCTGAGCCCGGAACATTTCCAGCTGTTTCTGCTGCTGCCTTCTTAATGTATTAACAATAGCTATTGCTAGCCTCAGTGCTTCTCGTGGGTATCCATGAGATCGTAATGCGTCCACCCTCGCACAGGCTGTAGGAACATGTTCTAAAATGGAGAAAATAATTGAGGAATAGCAATGCTTCCATGTCTGCAATGGCCTGTTTTGCTAGGTTACTCAAAAGGGCTTTTTTGTTTGGTTTTTTTGTTTTGTTTTTAAAACTATGCAAGAGAGACTTAAAGGACTACTTCTGAGCCAGCATTTCAAGGAAGTCTCTGTTCTTTTTGCCAGGCTTTTCATTCATCTCCCCCCCCCCCCCCCCCCCCCCCAAATAATGCCATAGAAAATGAACAAAGCAGCAAGTCATGGAAACGTCTTTCCGGTTTAGCCACTTACCATGCCAGAGGGGCCACCCGTGAGAGTCAAAGAGCAAGTTTTCAGTGTCGTCATGGTAACAGTAGTTGGTGTATAGGTCACTGCTGATAATGTGCTGTAAGTGGCTGTCCTGCCAGTGCAGATCGCACGCCTCAATGGCTCGAGTGAACACGGTCCGATGTGGCCTATTCGATGAATCTGTCATTTTCACAAGTTCAGAAAGCTGCATCAGCTTTTACTCATTCATATGTGAATCAGTCATTCACAGTATTCTTGTCTTCTGCCTATTCACCAACCCCAACTGATGGCAGCCTGCCTTGCCCCCCTCTGCACCAAGCAGCCCACAGATGACGTTTCACATCCTATTATTAACCCAATAGCTCAGATGAAGTGTGTGCCATTCACTTTGCATTGAGAGAGACATCTACAAACCAGCATGGCTGATGATAACCAGGACTTTGCAGAGGGAACAGCTAGAGATGAAGGACATTCAACAGCACATACAGAACTCCCCTGAAAACAAGCTAGAAAGTATACAGCACACAGCTACTCAAGCATCCTCAGCTTCTCTCCTACTCAGACCCAGAGCTGCCAGGATGAGGGACAGATAAACATCGCATGAAAAATTTTTAGTTATTCTCTTTGAGAAGTAACATCAAGCACTTGTGTAATTTTTCTTTGTCATAAACATATACAAATACTGCAAAGAAAGTGAGGTACTGAGGCCATGGGACTGACATAATCCTTACTGGACACCTTCTGGTGGCAAAATTGCTCTGTCGACATGGCACTATGTCTATGAACATTGAGATGCCATGTCAGTTACAACTAGCCTGCCTAGGCTGGGCTGAGCATCATGAGATACAGAAAGCAAAACACTTCTGTAGGGAGTTACACGCTGAATGAAATTCTGTCCCTGGCTAGCTGCAAGATTTAAAAATGAACCAAGTCTATTAACTTCAGAGGTAATCTTCCAAGAAAAAGAAACAAAGAAAAACCCATCTAAGTCCAAATCTGTCACCTCCCAAGCATTTAACTTATCACAACTGTATGAAATACGTATCAAAATACTGAGGGTTTTGAGGATTATAAGGGTTTTTTCCCAGGTAAATATGCATTTTCCCCAGTTACTAGCAATTGTTACTGAGCCATCTTAGCTTGAAGAGGACTGGACAAGGCTTCTGTCACATTTGATAATCACATTTTAGAGTAGAAAACATGATATCGAGTAAGAAGAGACCCCTCCTCCAAGACAGCAGTGTTGCCTCTGCACCCCCCACACACCTGGCAATGCAGACTGTACATACAGAGCACATCCCATAGATAGCCGCTTTAGTTTCTCACACACTCAAGTTTAATGCAGTTGCAACAGATCTCTCTTTAAATAGGTATCAAAGGCTTTGTAACTGCAAACAAAATAAAAACCCCAACACCAGAAGGAATACAAGATTATAGTCAAGCAAAGAAACAACAGGCTTTTACATTACATACTTCAAGGACATCCAATTTTCATGCAACACGTATTTAGAAGCACCAAGTGAAAAGTTAGAAGACCTAACTGAACACAAATACTTCTTTTGAAAACATTGCAGCCCCAGCACAAAAAACCCCACCTATTTATCCTTTCTGCAAGGATAGCATTAGTGAAAAAAATTTTGGCTGGTCAATCCTCAACAAGTTACTTGTCCCAGGAAAGAATGCTGAATTCTGCAAGCCTAGAGTATATAAGATAGAGGTTATACTATATGTTGCAGTCAGTGCATATGTTTAGGCTCACCTTGGTTAGCATTTGCACCCTGAGGCAAAGCATTGGTTAAATTGGGCAGCTCGTTTCCATGGTTTCCATCTTCCCAGGGACAAACATCCACACTGTTCCATTTTTTCAGCTGTTTTAGCCAACTGGCCTTCTGCTCCAACTTGCAGTGGGGATTTAAGACTATACACATCCACAGAGCACCTGATTTTAAAAAAATTGCTAAATTATGTTTTCTATTAAAAATGCAGCAGCCAATGACTAATTGCAAACTTCTATACTGTAACACTTTTTCTCCCCTCAAAGGCTACACTGCTTGCTTCCCAACTATGCCTAACACCAGGCAGACTGAATTCCCAACGCAGCATCTTGGAGCTGGCGTGGCCCATCTGAAGCATTTGAAAGACGGTACCAAGCCAACCTTCTCAATTAAAAGGCATTAAGAGGTCTTTTGTATTAGAAAATCCAGTGTTCACAATGTATGGCTCAGACAGCAATATCAGTCAAAAGCAAACAAGAATTCACATAAAGTTACAGCAGGAAATTACCCAAGTTTTTCTTCTAATTTTTGTACCAGAAGCGAATGTTGTTTTCTATGAACAAGAACTATGTGTCTTCCAGCTTCACATTACAGGAACCAAAGAAGTGCATTAGTAAGACATGTATTTTGTAAACATATACTTCCACACTCAGAAGCCAGCAGAAGTACTCCTGATTGTGTAACTCATACCCAAACATATCTGGGTCTCAGAGATCCAGTAAACACTGCTTTTGTGCAGTCTAATAGGAGTAAGATATTTTTACTACAATTACTTCAGTAATTTGGTTACACTAAAAAATTCGTTTTACATTTTCTGTTTACGGAGCTTGAAGGGAAAGCTAATTTGTGCAAACATTTCACACATACCATCACTTTGGAACCTGCTCCCTGAGACTATATAGCAGGGCAGGCATAAAATGCATCAGGGTCTCTACCAACCATTTTCAAATGGAAAGATTTTTCTCTAAATCAGCTGTTTCATCAGCGTAAACTTTGACAGAAGCATGAAGACACCTGAAAGTACTGTGTAGCAACAGTTCATTTGCTCATTAAGAACGCGCCTTATGCACTACAAGAGATTCAGAGAATACACTTAAAACTATGCAATCTTCATAACAGGCTGAAAAAAAAAAAAAAAGAATAAAAATGCAGCTGATTCTTCCAGGATAATAAAATTCTCACATTCAAGTATTATTTTGCTAACTGAGAATGCAAAATGGATACCCAGAGAACAGGCCATCGCATTACATTCATTACTAAAGTAACTCGGCATGTCGGTATGCAACAGCACAGGAACCAGTGGAAACACAGCTTGATCCTTAAGGTTGCAAGTCCCCCGATACTCAGACCAACATGGAATGGGGAAGTAATATCAAAGAAATCCGAAAACACAGCAGAACATGATATGGTACAGTGCAGAACACCAGAGACACGACACTACTGCAGATTATTACTACAAAGTAGTTAAATACAGTACAGCAAGTGTTTGGGGTTTGTTTTGTTGAGGTTTTTTTAAAGTGTCTGAAACTTGCCACGGGAGTAAATAAGGCCAATACTATTTTTAAAAACTTCCTTTAAAATCAAATCATATGACTTTCTTTAGACACACTTGTCAACACACTTCACTCTCCAGAGTTAAATTACAACTGGTTCTTATTATTAAGCATCAAAGCATTCAGCACTGCCCAAGACAGAACTACTATATTTCTTGCAATCTGCATAACAAAACAGAAGACGGGCATATCGGAAAGTCTTGAAGAATAGTTAGGTCAGGCTTGCTTATTTATTTTCAAAATCAAATATCACTTGAGGGCACTAAGACAACACTGTACCTCAGCATCTAACAAAAAAAAAAAAAAAAAGCCAGTATTTTGTAACCAGATTCCCAGTGTTCTCAGACTAAAGCAAAAGCAAAGTGGAATACCTTCACTGCATTTGGTAAGTATTTCAATCATCCATCAAGGCAGAACACACACTAGTGATTACACCATGACCCTACAAAATGAGTGGCCTTTTCTTTTTCCACGTCTCAGAAACACCACTAGAGGTAAAGGAATTCACTTGCCTTCTTCAGAAGCTCCACTATGCATGAGGTACATCTAAGAGGCAGGAAAGGGAAAAGACATCCCAAAGTACCAAAATCCTTTAAAACTTCTTTGGTTTAAAGAGGGAAACTATGTCAAGCATAACTACATTGTTAGCAGCGATTGTCTCAGAAACCCAGGCTATTTTTATGCAAATGAAGCACAAGGACAAGTGTATTTCTAATAAACCCCACACAAACCACTTAAAATTTCAATAGAGCCCAACTGCACCCTGCTCCCAGTGACTTCAGGGCGAGCTGCATGCACGTCTGACATCTCTCCCAGCTTTCACAGCTGCCCCATTCCCTGCAGGAAGAGGAGTGTGAGACAAAACTACCCCAAGAGAAGAGAAGGGAACAGAAAGAGCCTCAGGCTCCGCTCCTGTAGTCCTACAAAGGCTACCATCTGGGAGAAGGATGCATAATGCCAATGACCCCACACTCTTCAGCCTATTTGGGTTTCTAGGTTTTTTGGTTGGGGGGGGTTGTGTGTGATTCCCCCCCCCCCCCCACTCCCCAGAGTGTGTACCTTTGCCTGTATTCATATTTCTTGCTCCTCGTGCTTCCTAAGTGCCTTTCCCCTCCCCTGACATCTGCTCCATTCTGGCTTTTTCAATTCACTGGTTCCTGTCCTGCTCCTAGCGCTGAAAAGTCTGAAGAAAATGTTCACTTGTGCCCAGATTTTTACCACATGCCAACTGGAAGGTGCCTGGAGGATATTCTTCCTATTTCTCCGATACTCTCAGTGGAAGCCCCCCCTGAGCTCATCCTTAAATGTCACCACCAACCTGAAGGCTTACACTGGCCTCAAACAAGAAATTGTCTATTTTCTGCCTAATGGCTCCCATACAGGGAAACTGCTGATCATGCTTACCTCTTACTACAGACAAAGCTTCTGGAAAAAATGAAGTGCAGCTACTTGTAATTTGTAAGGAACATATCTAAATCCATTTCCAGTGACTTCAGCCTGGAAACTGCTGTTGGTCTATACTCAAAAGAAGTTCCCAAAATTAATTCCTGGCATTCTCAAGTTTACCTGTTTGACTAGATTTAATGATGTCACCAATGCCACCTTCAATATGAACAAATGTCTTATTAAAGGAAAAAAAAAAACCCAACCCAACCCAAACAAATAAAAACCCACAGAGAATGTGTTTGTGTTTACATACTCTGTTTTTCTTTCTAACACAGCTTGCTCTCTTCTTCCCGACTCTCTTTCCTCAGGCACCAGGTATCTTTTCATACTGGTTCTCAGCAGGCTGACACATCTTCCCCCTCCGCAAACTACATGCTGCTAACCCAAAAGTAAAGTTCTGATTTGGGTCCCTTGACTGTGACCTACGTCTTTCCAATACAAAACTCCTCACAGCAGAGTGGCAACATTATCACAACCCAATACACAGAAATTTTTCCCACAGAAGATAACTGGAAAAGAAGACCTACTGCAACTGTAATTTGGTATTAATTTCACAAGGGAATGAATATTACAACTATCATATTGCAGTGAGGAATTGCCTATTTTGGTTCAATACTAATCCTCTTGACCTGGAAAAAGCCAGCTTTGCTACAACACACCTTTGGTTCACACAGTCCTTTTGAAAATACACGGTTGTCATACATCTCTAGTGTGCTTCACACTACAAAAAAACCATAGGTTACATTACTGCTTTACACAACGCACACCTTCCTCGTACATACAAGGGAACATCAATACTTGTGTGTTTCTCAGCAGACATGCATACCTTCGAATTCATGGGGGAGAAAGGGTCAGCACGCCTTTACACTGATTAGGATTTAAATACACAAACTGAAAAACATTAAGTATTCAGTTCCCTGTAAAAGTAGATATTGTAATAATTACACATCCTGTGTATGCATGCATTCACGAAGCCAAAGGAAGTGCAAGGAATGTACACAGACTCTCCTGAGAGATGAAGCATTGCTCAGTTTTCACAAATCCCATTATATTTTACTCTTGCCCCAGTAAACAGGAAGGTGGTGATGGCAACAATTTTAGTGGGGGGCTAGGACACTGACCATGATTGAAGATCCAGCTTACAGTTCTTCCGACTGTGGTTACAGTCTTCCCAAGAAATCTGCTTTTCCTAGAAATATTATGCTACGTTGTCAGGGTTGCTAGGTAGGTAAGCTTGGTTCAGTATTTCCTCATTTACAATACCTGTGTATCAATGGCTGAGACTTGGCCTTTGCTTTGGAATTTTACATTTAATATACTTAAGATCAATCCATTCATTTGCAAAATAAAAATATGGAAGTAACAGATGCACATCTACTGTGACATTTCTTTGCCCTTCCCATTAACGCACATCTCTCTCAAAAACTAAAACCACATAAGCTACCAGGTTAGCAGCATTTGATCATTTCAAAGAAAATGGAGCCAGGTAGTCAAGATCATTCCCTTTGTGCAACAGACATATCAGATTCAGTAATTGCTGTATACTTGCCATGGTGCCCCATTTGAGCCTAACCAATTCTATTACAAAAGCATCATTTTCCAGCATTGGAAGTGCCAGAATAAAAACAATACTAGGAGACAGAACCTATGACCCCTTTAAAGTAGAAGTGTCAGTGAAGAATTTTAAAGTGGTTTACACCTGGACTTTCACTGGGACAGCCACTTGGAAACCTCAAAGGAGGTAGTGCATGATATTTATTGCTTCTCAACGAGAAGGAAAAGTGCCTTCAGAAGGACTGGCAAAGCCACCTCCCTCCTCCAGGCACGGAGAGATCTCCATTAGAACAAAGCATAATCAGAAGTCCCACTGGAGAATGCTCCAATTAAACAGTTGCTTTTATGGAATAGTGAAGATAGGCAAAGCACTTCAGTGTTGTTCTCTCCTCGATAACAACCCCAAGGAAAAGTACCTTCAGCATTCAGCTGGATCCAAGTTGCAATTTTATTCATTACAAAAATTCCTTAATGCATCCTGGTTTCTTTGTGCAGCCTTCAGAAAAAAAAGGCTTTCTATGGGTACTGTGTTTCTTGGAGAACAGAATGTTTCATTTTGCTCTAATTTGCTCTATTACTGAATTAAACTTTGATGTATTGGTCTTGACAAGTGCTTCATGCTGATTGCATTGTGTATGATAGTATAATCACTCCCTATGCATTTCACACTCTCTGGCTGATTAATGCAATAGATTACCTGCAGCACTGATGGCAAGAGGGAATCATTGCCCTTCTGCACACTAAACTCTGAATGTGCATTAGAGGGAGTGGAGGTGTAACCCAGGGACAAAAAAATTACTAATTCCTTAAGTTTCCCCTTTCTCTCTGGCTGCATACTGCTGCTCCAAGGGTTAAAGGCACACATGTATTTGGCTGAAAGGAAACGGATATTTACATATTGAGATTCTATTCTAAGCTATCATGAACTACATGCTCTGATCTCTGTGAGTCAAGCAAAGAAAAACTGCTCTTGTCTTCCTATGTTTTCAACTTTTAGCACAATGGAAAAAGGAACTAACCAAGCACTTCTGTCATTTTGCATGCGCCCATTGTTCTGGGTTACGCCTTTCTGAGTTTGCTTTAAAAACTGCTGCATCTTTGCAGATACTCTGCCATTTGACCAAAGAGTTTCGTATAAGAACAGAAATTTGCTTGAAAGGTGCAATTTACAGTATCATAGCCTAAGACTACACTCTCCCTAAGAGAGCACTTAGGATCTGTCACACATATGTTAGATGCCCCTCTATGCAGCTATATTACCCTATAACCTAACCACTGTAGCAAGACACAGGCTATTAGTCTACAAAGCTAGAAGAAACTATAAAGCACCTGCAAATAAGTCTCACTGATGAACTTCCCTAATATTCACAGAACTATTCATTCATTTGTTCACAAACAATCAATTGAAGGTAAAAGCATTAATAATACTAGCACAAATGGTACAAAAATACTCCTTTATGAGTACCTTAATATAATTCTTCATGATTTTAAGTAGTTGCCAATATTTACAGCTAGGTGATGAACACAAAGTATGCTCCTGCCCAAAACAGAAATCAGGGATTTTATCAAATATTTTAGCTGGTAATACACTCTCAGCATTCACAGCCTATTTTCAGAAATGCTGACAATTTTCAGAAGAACAGTTAATGTGACTACTAACTATAAATACACTAATCTACCTCTATTTAAATTCATTGTCAAGACAATTCCTCTCAGTTAATTTTTTAGGAAGATGCAAAACTGGGAAGTTTGATATATTCAACAAACAAAACAAGATATTCATAAAATAAAGGGATGAAAAATACCTCTCATTTTTTTTAAAAAGCAGAGCAAGTACAAACACTCCCTTACATACTGGGAAGTTCAGAAAAAGGTATGATTGCCACAACTATGCTCACAGAATGTAAATAACCCACTGTAACTGGCCAGAAGAACACATTCTGACTGCCTAGTCTGAATTCTTTCCTACTCTAAAATATCCTGAGTTACTTTCATCTTCCAGTCCAAAAGAGATTGTTGAGTTTTTACAAAAACAGCATACTTCAATTAAGATTTATAATACAAGAATCTAGCACAGCTCCTGGTTAGTTGATCTACTATCTACTGCCTGGCTACGACAACTCAAAATTCTAACCTTATTTCTAGTTTTCTAGTTAAATTTGTCCAGCTCCAATTACAATTTTCAGCCACCTTTTGTTTGCTTGGCAGAAGTGTCTTCCCTACCCATTTTTTAGTCTATGTAGATATCTTCAATTATAAAAGGATTTCCTTTGTTTTGCTTTGGCGGACCCAAGCAGGCTGAGATTCTTGCACCTCTCACTTTAAATTACTTTTCCAATTTTTCAGTTATTTTTCCAGTATGCATTCAAGACAGAAAACTGGAAAATATCACAAGGCTACATTGCTGGACCATAGTAAAGCTCAGAGAAATCACTGAAGATTCAGTAACTCCTCTCCATAAATCTATTACTTCTCTCTAGCTCCAGTATTTACTAAAAGTGGTATTGGAAATTAAGTGGCAGCTTTATGTTACTGAAGTATTAAAGTAAAGAGCGAGAGAAAGGGAAAAAAATAATGCTAAGTACCAGCTTGAGCTCATAGTAAAACTGCCCTTAATCCCCGCAGTCACGATTCCAGTTAGAGCCACAGTAAGTTTTGTACCAGCTCCAATACAGAACAATTTTTTAGGACACTTATAAGTAAATCAGTTCAAAAGCTTAGGAATAAAAACTTCAAAAACTGTTTTAATGTGGGTATTTCAAGAAATTTGGCTCCTGCAGTAAAAGTACTTTCCATCCAACTGAACTAAATGGAAACCCAAACTTTCTGTATGATATTAAAAATAAGCCTCTCAAGCTATGCTTATCGACTAAAGTTAATTACTTTCACCATTATTCCTCAAATCTGATAAATGCCACAGGAAAGAATACCCTCTTTGAAAATAGCTCCCACTTACTGTCACACTCTGGCCTCATATACCCTCATTTCATACACCATTACGGCACATGGCAATAATGAAGGAGGAAGGAAATAATCCTCAGGGAAGATGGACAGAACCTGTCTTTGCACAACCGCAGCCTGGCTTCATTCACCAGGGAAATGAAGGTGACAGCAACAACCAAGACACTCCAGGGCCATGACAGCAATTTCTTTAAGTTGTCATCCATAACTCAGGCCTTAGAGCAGCAAAACTGTCTTGTGATGCTAACTCAGAAGTACTGTTAATTTAGTGCCTCCAATAGCACAAATCATTCAAATACACTGACATATATTAACATCTTATTCTGTGAAAAGCAGGTGTAACCTTAAGTGCACAAACTGAAGGCACACGTGTTTTATAACTGTATGGCAACTACACCATGGCAGCTAAGACTAAACAAAATGAAAGAAAGAGAAGGATTATCAGTTAAGCAGAGACAGCCTACTGGATGTGATACAGTTGAAGACACAACGTCCCACAAGGAAAGACCAAGGGAAATGGTGCAAAGCATGGTGCATCCCACCTCCTTTGAAACATAGGTCTTCCTACAGCTTTCACTTCAAGGCCAGAAATGTACTATGTGCAACTGATTAATCTAAACTTAGAAATTTGAAGTTAACTTTATTTTCTACATGTGCAGGGCATTGGTACTCTCCTTAGCTTTAAGGCAGAACATGATGCAATTACAACTTGGGATAGTCAAAGAAATCATAGAAGTATGGATATAAACTTTGCACTCAAATTTGAAACTTGAGAGCCTTGCTGTACCATTTTTTAAATACAATAAAATACAGGAAAAAGTGAATGTTTCTACTGCATGATCCTAAAAAGGGACTGCATGAAGTACGCAGCTCCAGAAAAATAGTATTAGAGCACAAAAACTGTAATGAATGCTTAACTTCAGTGATTCTTTTTCGTGGCAGCCCTGAAGTAGTCATCAAATCTGGCATCAGGAAGGAATTTCTCTAGGGGCATATTGGCAACAACCCTAGCTGCTTTTGTCCTTTTTTCCCCCTCCACTTAAGTACTAAGCAGAGATAATCTGTTTAGAACAGCTGGCATGTCCCATTCACACAAATTTGTCTCTCCAATTACAAAGGGAAGGAATGCCTGAGATAGAAATATAGATGGAGAACAGCTTCATTTAGTTAAGGTTAAAAGAATCTAACTTGGTGTTTTCTAGAGAGGAATATAAAACTTTTATCAGAAAAATTCAGAGTGGTTTCAAAAAAAAAAAAAAAAGCATTATTTAACACTCAATCATTAGTTTGCTCATGGCAAAATGGTAATTAAATCTCTCTTAATTAATCTACAATGATTCCTTGCCTAAACTCAACATTTAGAATTAAGTTTTAGATGATGAGCAAAGTGTTACTAATAAAAATTTAGGCATGATCCTTTAGGAAATGTATTGCGCTATTTCTCTACATGACATGACCTTGTAAAATGGTGTTTTAGTTTTAAATTTTAACACAAAAATGTTAACACTCTAATCCAGAAAGTGGCCAAAATATCAGCAAATGTGAACTCGAAGTAGACCATCAGGCCTTTCCAATATGTAAAAGGAAGCCCACAACAGGGCAAAGAGCTAGTGAAAAACTACTAAGACTACTAGAACTGCTAAGGCAAAGACATGTTACTCTACTCAGGAAACACCTTTATGACAACAACCCATTCAGTATGCGTAACAGAAAGGATTCTAAGGATGTCACCCAGGAAAGCTTTATTCCATGAACAAGGCTCACGGCAATATCATTGAGAGGTTCCTATGCTTAAAAACCTTTAGATAATAACAAGTGGTTGAGGTAAACAGGTGAAGCTGATGCATTAAAATGTGGTGACCACCCAGCTGGGAAGTACAGAATACCTTTTAAGTTCTCCTTAACATCATAAAATAAGATAACCAACAAAAGACCAGGATCAGCATGATGCAAACCCAGAACACATTTGCCAATTTTATGCACTGCCCTGTCTTGCAAGAGCTCTTTGGACACACCCTCTTCCCCATGACACAGCCATCATACTTTTGTTCCACAAGAAACTAATCCTCAACTTGAAAAAAATCAGCTCCCCTCCCCCTTGAACAGTTCTTAAATATAAAAATGGAGGAAATCCACTAGAAATGTTTGTTTTGAAACATGCAAATTATGTGAAGTTTCTTCACCACGAAGACAAGCAAAAGCATATAAAGATACTGAAAATGGTAGTTCACAAAAAAAAAAAATCTGATCCTGTAATCTACGTGTTGACAAGCTGTTGGGCTCCATCACTCCACCAAGCAGTAGATACTTGTCTTAGATCCTTCTACTTGACTGCTTTCATCAGATTAAGCATCTGGGATTTAATTTAACAGTTTCAGCTTTATTAAGCTGTCACAAGAGCAGCCCCGCTTTGATAACAGTAGCTGCTCCAATTATGGCTTGGTTTAGGGTTGACAAGTATAATGATTCATTCGTGGCACATGAGAAGCAATAAAAGGTTGTTTTGCATTACAGCTTTAAAAATGTGGGCACTTTTTTCATTTAATTTGTCACTTAGCTTTTGCTAAGAGGACATTTAAATTGCAGTAAAAGGCAAATGGGGCTTTTAGTTTAAATGTAATCCCCATATTTAAATGATCTGTAATGGCGCAGTGTTCGAGTGGGAACACTATTGTTTCACAGTGGGCCCTGATGGTGACATGTGACATTTGTATTCAGGTCCTGTATTATCCATGTGGCTAAAGGGCTTCCAATTTCATTTCACAGCCAGAAGCCTGCAGAAAACACCAATTAACTTGCAGATCCCATTTGCCGACAAAACTCAGCCTCTTCCCGATGTCTGGCATCTGGCAGTGCTCAACATTTAATTCCAAAGCAGAGCCTCGCAGCCATCATGATCCCTGGGCTGGGGCACAAAGTCAAATTTTCCCCCTTTTTTAAGGAAATCTTTTTACTTTTGAAGCAACTTTTACTTAATTTTTTCATAGATGAATATTAATGAATACTGCTGTAGTAAGATTGCATGGTCCATTTCTTCCCTCTAGACTACAAAGAAGGTTAACTGACCTTTTCTTCAAAACAGAGATCTCAGCTCAACAGGCATCAGCAGATACTTACTGTGCATTTCCATATCCTCCCATTTTACCAATGCAATTTAATTTAAAAGGCAAACCAAGGTGCTTCAGATAATTAATCATTCTGATATACTGAAGTCTTCAGCCATGGTCATCAAGAGTTAAACACCTAAAGATCAGCATGTGAAATTTATCTACTGAGACACCATTTAAACAGCATCAATGTGAAGAATTCCAACTCCACTCTAAACTCTGGGAAGTGCATTCATATATTACTGTGGCAAGTTGGAAGTATTCACCAGTGCATCACTGAAGTTGCATCTAAATTCTCCTAGCATGAGAAGTATATCAACAAGCTTTACAGCTTTGACCTGTAATCTTGATCTTTCCAATACTACACTTTTAGAGTTCCATAAGCAGCATTTAGCTCAACCCATTCTTTGATGTACAACAGGGGAATCTGCTGAGCCTAATTATTATATTCTTCCTCCTGAGAAGGACAACTAGCTAGTTATGTGTAAGGCGTCTTGTTAACTTGAGGCTTTTGAATCATAAATTGCTTGCGGAATTAGGACTTTGTATTAGAAAATAGTCAGGTCCATATTTAGATGTGCAGTATTTGTGAGGTGGGGGGTGTCTTTTTTTTTTTTTTTTTTTTTTTTTTAAATCAGCACCTTCAAACATTCAAATCCAATCTGACTTCTACTGAAGTCAACAATTTACCATAAACTTCAGCAGGAACTCTGATCAGAGCCCACTGTGTCCTTCCAGTACCCTTGCCAATGCTGGGCAGGAAGCATCAGTTAAGTTCTAGTGAAAGGGTCAAGTGACCCAGTCAAGGAGCAAAACTGAAGTTATTTAAGTATGCTTAAAAACCTATGCCAAGATTGAACTGACAAAGTGGCCATATGCCTAGCAGTTGGCAGACAGCATACCAGGGCAAGTAAGCAAGCCTTTATTAAGCAGAGTCTGTATTTACATACTTTTTATGTCCTAAAATTTGCCATAACTACCATGTTAAATTGCCACCTCCCTGTGAAGTAAATGAGATAATAGATAAAACTTTGGTTTTTTGGAAGACATACATATATGCCACTACCAAATTACTCTGAACAAATACAAAAAGTTAAGTATATAAAGGCCTGTCTCACTCTCTTCATCGATATTTTAGTTCTCTGACATCCTAGAAGATGACAAGACAGGAAGCCAACATTATTTTAGAACACAGTGATAACATCACCCCCTTAAACCCAATGTCTGAGTTATCTCTGCCACTACTGGCAGAGGGCCATCCGGCCAGGGCCATCCTGCTCTTCCTTCTGCAGCTTGCTCTTGTAATTCTGGTCTCCCTTAAAATCTCCTTCAACTTTTGCACATTCACTTTTTTTTTTTTTGAGAGGTACATTTCACCTGGAAAAAGGTATGTGTTTAATTTGAATGAAACTCAAGGTGAAATCCTAGCAGAAACATGGTAGCAATTTGTAACTTTCACACAAGGTAGGAGTCAGGCTGGAGAGATTCATCCAATTAACAGCCATTTTGAGGGAACTTGCTAAGCACCAGTGGAAGGAATTCTACTGGTGTGGGGAAGAAATGGGACAGTTTAGCAACATAAACATAAGCTGGAGGTGGAAGAACCAAGTTAAGTTCTACCCTTAGCCTACTGCATACCTGAAGTGATTGAAATGTATTTGCAATTGAAACCATAGTACAGAATCAACATATTTTGATAATGTTAGAGGTAGCAGAGCAGTTCTGGACTGAAACAACGGGGTCTGCCTCAGATTGCAAATACAGCAGCTGAGGTAGTGGCGAGGCTGGAGGTCGCTCTGCAGCTTTTTGGGAGTGGCATGTACAATTCTGATTAAACAGAGGTAAACTAATCAATTAAATTAATCTAAAATATTGCTTATTCAATGCTGCAGGCAGAGAAGTTTCCACCTCCTCTACCTTCAGACAGGTGCTGTCAAGAAAATGATGTTAACATGAAACTGATGAAACAAGAAGAGGAGCCACTAAGAAAATTTAACAAAACCTTTTATGTTTATTGGCAGCATGTGGTAAGACTGCTACAGGTAACAGATGGAGAACACATTTCTGCCTCTCCCACCACCTACCAGCTCAACCCACATAAGCAATGAAGCATGAGACCCTCCAGTTTTCAGTATGGTGGGATACAATTTTGCTGCATACATGTCCAGGCAAGCCCTGCTTGGCAAAAACTGTTATTCCCCAACAAGCTAAGGCATCATAAAAATGACACACTAAAAGGGTTGTTACACTTGAAGACAAGTAGTTGTATCTACACTCTCTCTGACACAGCTTTACCTGCTCTGATATTAAGTCTTTCCACCACAGAGGTCTATAATCTCAACTAGGTAGCTAGTGCTTTATTAGCCTAATGCTTCATTTAGAGTGAACATAATTTACGCTAAACAGGTTATATCCAGTCTTAGCCCCACCAGTCAACATGCAATCAATCATGGTCATCTTTAACAGTAGAAAACTTAAGTTTTGGTTTTGATGCTTCCTTTCTAAATGAAGCATGTTATTCTTGCTTGGATTTAATTTCATTTAGCTTGGTTTTGGACTGTTAAAATATATCAAGAGCATTATGGTCTTTGGTTCTCTTCTCTGCAGCGTTTATATAAAGTCCCATAGGGCATCATCTGTAAAGTTTTTTGTTTGTTTGTTATTTAATATTTATTTATTTCTGTGTTCCATGCCACATAAGTCAGGCATAGCAATATTGACCAGAACTCATCTCAAGACAGACTCCTTTAAGTCTAGAACTGAAGTGTCATTCCAGATTGAGTGAGAGCACAGGTAACTACTCCAAGTTCCGTGAACCACAAGTTGATTCCGTTTAGGCTGTGTATCTTCAGCTTGCTTTGAGAAAGCTGTAGTAGGGTTTTGGATGCTGTCTTGGAGGCTAAGTTATACATATTAATCCCTCCACTTACACACTCTGTGAATTATCTTTTAGAAAAACAAATTAGATTTACCACTATTTTAAATAATTCAGGTTGTCTTTTATCACTTCTATCTTCTACACACTTACACATCAACTGGCTACAAGTTTGTTCCAGTACCTTATACCTAGCAAAGGAACGCTTGTGGTTACTTAATGTTCTTTGCACTCACCTAGCCACCTTTAAAATATTGGTGACATTTACATTCAAGTTGTTTTGAATTACCCCTCCTTACCACAGTTCCCTATAGATTTTGAGAACTTCTGAAGCAGTAGTTCAAAACTAGATTAGCAAATTTCTGGAGCACTTCAGAGCAAGTGCCCTCAGACCCTACCAGTTTACATATACCTTTCCCATTTCAGCCTGTGTTCCTCTCTCCATTGTACAACTAAGTCATGTATCTGGTCGCAGCTGACCTTTCCCTTAAAGCAGTGTTAATTGTTTTAGCCCTCTGTTATTTGATCTCCTTTCCTGCTCAGTAATGCACTTCTACTTGCCTTTGTTGCTATCTTCTCATACTGCTAATGAATCTTCTATTTTGCCTCCTATTTCTCTCTAGTGGTGAATCAATTTCTTCCTTAACCTTTCCAGTTCAGCACTAGTGGCTTATATACTTATTCTCAGTGCTGCAGCTATGTTTCCACTTTTTGTTTTATTCTTTTCAGATCCTCAGGTACTTACAACCTGTTGCAATTGTACTTGTTTCACATCATGCTTCCTCTCTTCTAACTGCAATTGTCTCATACTGTAGATCAGAAATGCAATTTCACCCAACCTTAACTGAACAAGTAAAACTGCAGAAAACTCTAACCTGCTTTACCTAGTACCACAATAAAGTTTCTCTCCACCCCAAATATATAATTGTTTCTTCATTACACATATGAACACCTAAATGATTTTGAAGTCTGTGCATTTACCCAGTTCATCCCAGAGCTGCCTATACTTGTCAGTCATTGCAGTTCCTTGTTGTCTCCAAAGCGACAGACGAGGGTCAGCCATGAACTGTTCTGTTATCAACGTCAACATGCGAGCTCCATTTGAATCTCTCATCTTTAGCATCTCTCGCACCTAGGAAACGAGTCTTTTAATACAAACTTGAAAATACAAAGATATCGCAGTACAGACAATATGCTGCAGTGTTAAATATTCCACCGCTGTTAAATAAGAAATGCAATTTATATATGTGATGTGAAATTTTTAAGTAGAAAAAAGTTTGCCTTCCCAATTTTAACTATTTTTGGTTTCAGTATCCCATTGCAATTCTTCAAAGACACTTCTTC
Source organism: Aquila chrysaetos chrysaetos (assembly GCF_900496995.4). Lineage (NCBI taxonomy): Eukaryota > Metazoa > Chordata > Aves > Accipitriformes > Accipitridae > Aquila > Aquila chrysaetos. The sequence goes on from NC_044030.1 coordinate 65,631,879, forward strand.
CACAAGTAATCCACAGATGTATTACGCCAACTGCTGCAAGATTAATTTCTACAGGTTTCTCCAACATTTTGGGGGTGGGAAGGAAGAGAACAGCAAAGCTGCAGATGGTTGAAATGTTACTTCATATCCTTACACTGATCTCGAGACACATCAGATTGCAGTCCATTGCTGTACAACTCATTATTAAGCTGCCAGAATGCTCCCAAGGCTTTGTCTTGCTTTAGAACAACAGGACTTTGAGTAAGATGCGGACAAGTACAGACTGGCCTGGGGAATGGGGGAGAGAAAAGAGGGAAGGTTTAGAGTACTCGACACACCTTTGCAAAAAGCAAATTGAGCTGCTTCCCTGATCCATGGTATCCGCCCTGGGAGAGGAAGAGTTTAACCTGTTCTTGGACCTGTTCCTCATCCAAATGCCAGCAGTTCTCATCATCTATGCTAGCACCCGCTGTTGGGTCAGGAGCACCTGCAAACAGCAAGAAAAGAAATCATTATGTTCTATATAAAGCAGAGAGGTTCATGGGTCCAATGGAGAGGACTGCTGCAGAGGTTTTTGGATTTGTGTTTTGTTCTGGTTTGGATGTCTTGGCTTTTATCTAAACATTCTTTAAAAATAGATCGCTCCTCAGTAGTCTTAAACACTTAAAAATTACAGCCTATGAAAAGGTATTTAAATAAATAATATTTTATAACAAAACATTGAAATTAAGGTGAGGTTTCTTCCTCCCATCTCAGCAGCTATACTAGAATGCTTTTACAAGGAAAATTAGACTTTGCGTAGTATTTCTACAACTGTGATGTTAAAACCACTCTCCCCAAAACACCTGTGTAATTCCTGTACTTTCAGCTATCTTGCTGAGGTTTAAGTGACTGCTAGTGAGTGCTGCTATAGATGAACATGAGGAAAATCATCATCTTGGTGCCTTTGAGCTGTGATGGCTCTGCAGAGCTAAACAAAGAGTAAAAAAAATCCCCAAACAAATCCGAAGTCTTAAAGCACTAAGGGCATTTCCACTATAAGTAAGAGTTACAGCTGTGTATGACCGGTGCTTCCAAAGGAGCATTTTTACATAGGCAATGTCATCAGCACAGCTTCAGTTCAGAGCAACTCTACCTGAATTAGCCTAGAGTGAACTGAAGTGACTAGATTTACATCAGGCAGTGCTTTGGCCACAGGCTGCCCTAACTCAAATTTTGCAGTTGAGATCAGTGATTTTCCACCAGTGGCCTCTTCTAAAGGCTGACAAAATTAACAAAAGTAAGTTCTTGCACTATCTAGCAATCCATATTTTTCTGAATAAGCCTGCACCTCCACTGGATACTTTTAAAAAGTTACTCAAACTGAAAAGGATGAAAAACACTTATCTAAACTGTCAGGGAAACAACACAAAGTAGTGCATCACCATACCAGATGTAAGGTATTTTAAGCATGCCCAAGACTCAAGTTAACTTGACGTTTTGATTTTGGGCTTGTCACAGCTGCGTAATCTCTATATCCGCTAGGTTTTGAAAAGATGTCAGAAACTGAATTGCGTTACACAATCTATCATTTAAATCCGAGTCCATGTCACCTCTGCAGCCAAAAAAAAGGATACTGGCAGGGAAGGAAAATTACATAGTCAGATTTGTAAAAACTTGCTTTTTCAAAGAAGGCCTGAGAACTTGAAAAGCAAAGATAGCTACAACTCTTCAGATGTATAGGAATTAAACATCGATTCTATTGATTCAAGCCTTCATTTCACAATTGCAGCTCTGCCGTGTAGGTGAAGCTTTTAAGTGGTCACAGAGAATGCTGGAATCTTTATTCAATGAAAATACAACCAGAAGATGTAAAAGGTCAGAGAGATGTCTTGTCTACTAGTTGCTGAGAGAGTTTAAAAACAAAAAAAAAGTCTTCAGCTCAGCAACTTCTTCAACTGCCTTCAACTTCAGAGCCTACAGCTGGGAACACCGCACTGCAGTGTGTGTGTGTGTATATCTATATATATACATACATACACACACATATACATAGACACACACGCATATATATTTAGATTAATAAGAAATTGTGTCTTTGACGATGTGAATGAACTCTCCTGCCTTCCACAGGAACCATAAGTGTATCAGAAGACAGGAATCAAGCTCAAGACAGTACAGAAACCAAGGAATGAAAAACTTCCTCTTCTGTGCTTCCATCTTTAGTATGTTAGTTTTAAGGGGCTTTCAATTCAGTCTTCTACGTGAAACACATATTGGTAAGTCTTCAGTTGCAAAGAACAAGATAAAAACGGAAATCAAGCCACTTGAGAACAAGCCGTGCAGCTGTTGCACAGACACAGGTTTGCAGTATCACCTTGCAAATAGGTTAAATATTTCATTGCTCTAAAACACAAAGAAAAGACCTGTGAAAAGCAACTATATAAGAGCACCAGTATACAAAACACACTTATATTTATCCCTCGCTTCAATGGAAATTTATCTTTAAATAATCTTGGTATGGCTACTTTTAAATTGAATTAAAAATAGCCCAAGATTCCTCAGCTAAGCTACCCTATTTAGGGGAAAAAAAACCCCAAAATTCCTTCCGTAACTGTTTACATTTTATCAAAAGCTCATCGGTCAGTTTGTGCTAGAAGGTTAAATTTCAACACAGCTCCTGCAAATTCTTGAACAAAAGGGTTCCCTTACAAGAACAAGGGCACCCACTGCCCCAGGACAGCAGCACTGACCCCACCAAGGCCTCTCCTCCCAGCACGATCCCAAATATACCTTCCCAAGGGGCACAGCATCGCTATACTTACACCAGCGCTATTTTCATGACAGTAGGCTAGAAGACTGTAAAAGCTGAAGACACCAAGCTGAGGGTCTGAACTCTATGATGCTGTTCAGCACAGTACTACAGATACATCTAACTCAGAGCAATTTTTCCTTACAAGATCTTACACAGGCTACACTCAGTATGATCGAAGTTTTTAATTGGCATGTATAAAGAAATTTCAGTATACATGTAACTGGCACCAGCTACAGCTGTAATTCACTGATCTTTCAACACCGTTGGCAGTCTCCAGCAATAGCCACGGACTAACAAGGCATGGAGACGGCACGCGCAATCAGGCATGAGTCCAAACCACCTTCCCACCACAGCGGCAGCCAGGCATCCTAGTGATGGCACTGGGGAAACCTCAGCTTCCACTGCCCATGTCACTCTTGTTTCAGGGTCGAGACACAACCATCTCCATGTCTCTCAACCACGCACTTTTCAAGATCACTACGTTCACTTACAGTAAGGTGAACACTGATTAGTCTAGCCTGTTTCCTCTCCCACTCAAACACAGATCACTCCTGGCCAACAGATGGGATTTCTACACTGTCACTTTCCTTCTGAAGACATGGGACTGGGTGAGTAGGCAAGAAACTACCTGAACAAGCAACTGGAGGGAGCTGGCTTAGGAGCTGCGAGACAAAGCCCTAGCAATAGCCAGCGGGAAGGCTCATGCTCAACACTAGGCAGAGCTGAAGGTTCAACCCAAACGTGGTGGCTTCGCTCGGGGTGCAGCACAGCCCCGAACGGGCACCATGAAGCTTTGGCAGGTGGACGGTTTGGCTGCAGAGAGGCACATGGGCGGCCCTGAATTTAATCTCTGCATCTCAGTTTGGTGCCAAGACCAAATCCCATTCCCCACTTGTAAACTGGGGATAAGTATTACTTACATGCTTTAGAGGGGTGTCATGAAGATAAATTAGTTCACATTTGAACTATGAAAGTGAGAAGCACTGTATAATTATACTAACTATTAAAACCTGTAATTAAATTGTGTCAGTTTATAGACACTAACATATTAATCTCCCTCCCTCCAACCTCTGGCTCTAACTTCTATCATGACTGGTCTTTGAAATAGGTTTTATGTCATGTACTTACAGTTAAATACAATAACTAAAGTATTTATACTCAGTATATAGATACACCCATACATGTTTAATCACTCACTTTTACTAAAATTACTAAATTGCAATCTTAGCAATCAAAGCAGGAATATTGTCCACAACTGTTGGTAACACTGAACACCCAAATAAAATCTGAAAATAGAGTAACAGCCTTTTATATCTATGGTCATAGCAGACTACATGTTAAATATAATCAACTCCAAAGTTCCAAAAAGCAGACACATTTAAAAAAAAAATAAACACATTGATCGTTTATATAGCAATTTTAAGAGCAACTGCTTTCAAAATGAGCAACCACATTCAAGAACTGATGGTGTATATGGAGAACTTAACCTCGAAAAGTAAGTAGAAACAAAGCAAGGAGCACTGACTAAAATAGGCTAAGAATTGCCTATATTGGAAACTACTCGGGTGCAGATCCACAGTGAAATTTGGTTAAAACAACAGGAAGTAGTCTTTAAGGCAAACTGCTTCCCTGATCCTTATTTCTGAAGTATCACAAGAGTTGTTTTAATCTTCAAATGAAACCATGCCGAATTACTCACCCACAGCCATACTAAACTTTTTTGTTTTATTAATTTAAGTATACAAATGAACTGTAGATCAGCTGAATTTTATTAGATGTCATCCCATGGCAGCATTAAGGAGAAGAAGATAGGGAAAAACGATTACAAATGATTACATGACTTACTGAGTACTATGCAAAGATTGAATGGGCCCAGCTAGAAACTAATACTGCTGTACACTGACTCACAACAGAATAGTAATTGATTTTGTAAACTTAGTGTGCTCAGAATTATTCTAAACAATAATTATATAAAAACAAAGATCATAAAATTAATGATTCAAAAATATTATTATGCCTTTGATTCCCCAAACAATTCAAAGTTTAGACATAAGTCACTTCATGTTGTACTAATTTCAGAACTCTTGGGTAAAATATAACACCTGTTCAGCAGCGCACAGCAACTGCTGTGAAGCAGCGAGCGCTAACAACAGAAAATATAAAGACAGGACAGGCTAGTCTAAGTTGCTGAGGAAAGTTAATAAACCCCCAACAAGTTTTTAACTTCCAAAAAATTCTTTACCTTCCATCTGCACATACAGCAAAATGCATAAACTTATCGGCTGACAATATCTAAACTCTCTTGCTAAAATCCAGGCGTCACAAACATTATATAGCAAGCAATAAGTTTCAAAGTCTACTTGTGTGTGGCAGTTAGAACTTTGTTATCAGTACAGACTAGCATGAAATTATTTTCATTTATTTTTACCTTCCATGTCTCAAAACGAAATCTCACTATTTATCTTCTATATAAGTTTTATTTTATTGTTTAATGTATCTGAAAAAACCTTTCCTAAAAATATGAATTTCCTAAGTTATTTTTTCATGTTATTTTGGAGCTATTGATCTTTCATTTTATTTTATGATGCGCTACTTACTTCTACTTTGGTTTCTGAAATTTCTCTAGTTTTGTCTCGTCTTGTTGTTACTTCCTTCCCAAATCTGTTCACTAAACAATTCTCATACTAAGCATTGGTGTACTTCACTTTCATCCTTCTTGAAAGGAAACTCACCTGCCATTTCCTATATTCTTCTTTTGCAACTAGTCTCTCAATCAATTTTGCCAGTTTAAGCAGGGCCATAAGGAAGATTCCATCATTGTTTTAATAATGTATCTTCTTTAACATTAAGTGTTCCCTCTTGTAGTAGATCAGGAATACACTGTATTCTGTTGTTCAGCCCTAGCCTACCCTCCAATTTTCCACTAAATTCCCATCATTTCAGTAAAATACACTAAGTTCATATTAACACATATTCACCTGTACCTCTGGATTGCCCTTTGGAACTTACAATATATAGGAACAACATTAGATATTCTGAAATTTTCTTTTAAAGCAATTTTTTTGATAGATGCTTCCTTCTTGGCTGCCTCCACCGGCACTCCTATCTATGTTAGGGAGTAACGTTTGAAGAGGATGGTACTGAGATCTGCCTTGACAAATACAGGAACAACTACCTAGGTACCTCTGCTTCTGAGAAGACAAATGTACTTAAAGTGGTTTCTCCCAGCTCCTCCCTCTTAAATTTTAGTTCATCTGCATGTGGTTTTGTACTGGTGAGTGACTCATATTGCGAGTCAAATAATCGGAGAATGGGAGAAAGTCTGGAGAAATCTGTGTACTTCTCAGAGCAGAAATTGCAACAGCAGCACTAAACACTCAGGAAATAAACAGTACAGCTTACAAGGTAAAAATGAAATTGGTTTGCTAGGCTGTCCTTACACCAACAAAAAGGCAGACCCTTTTTCACTGTGCACATGATATCAAATCAATGCTAATATGAGATTAATATGCAATTAGACGTCCTCCCCACCCCACCTCCCCATCTTGCAGTTACTTTCTTATGTCCACACAAATTCTAAAGGAACATAGTTTGACCTTCCAACCAATTTATTTAAGTGAAATTTTCATACCTAAGAAAAGACAGATCCAAGATGACAAGCCTGGCTGATAATCTGTCTTCCTGACTGTTCTCTTCTTAGCCTTACACACCTGCCAGCTTCTTCTGCCACAATGGTACAAAAATTAACAGGGAGGAAAAAAGCCTCAGCTAAGCAGGATCCAAATCTACATCCAGCTTCCTGAGTCAGCATCCCAAATTAAACCAAATGTGAAGCCAACAGTTATGCAGCACAGACATCAGGGTATCAGTATGAATATCTACAATTGTCTTCAGTAGAGAAGATTAGACCACACAGATCTCCAGCTTTGAAATCAGGAACACGAACAGCTGTAGCAGTGCCACATGAGAAAATCAGAACACAAGTAGTCCTCTCAAATATAAGAGGTGCTTTTGTGCTCTAAAAACATGCAAAACCCTCCTGTAATATAATCACCACCAAGTGGAAATTAGCACGGCAAATACAGAAGAGGATTCCCAATAAATCACACTACTCTCCTGACGAAGTTAGTGAATAGACACCGCATTCCTGCACTTCTAACAGCATCCACTTTATTTTTTCCTGCAGTGACGCTCAGTCATGAAGCAAGGAAGGGTATTGCAACACTTGTATCCACCAAGGAACTCAAAAGCAATTTGTCATTACAAAACAGCGTCAGTGTAACTCACTTCACTAGTTCCCCCAGTAACCTCCTTCACAAGGAAGGTGGCCAAAGCCACTCCTCGAATGCTAAGAGAATTTTGAGCAAATGAACAACTATCCAATTCACCTTTTGTGAAAGAAAAGTAGTGCAGAGTTGTTTCATCTCCCTAGCCAGCTTATAAGCAAGTCAAGAAGACCACTGTGGTCAGAGCTCTTCAAGGTCCTGGATCATTCTTATGTACAAATAAATAGTATTCAAGAGCTGATTTCTTCTGCCTATTGCTGGAAATATATGAAAACTAACACTAGTACAGCCACTACGAGACAAAAAATTAAAAAAAAAATAAAAATCAAAGTTTTATATAAAACAACCCTGAAATTGTAACAACCACTAGGCAACATTGAAAAGAATTCCCTCATCTAACTCCAGATTCAAGACTTCCATTGGATCAAAGCCGTTTCTGGTGTTTCTGTGCTAGGTATCGTCTTACTTTTATAAGCAAGTTTTTATAAATTTTTCCTCTTACTTACCTGTGCCTTCAAGCAGTATTCGATATAATTCCTCTTCAAACACTAGTTTAGTGAGGTTGAACTGTTCAAAGCAAGACAGGTCTACAAGACATTTTCGTATTACAAACTGAACATCTGCAGCATAGGAGATACAACAGAGTGAATGGTGATCTTATGTTCACCAGCCTATGCTATTCGAACCAGAGATAGTTTTCTTCTGGTTATTTTTCATAGATTTATTTTGGCTAACTTTATTGTTTTTAATTTAAGGAATTTGATTAAAGATCAAAATAACAGAATTACAGTATGAATCCTAGAACGCCACTTACTTGCTATATAATCAGAGGAACTTACTTTTTCCTTAAAAGAATCCTGTGAATTTTTAACACTGTAAACATACCAATCAAAAAAAAAAAAAAAAACAGACCACGGTTTTATGGCAGTCTGAGAAGAAAAGCAGGAGACTATAGAACCGCAGTTTATTTTCTTATGCTGCCTGGATTTTCTACTTCAGTTTTTGATATTTTATTAAGAACTACCAACAGTCAATAAAGACATACTGCAATCTCATTTACCAGGAAAACAGCAACACATGTAAGAAACATTTTAGTTTTGTGGATTTTTTTAAACTACCCTACTCAAATTCATTGTGAAATTTCATGATTTATCATCAACTTAATTTTTTGTTTCCTATTCTTTTTGCTATTTGGGCTGTGATATAAACATTGAATCTTTCTCAAAAAAAAAGCCCCAACCCTAAATACTAACGCATAATGAGATATTTTGACAACAAGAAAATAGCTGACAAAGCACAACATGTCTATGATTAGTATAATTACAGACTTAATGTTGATCAAGTTTAAGCACACTCTGCAACTGCTTGTCACTTCTCTTACATTAACCATAGTAGCTAATACAGCCATATACAGCCATCACCTGTCCTTCCTTTCCCACGCCTGCCTTCCCCTTTTCTAATCACCCTTGAGTGAATCTTCTGTGCTACTTTGATACTCACCATAATTCTTCCTTCCCCTTAATTCCTTATGTTCAGGGTATCACCAACTCTCATGCAATACAAGCCTTCAGCTTACAACACCTGAGCATCTTCCTCTATTGCTTGATGTCCTGCATCTGCTTTAGCTTCCCTTTCATTGTACCATCATCACCCAGCAGCTCTGCCAATCACCTTCTCATGTTCCATAACAACTAGAGCAACTGCCTTGCCTCTGGCCACATCCCCCATAGCTCCCAAAGCCAAAAAAGAGCACTTCTGAAATACACCACCTTGCAGCACTGCCAGACTGGGCTTGCCAGCGTCACCGGATTCTAAGGAGAAGGGCTACGCTGCAGATGAGTCCTGTTATGGGAAAGACTCCCTTCTTTTGTTCTGCCTACTATCTAACAAACACATGGGTTTTTTCTTTCTCTAGTATTAAGCAGCTTGGTTGTGTTTGTATTGCAAATTCTTTGGAATAGCGGTCATCCCTCTGAAATATCTAACACAAGAACTGTTCCTGTCAATGACCAAACAAACAAAGAAGATATTTTTAGATATTTAGATAACTTACTCTTCCCCTCTAAGCTGCCCTTATGCTTACAGCTCTGGTCACCTTAGAGGACATTTCTATCAGGTGACCTTACAGGAACACACGACTCCAATAAACTAGCTAGGTCACCTCAAACCCACAATTACCCACTTTCAGTTCAGCAGAGTCCATAGAAGAGCCACCTCAGAAGCCTAAAGTCACACCCAGCACCCTTTAACAAACATGAAGATGTTCAATACAAGAACTTGAGAGCCATTAAAACCACGTGCAGCAGAAGGAGCAGGAAAGATCAAGACCTTTGTTGATGCTGTAGGCTGCTGCAGCACTAACAGAAAAAAGGCATTGAAATACAGGTTCTATATTTCTCCTGACTTCATAGAGAAAAGAAATCCCAAAGGATAATAAAACTGTATTTACTGAATGAAAAAAACAGTAACGCCTACTTGCTTTTATGCTTTGCCATTAAAACAAAGTTATACAATCAAAATATCAGAAGATTAGTTAAAAGAACAAAATAACAAAAAGATGCCGTTGGTAAGAGAGCTCTTTTAAGCAATGTGGCTATACAAAGCACACCACTACTCAGTTTTTCATAGCTGGAAAATGTAAGTGTGAAGCAGATCAGGCCACATGTTAACAGTGCTGGAGACATCAAGCTCATTGCTTATGAATTCTTCTCTCTTTTCCAATATGTATTGCTTTCTAAACATCTTAAAGCAAAGGTTCAGTAACAGAATCCTCTTTAGTAAACGCCACAGAATCACAGAATAATTCAGGTTGGAAGGGACCTCAGCAGGTCACACTCCTGAACGCCACAAAAAAGCTCAAAACCAAAGAGGGAGTGAAGCAAAAGGAAGAACAAGTATCAAACTCACCATGGACTTGATTGATTTCTGAATTCTGAGAAAGAATTTCATCTGCTAATTTTTGAGCAGTTGGCAAAACTTCTGTGTGGTGCACTGTGATCAAATACTGTACAAATTTTTGAAGTTGGTCTCTGTTCATTTGAAAGAGTGTCTCTGAAATGGGAAGATGCAGTTTGACCTGATCTGGCTTGCGGATCCGGTATAAAGAGAGTGCCACAACATGCGCACAGTAAAATATGTCCTTGTTTCCACAGCTACAGGTCACTGAGGTAATCTTGCAACGATCAAAGCTGATAGCTACATTGCAAACAGTTTCTGGCTCCGATTGCATTGCAGGCTCTGTCACTGTGCCACTCAAGTGGAAACCTGTGCAGGGGGAAAAAAGAGAACTTAATAATGTAAGTAAAATACCACATCTCATTATCAATAACCTTTTGTTAATAAAGTAAAAGTCATCATCGATTTCTGAGAAATTATATACCCTAAAAAACTTGCATTAATTACAAATATTATTAACCCTTTCTTTTGTATATACCCTTTTCATCTCCATTAAAATCAAAAGAGGAGTAAAAAGCTAGTTTACAAGCCCTTTGCCATTCCATCACAACAGCTATAAAAGTTTGATAGTAAGAAAAACATTTATTTGATTAAATCATAGCTGCAGAAGCAGAGCTGCATCTGATTAAGACCAATGTGAAACTCCCAGTACCTCAGCAAGTTGGCAGCAATTTTCCAAACCCCACACCAGGGAGCCTGCAGCACCTACCAGCAAATTTAACCATCTTTCAATAAGTAAGAGGGAAGTAGTGCACTCTAGTGGCACAAAGCCAGGTCCTAGTCTCAACTCTGCCACTGTCACTGACACAAGTCACTTAACCTCTTTGCTTTCACTTTTCCCACCGAGCTCATGTTAAAGCTCACCTCCACCCAAGCAATCCAGTCAGATTGCTATGTTTGTGTAGCTCTTCAGAGATGGAAACTGCTGCCATTACCAATACACAGGATAACAGATTTATAATACAGAATGAGACACGTGCGCATGGTTTCAGAAGTCCGTATTACAGTCCTGTTTCCCATTCAATATAATAAAGCACAAGGCAAAAGAGCTAGGTTTGCTTGTATTGTAAGAAGGTATGGTATACCATAAGAAATACATTCATTTCAGCAAAGATGCCACTAGTTGACACAGCACCCTGTTAAAGCAAGGTCTCAAACTCTGAAAATCAGACCTAAACCCACCTCTGTTTGCCCAACATGAAGGCCCAGGTTTGGCTCTCAATACTTTACCACTGAATAACAGAATTTGGGGGTTTCTTTTGGATTTTACGTAAGCATGACATTGATTTTGGCTCAAGCATTAAGTCAGAGGCATAGATACAGGGCAATACAACTAAATTTCATGTGCTGTACAAGTATTAAACTTGAATGGACAGTGCATATAAAATCTGGGATGGACACTACAAGTAAGTTGTTGTATGTTAACTATTTATAATGGAAATAATATAAAACCACACTCCCTCAAAGTCCAAAACTAATTTAGTATTCTTGAAACACCAGAAAAGTGTACTGTAGGAAGCTGTATCACATGAAAATTAGGTAGTGAAAAAGAAGAAACCTATACCTAGCTCTAGTCCAAAATGTTGTAGCTCCAATTGTTTTAAAAAAGGGCTTCAAGTTACAGGAAACAAAAAGGAAAATATCTCATTTTTTCCATTTGTTTACACTGTACATTTCAGAGCAGGTTGTGCAGTCAGCATCACTGTTTGGATTACATTCAACTGCAGTACTCTGATACTCTACCCTGAAGAAGGTCATATGCACACACTAACCTCGACTTTGCAAGAGGATGTTTACCAGTTAAAGTAGCTAAGAGTCAAGGTTGAAGAGGCAGTAAGCTGTAAAGTGCACAGAGAGGAAGTGGGGTGAACAAACAAGTCCAGGCGTACACAGTATTCTTGCTCTTGTTTCCACGCAACACCTGCACAGAAAAGGGGAATGGAATTGCCCCTTGCATCATGAGCTCCTCCCTCTGCCTTTCCCTTAAGTTTTATAAGTAGTCACAGCATGCTCCTGTAAGTGCCTTCTCCCCAAAAAAGAGGCTTTGTTAAAACTTAGCCAGCTCTATCTATTTCAGGTTAATTCCCAGTAAGTGAAAGTTGTATTGGTGGTCCCAAAGAAACTGCACAGGAGATTTTTCTTTTCAGTATCACTCTATGAAGCATACCTAAAACTTCCTCTCATCCATGAGCTGAGGAAAAGCCTAACACTTGAACACTGAAATGGCCTGTTCCCACTCCCTCCTACTCTCAAGTAAGTACCTGAGCTCCTATTAATTCCAACAGGAAAAGGCCCAAAGATTCCCTATTAAACCAATTAAAAAAAAAGCCCGACCAGCTACTCCAACAACATTATCACTTGTAATTTGTCAGTATATAATTCAAGCATTCAAAAAAGTTAAAATCTTCCTGGAAAGATGAATGTCTCCAGAAATACTTAAGAGTTAGCAGCAGGCCTGCCTTTAAGTCCCTACACGGTTCAGACACACACAGAGCTCATGGCTCCCTCTCCCTCTCCACTGAGATTTTTTTGAGAATTCATGTTACTAGCAGCAACATTCATAAACACAGATCCAGGTCTAAACAATGACAGCACTAATACAGTCAAGTTACCTAATCTCCCCTTCTTAAATTACATAGGATTTAAACAAAAACATCAGCTGCACTTGCAGGCTAAAATGTAGAAGCTCTGTATTAACTATGCCACAGTGATGTACTATGCCTGGTAATTATGAAACACTATTTTCCTCCTCTTTTTCTGTTTGTGTTTTTAAAAGAAAGAAATTGTTCATAGTAATTTTGACCTTTAAAAAGGTTTCAACACACCAGAGAAAACAATTCAGGAAATTTCAGCTCAGAAGCCCTGGTAGGGCTGTTATAATTTAACCTACCAGATATCAAATGCCATCTTCTCCACTGCCCACAATACTGCAGAGTACTCAATAGGGCTGTTCCCCTCCTGCAGTCATAGCCTTAATCTTTAACCTAACCATCTAATATTCTCCAAATAACATATGAAAAGTTACAAGCAGGTAAAAAATTGATGCACCATGCTTTGCCAAAAAGCTTTCAGCAGCAGTAATTTATAGGCTACTGAGAAGACAGATGTTACGTGCTCCTGAAAGAAGGCAAAAGGAATCACCTGTGCAGGGACTCAAAGATAATGACATTTCACTAACAGATCCAAAGGAGCAGAGAGAGTCTCTCCAGCTAAAAAGCTGCAAGCCCTCACTCCAAGTAGGTATCTCCCTTCCAAAGGAAAATTCCTCTTTTACTCAAAGTTACAAACCTTTGCTGGAAATATTTATCCATTCCAAAAAAACCCCAAGAACACTAATGTTTCACTTTTAAACTACAAAGCTCATTCATTATTACCTAAAGACAACAAATGAGTTGCAGGCAGAAAACCGTGTGTTCACTACAGAATCTATTTATAGAGCAGGCTTGTTTCACCTTTTCCCTTCAGCTGCTGCAGTTTGAAATGTTTTACTGTTTTCAAACCAGCACGTGACCAGTAATTCAAGCTCTGCTGACATTTTCAACGCACAGAGGCTTTGCATTCTGCAAAAATGCATTTAGAAAAGCAGCTGGAGCATTAAGACAATGTATCAAATAATACACTCTTTTACAAAGTGATTTTGCTTCTGTTGTGAACACTCACCTCACACACACCGCAAAGATTATTTAACAGCCAAAAAAATAGCATTTTCAGCTGCCATACTTTTGGTAGGGGACTGTGCCAAAGTGCCATCAGGAGAAAAGCATTAAAAAGTCAGTAAATTTTACACAGCAATTTTTGCCAAAATCTGTTTGACAGCATGCGATCCATTAACTAAAAACATTCTGGGACTGTAAAGCTGCCTGATAAATGAAAATGAACATTACTACAATGTAGTATCTGCCAGCTAAGTATATATGTTTGTCATAAAAAAATAAATACTTTGGAATAAAACAAAAGAAACTTCAAACTGTAAGGCCGTAAAGAGGAGAAATGACAGTGGCATGCAGAGAAGCAGCAGCAGGTCAACTTTTAGTTACTCAAGTAAAAAATTTTGGAATAGTTAGTTCCACTAATCCAATGGGATAATTAGTGAAGTTACTGCACTAAATAAGCATCATCAATGGCATCTCACAATTTTAACTAATTTCTACTGTCACCCTGTGCTACAAAGCATCTTCCTCAATATACCCAAGTCCAAAGATACATTTTAAAAAGATACAGACCAAAATAAACAAAAACGATCAGAACAACAAGCCATGTAAAATGCAGGGGAAGTAGGGGAGGAAATTATGCTGAGATTATATGGTGTTGTGGTTCAAGGAAATAAAACAAAAGTACAACACAACTTTTAAATTAACTATAAACAGTAATTCAATCTAAAATTTTAGACCATTGATTTCTTTTCTCTCAGTAATTTAGAACTCAAAATTCTAAGACGTTCCTGTAGACACAGGGAAAAAAGGAAATGAAAGAAAAAACCTCTCATTCAAAGGGAGCTGCATTCATTTGTGATTCAGTCAACAATACAGCAAGCTATTATGGAGTGAACTTTACCTGAAAAAAATAATTCTCTCTCAATAAACTTTTTAGCTGCCTATTCAAAAATACCAATAACATGACATCAAAACAAACACACTACCAGCTTAAAAAATAGCGGGCTATTCTTATGAACACAGAGTAACAGTACTTTAACAAAATGTATTAAAAATGCATACCTCCATTGTATATATTAAAAATATTACCTGTGCTGTCAAGAATTCTAGGGGTTAAAAAAAAAATCACTTTGAAGTTCACACTTGCAATTGAAAGCTTTGATTGAAATACAACCATACATACATCACCACTGGGTATTGCTTATCCTTTACAGAAAACATAAAAATGTCAGAACTGGATTCAGAAATACGCGAAAGCTTAAAAAACAGTGCTTTTGCATAGCTTTCTGCCACGTACATTTTGAGAACACCATGCATTCCTCATCCACTATGCACAAGTTTATCCTAAAATTAGGAAATATGCTACCAACTGTATTTGGAAAATGGATGTGTTCCTTAATATTGATCCACTGACCCTTTTTCCATACATATGCTCCTAATCAGGAAAATGCATGAGCTATTTTACATTCACAGAAGAAACAACCAGCAGATGAAGTTACTTATAGAGAAAAAAAAAATTATGGAAGAGTTTGTTCTGGGAGCTGGGGAATCTTCAGCATGCAAGACCTATGCAGGTAACCTCCACCTACATAGCTTTACCTTGGTAATCAGAATCATACCCTCTATCTTTAACAGTCATTTAAATTAATTCAGACTACTATGTTACTTGGCAAACACATAACCACTGTGTAAAGTGAAAAACACCTCTGTTTCATCTTGCCTACCAAACAACAAGAAATGCTTATGGAAAGTAGTTTCCAAATATGCCCATTAGCTATTTTTTCATAACTTACATCAGTGGTTGCATTTTTTTTTCTCAAGACAAGCAAAAGTCTAAACCACGTTTACCTCATTCAAATTTTGTCTTTTAAGAAGTGGTTTTCCTTTAAGATGACAAAGTAGCATCCTACATTCAATTCTGTCTGAACTCTGGAACACTCTAAAAACAGATCAACAACACACTTTGAAATTATTATTAAGTCAAAACCTTGCATGCCACCACTCAGCCTGAAGCTAATATTAACAGCCTATTTATAAACCAGAGAAAACATTGATTTAAAATGGAAAATACTTACCCATAGTACCTTAAACATGCTGGTAGGTATTATACAAAGGTAATGACAAGTCGGGGGAAAAAAAAAAAAAAGATTAATTAACAAGAGCAGCACATAAGATGTTTACTATATGTAATGAATGCACAGGGTATAGAAGAGCTTATGTTTTGAGAGCACTGCCACTGAGAATAAAATTGGCATTACCACTGCACCCAAACACTAACAGAGGACCCATCACAAACAACCGCCTGGATTCCATGACTCCCTTTCATAAAGACAACAGTCAGGATTTGGTATTTCAGGACTTTTGCAAGCAAGAGAGAAAGTAGAAGTAGCATTAAATAAATCCCTACATACACTCCACTGACAACTTGGAAGTTCACTACTACTGGCGCACGTCCAAGAACATGCATGCTGTAACAGTGACAGCACTAGTGACTTGAACAGCAAGATTTATCTGTCCCAACACTGTGAATTCAACAGTTGCATTTGAAAAAAAAAAAAAAATCTTCCAGGACCTCCTTCAAATGCCTTCTCTGCCCAACAGACATGTAAGATCTGGACTGTTTTAAGACAGATGCAGACTGCAGCAGCTCATGCTGTCTGGAGGTGGAGGCATTGAACAAAACATACACCCCATGAGCATGGCCACAGGGGTCCCTCAAGGCTTCACCACTATCCCTGTGGTAAACAACTTGCAACCCATCCCAAAGGAACCCCATATGAACTACAGAATGACCTTCTCACCAGCACTGCTCACAGCCTCAGATCACATCTCTGCAAGACCTGAAAGTCGTCCAGCATTCCAACTCATTTAATATGGATATAATCAACCCCATTTTATGTGTTTGTAGCATTAGCTCTGTAGGCAAACCAAAGCAGCAAAACCTTAGTGTAAATATGAGATATGTTAAAAAAATGTCTTCCAGACAGCAGTAACATAGAACTCTACCTGTAGCACAGTGATGCTCAAACTGTGATCTAGGATGCTACGGCAAACGATGCTAATGGCTTACAAAGCAGAAGCAGAAGCAGAGCAGAAGCAGACAAGTCTCTTCAACTAAAGGCTTAACATAGTGCTGAGCATTCACTGGAAGTGTGAATGCTGACTGACTCCTGCCAGCTCAAGAAGGCTAGCAATCCATGGCTGCAGGCCACCCTCTATCAGATATACAATCCAAGCCTTTTTGTTGGTTTTGGGTTTGGGGCATGTTTTTTTGTTCGTGGTGGTTTTTGTTTGTTTGTTTGTTTTTTTAAAAAGGGCATCTTTTTAGAATAAACTTTGCTCCTCTACACTGAGTTTAACAGCTCTGCTCTCAGCACAATATATCATAAGAGCATCAGTAACCAAAATAAAAAAAGAGATCTCAATGTAAGCCTGCAATCCCTGAAGCTGACAGGTAGAAAGGTACAGTTTACTGTGAGGCAGCAGCAGACAGGACATTTATTTTTATACATGACAATTTTTCTACTAACATACCCCACAGAGATCATGTGACAGCTATTAAAAAAAAATAATTCAAGAATGTCGAAGAGAATGTCGAAGAAATCAGAAGCTTTGCTGAATGTGGGGAAATTAACATTTTATGATTTATGATGCACGGAATATAGTAAGCCTCAAACTTTTGAGGGAGACTTAATAGGCTACCTGAGCTGACGGAAACCGGCTGGATCCATCATACAGCAGCTCACTGCAGCAAAAGCGTGAAGTGGGAGTCATCAAAACTACACTGGTGCTGAAGAGAAACTGGAAGTAAATTCAAAATGAAGGGTAGGAAGGAAAAAAAAGGTAATTAATACTGAAGAAAGTTGCTAGAAGTAGAGCTACTCCAAAATAATTGAGCTTTTAACTAAGCAGACTGCCCTGACCATCTAGCTAATGTACACTAAAACGTTTATAGGTGAATTGTAATAGAATATAAATGTAGGCCAGCATCAGGCTCAAGTTTACATTCAGCCATAACAAAGGCTGGAAACAAGAGGTTAAGACAGATTACTAAACCACATTTAAATTTTGATAAACAAACCTTCACTCTGCTGGTGAACTTCACAGGCCCTTGTTTTTTGCAAAGGGAACAGATTCAGAGAGCAGATGTGCAGTCTGCAAGGGTCTGCATCCCAGGAACAAGGTTGCCGAAGAACAAGGACTGATTGCGACCAGTCTTCAGAGGTTCAGTAGAAAGACGTTTGTTGCTAGCTTTTGAGGAGGAATTTGCTCTACTATGGCAAGCAGAAGCTAGCATCCCTCCTGCAGGAAGCAGGCAGCAGAGATTCACCGCATAGCCCAGGGTATCTATCTCCCAAGGTGATGCCATTTCAGCTTTTACTGCTACCTATTTTTTGCATCACATTTGCAGGGAGAAGTTATGCTTACTTGCTACAGCACAATTATAAATACCACAAGTGGGAAAGTGACTGCAAATGACGAAGAGCAACAAAACCAAACTCAGATCAAACCTCCTGCTTTTATTAAAATATCCTTAAAGCAATACAACATGAAATAGGCTGCTTTTACATTGATGAAAGTGTTTAGAGACTACCAGTTGTTTTAAGCAACTTAGAAGATGCCCTGTCTGTCAAACAGAGAGAATATGGTCATTTTTTGAAGTTACAATTTACACTCCTATTGCTAAAAGAAGAATTTTTCTGTATTACATGTCTACAGTTAAAGGCTTGCCTTCAACTAAGAATCATCTGTCTCCACCAAAAAGAAGTAACAGTAAAGTAAAAAGAAGTAACAGAAATAAATCATCTGAGACTGAAGAAAACCTCCAGCAAGACCTGCTCATTTTTAAGGGAGGGAAAGAGAGGAAAAACCCAATCTAACCAAAATTTTTTGTTGTTGTTTCAAAATTTCCCTCTGCCAGGCCAACCACATCTCTGCTCTTTTCACACTCTTTATTGCTGGTACCACGTCTTTTGCTTCTGTCACACAGCTTTACTTTATCATCTTAAGTTAGGGTTCATCTTCGAATTAATTTTACAGTGCCTCTGTAAGGCTCCAACATTGCTTGACTTTCACAAATAAAGCATGATTAGCAGCAGTTGTCTACATGGCTTTTCAAAGACAAACTGAATTCAACTAACATAGGCCACAGAATAGCACAGAGCTTCATCAGAAGATGGGTGAAGGCAAGGAGGAAAAACCTTTAAAAATTACATCCTGCTTGAGTCATAACACTGCTTTATTGTCAGGAAAAACTACTTTCTCATCCTCTTGATAAGTGTTTAATCAAACTCCCACTGTATTTTTTAATGGGAAGTGGATAAAAATCCTAAAAAGGAAGACAAGACAACAGCAATCACTGATATAAACTTGGGAAAAGATTTTTTAAAAGATTAGAAAATGACTACTTCCTGAAAAGAGCGTGTCTGGATTTCCACAGCCATACTTAAAAGTTTGGGAAAACCCAGCACAGGATGTCTGAAACACAGGCATCCTGCAGTAAAAGGTATTTAGGTCATTCCAACAACACAAAGCTTTTAACTGATTGAGTAATTTAAGATCGTGCTCAAACAGTTTAAGCTATGCAAAAGCACAAGCCAATATAATTTTGAAACTAAACTGACCTTCCACCAGGAAATGTTATACTTAGCCTAAAAGAGGAAATTGGCACTCCTATTGCCATTACTAGTTGTGGAATAAATCATTCTTTTGTTTAAAAAGGGAGAAAAAGAAGAGATCAAAGCTGCACTTGTGCCAAATGAAAAATGGCATTAAAACTCCCAGAAAGTGAGACAGACCTTTTCTTTATGGCCATGATTCTATTCTTCCACTTGTATACTAAATATTCACAAAGACTTAATTCTTAGCATTTACAAAATGTTTTGATTGCCTTAATTTTTTAACAAATGTTTCTGTATTACTGCAAGAGTCAGAATGTTCACTGAACTATTTTATTCATAATCAAAATGGAAGTAAAAAAACGTCTTTTTCTCTTTTAAGTGTAGAAACAACAGTCACTACGTAGGACTTTGGGAGGGGCTCCGTTCATGTTGGACAGTAAATTTTACAAGATAAATGTTTTCAGCAACTTCCCCTGGTCACCAGAGCATTACAAGGGATTCCAGCAAAAATAACGAAGTACGACATACTATTTCCTGACAAAGCAGCAGAGAAAAAGCCACTAAAACCATAGTGTTGAAAGAGTTCCAGGATGAAAGTCTAAAAACCACCAACATCACAAATGAGTCACCCTTGCATGGCTGAAGCTAACACTGGGGTAAGTGTGTTTTTTATAACTGTCCAGGGTCCAGGGACTGTAGTGGAGTCCCAAATGCAGACTGGAATCCCAAGGAACTATTCTAATAACAGTAAAAGTTTTTAAAAAAAGGTCATGCAAAGTTCACTTACATTATACATCAGAATATCCTTGATAACACTGGCACATAGTCTAAACTCACACAAGTGGACATACTGTATGAAATCAGGTTGTGGTTCACAGTTTTTCCACACTGTTCGTAGATCCTAATTCACTTCTCGCTGTTCCAATTATTACTCAACAAAATCAGATCAATATACAGTACTTATGGCTAGCACACCCCATCGTCAAAACTGGCAGATAAGACTTGCCATACTCTTCCATATAGACATGCATCACCTCTTTCCAGACATGCTGTGCAGAACGAACAGACTTCATGTAAGAAAAATGGATTTCCAAAGGCACAGACAATTTTGAGTGCAAGTTGCTTACATATCTTTTTATATATATAAAATACAAATATCTGTTAGTTCAAACAAAAAAATTATGTATGTTCCCAGGCCCTAATTTCTTGGCATCTCTGATTTCTAGGAGCTGCATGCACACCAAGCACTTGAAATAAGTAAGGGTAAGCGTGTGCGGGTGGGGGATCCTGATGTACACTGTTCTACTGACTTAGCCAATGCTAGCACATTCAGAGCACACAGCTGCTCTTCAAACAATGCAGGTAAGATTAATATGCCATTTTCTTAGAGGTAATTTAGGAGCCCACCCCCTCCTCTAAAGCCACACACCAATTCGCCTTGAATGAGCAAGGCATACCATTCTTCCCTGCCAGAGCCAAGAAATTCTTAGGAATATTTACCTCTAACCTGCAGTACCCAAGAGTTTAACAAGCTACAGTTATTCTACCTGTTAATCAGATTCTAGACAGTATGCTAGTATATAATGTGTTATCCAAGCCTCTATTAACATGCATAGGGTTGAACAATAAAATGCAACATGACATTTTTTTTTTTTAAAATCATGCCTCACCCACAAAATCAAAACTTTCCAGACAACAATACAGAGATAGTGAAAAGTTTGGAAAGGCAGGGGGAAGAAGGAAAAAACAGAACTGTACAATCAAGGAAGCAAAACTTCCAGGATAAACTAAAGAAAACAAACAATCTAAGGAAGTAGGACAAATTATACAGCTAAACACAATCTAATTTGTCATTTAGATTTATTAAGCAAGTTACAGGAATTCAGCATGCTGTGGTTTGGCCTCCAGACCAGGTTTTACAGTACATAAGCTATCAGACTGAAGACCCCAACAAAAAACTCATCTGGTAACATACAACATTTCTAACTTTCACTGACAAACCAAGGAACACCCTACAACTACCTTTTGACAGAGGAAAAGGAAACAATTACAAAACCACCATCATTTATTTCACTTTTACAGTGCACTGCGTGAGACACAAAAACAAGGAGACAGAAAACAAAACCCTCAAGGATGGCAAGTCTCTCCACCTACCAGTGAGCCAAGCAACAAGCCGCTTCCATGCAATAATGAAGTAACTCTCTCCCTTCCAGATCCCTGCATTCTCTTGCCATTTATTTTTGGGCTTCAGCTTCTGATAATCTATCTATACTACAACTACTAGCACTTGTGATAAACTAGTAGGTGGTGTACTTGTGGAAGTGTGGTTAATGCCTCGCTTTGTTAGCTTTGGTTGCCTGCTGAAATAGTCAAGGGTTAGGCTTGCTGATGAACATGACACCCAGCCCACAAGACTAAGTACACTGCTGACTCATTTTGTAACTCAAGGCTGTTTGTCGATTTTACTTACCTCAAACTAGACATTGGTCTTGTAGTGGTACTAACTCTCCTTTTTGATACAGGTCTTATGCCTACAGGTCTACTTTTTGCAACAAGAAAAGGTTCTCTGTCTATGCTCTTAACTTTTATCATAACCTGCATAAACATAATTTGGAGGAAAACAAGGAAGACCATTCCAAGTTCTTGAAGAAAAAACAGATGTTTACACAAACTCTGAAACAGATGCAGGTAAAGATGGAGGGTGCTCTTTGCTGGCAGAAGCATTGAACAGGAACCATGCCTCTAACGTTAGTTGTTGATACTACTAATGGTTAAAGACTGTTTTCTGGTTTAGATTAAATTAAGATTATATTCAGCAACATACTGGACTATTACACCATAATCTTGTCACGTACCTGAGGCTGTGTTGTCACAGTGCACTTAAATAGCAAGACAGAGACAAGATTACATATGAATTAGTTTTCAGTGTTGCCCAAGATACTCAGATCAAGAGACGTGATAGTATTTGAAGTAGTTCTCTATTTCACAATAAGAAAGGCAGACACAGAACAGAGTTAAGTTCTGTATCTAGCCTCTGTTACAAAGAACTGTGAACTGAAAACTGGGCCTTTAACACCGTCAATATCCCAGGTCTCATCAAAATAAACAGAAATACTTCAAAGTCAGACCCCTTACATAGAAGACTAGTGATTTGTTTTCTTTATACTTTAAACAGTTCAAAAGAAATTTAAAGTAGGCAGAAAGAATGCCCTCAGTCTTGTCCCCTGCAACAACATCCCCACCCCTTTCCGCAAATCTCCCCTGCTCTCTCTCAGCAGAGTAATTTGAAGGAAGCAGCTGGGTACTATGCTAGAGTTGTCCACTTCTTAAAATTAAGATGACGCCTGCCCAGAATCCATCCACACCCTCTTCAGTCAAATGGGAAGGAAAAGAACTGTTTAACTAGCATCATGCTTCCAGAAGGTTAACTATGATTTAGGTTATTTTTATCTATTGAGAAATGGTTTAAATAAATCATTCACTACACAGTGGTAGACTATGTAGCAAGGATTACTATTCCCCACATCTGGTTCTTCCTGTTTAGTCAAACAGGAGGCTTCCTCCTCTGATAAGGAGTGAGACAGATATCAGGAGCTGCAAACATTATCAGCCATTTCCTTTGAAATCTGCCTTTCCTCTCTGCAGTCTGAATCTTGGGATGAGAGTGTGACAGATGTCGATATGATACATCCCGTCCTTCTTAAATTCTCCAAGCAAGTCTTAGAAGTTCAGATTCACAGACCTAGCTTGATCCTAACAAGCAATTATGATGTTTTAAGATTAAATGAGGTCACTTTCCTACATAAACACTGGAACAACAGACCAACTGTTTTCAAAATACTTTAAAAACATAGAATAGTATCAATAATGAATATGGAATATCTGAACCTTGTTGGCCGCTGCTCACCCTGCAAGAAAACCCTGTTCTCAGCGACAGAACTCCTAGTTCTCATCTCGCAAGACAATGCCCATGAGATGTGCGCGTGCCAGATTCAGTTGCTAATGGAATATTCCAATCTGTGACATACGTTAATTGGATCAACACACGTCCTCACATGGTCTGAAAGACAGATGAGGGAAAACACTGCTCACCTTTTCAGTGCCAATTCTCACATACGCTTTTGCTTGTTTTTGTTTCATCTGTTGGTTGCACAAAACCAAAAAAAAGTAAAACCCAAGACATCCACAACCTCAGAAGAGGCACCAAAACCTACCACCATCTCATCCCTGTAATGTACACTTCACATGCCTGCTTGTCCATTTGCAGCAATAATTTCTCAGTTTGAATACAACATAAAAGATGAGCACCCCTATTTATGAATTTACCCACAAGAGCTCAGAAATGTTGCTCCATTAAAGCACATCTGAGCATATCCTGCTGGTTTTGGCTGCTGGAATGCTCTACCCCTCTCCAATCCCCTCCGGTCTCTCATGGACTATAGAGCTGAAATTAGCTATTCATTACATGTGAAGGAGTCTCACATAGAGCAGCACCCTGCTGCTAAAGACTGCTACTTTACATGGCAATTTCACAACTACAGCATCTGCTACTACCTTACTAATATGTATATTTAATGCTGCTGCATAATGTGCAGAATTATATGCTGTTCATTGCCTGTTTGTTCAGATATTATGTACTCTTAAGTAGCATTATTCCCTTGGAAAAACACTGTACTTTTTATTAGGCCTTCTCCCTGGTGTTCTTTGTAAGAGAGCCCCAAATGAGCAGCTCATAGACTACTCCAGACCAAAAAACCCCAGGACTCAGGGTGAGATAACCAAACATGACAAGCTTCTGGCCTACAACTACTAATATAATTTAGTTTATTTCCTGGGTCTTACTGCCCAGTCTACAGTTTTACCTTGTTTTGATACAAAGGGAAGAGGAAATGGAATCATATCGTGAACAACTGGTAGGAAACCTATTCCAGGCTACTCTTGCCACTGGAGATGTGAATACTTGTATTAGAGCAGTGGCCTTTGACACAGGTTTTATGCTTTCTACTAGAGGACACTCCAAGCAGTAATATTAAGTTCTATTACATACAGTTATTAATCATTTTGTTCACAAGAGCAAACTACCTCAGAGGAAAAAAATCAAAGTTTTAAACTAGAGAAACTAGGGGTTTGGAATCAAGTGTTGGACCAGCATATGTAACACGTTTCACGTCCTTCAGGAAAGTCTTCAGTATGTTCCTTTGCCAAATGTCTTCTTAAGTCAGTGCCATCAATCCTCCCCACATCTAACTCAGGGAAAACTGATTATGAACATAGTTATTCCAGGTGACAGAATGATTGGCCATCTAGTCTAGAAGGCAGTGAGCACTGGCATGTAAGGTTCCCAGCTCAGATTTTGACTTGAATTATGTACTTCCAAAGCAGCCCAAGTAAAGGTAATGAATCTACTCTGCATTGCTGAAGTGATGCCCTCTGAGAAACACTACTTTAAACCTGCTTTGGAGCAATCAATAATCTGCTCTCTGTTGGAGGGCAAATGTAATGCAAGGCAAAGGAGATTCCAATATACTTAGCTAAAACAAGCTTTATCTCAATTAGACACTCAGGATTATGCGGGCAGACATTTGCTCTAGAATTAGTTTTCAGATCACTTTGATGTTAGGAAGATCTGGGGGCTATGACAACACTGAAGTACCCCAACAGGCTGCTTTAGGATGTTAGGAACAAAATCCCAACCGGTCCATTCTCCTTGCTCCAAGCTACAAATAGACCTACATAAGAGAAACAAGTTGGCAGGGACAACCCTTGTTGGCCAGACAGAGCCTCAATCTAGTCTTCTCTTATCTGCTATAAGCATGGGATAGTCAAATAGCTGTTGTTTCAATATGAAAGGATGCCCAAGGCTTTCCTATCCCTCCTTTATTTACGCAGTACACAAGCCTCATTCCTCAGGACCAAAGGACTCCAGTGGACTGGGCCTTTCTGCTCACCCAACACACACACAGACTGCTCTGATGTGCTCCCAACACTGCCCTGAGAATTTCGTAAAGCACAGCATCACTGCATTGCCAGACAGCTTACAGAAATCAGCAGGCTGAAACAGGTTGCTGCCTGCTATGCATCACTGATCAGGGTATGGACTGCAGAAGCTGAGAAGACTGTACCACGGAGGAACTGCAAGAAGGAAAGACCAACATCCTGCCCCTTACACACATATGCAAGCACACACAAAAGAGTTTGCATGCAATCAGAACAACAAGAAAATTGTTAGTTAATGTTCTCCAGTTTGGATCTGCATAAGATGTTCTATAAAGCAACAAGAATAATATTTTAATTTTTTTTTGTGCTGTTATGGGAATATACAAAGTTTCTCTTTTTAAAGCAGTAAGCTATTCAAACAACACATCAACACCTCTCAAGATGAGGCAATGGTGACCCCATCAGTAAGGAAGGACTGTCACAACTATTGTGAGCGTGAGCAGACTCATTTCTCAAACGTATTATGCCAGATTCAGAACAAACAAACAATTTTTTTCAACACAGGCATATTTAACAAAGACAACCTCTTGTAGTCCACATGAAGAGAAACAATCTGAATACCAAAATCATGAAGCAGAAGCAAGACTCTTCTAAAAAAGGCTACTATATTTTTATTTTTTTATTCATCTACATAAAATTCATGAAGTAGGAAATGGAATTTATATTCTGGTTTCTCAAATTTAATATGCTTTTAAAATATCCCTGCCAAAGATAAAACTGGTCAGAAAAAAAGAACTTATTTTCTTTTTAAGTATGTCACAGTCCACACCTTTTGTTTTGAAAGGTGATGTTTGCTTTTTGCATGAGGGCAATGCAAACTCCAAACCTTCTAGACCATGAAAAACAAAAGACAGCTGAAGAAACCACCTTTTAAAGCAGGGTAATACATCACTTCTGGAAAAAGCTAAACAAAAAAAAAAATTGTCCAGTTGTCCAGGATATTGAAAGAAGTAACCTTTGTATTTTCTCTTCAGTCTGTCTTCCAAATAAGTGAACACTGGAAAAGCCACAAGCATTATTTCTATTTCAGGTAAGTTTCAGGTAAGTTTCAGGTATTTTGTTTTTGATCTAGCTATCCCTGCAACCTTATTGTTTACCACATTTGGACAGGGAATTTTTATATGAACTCATTTTTTATAGTCAAAGTGTTTCTGATGACATTTGTAGGCTTTATTGCTGTAATGAAATGGTGGTTTAGTAAGAAAAGGAATAACTACTTTAAAGATGTTCTACAATCTGACCAGCCCCAATCAAATACTAGTTGTAGTTATTTTTTCAGAGTTAATATTGAAATCAGGAGTAGAACTTACTTAAAACAAACTACTTAATCATTTTTTTTCCCTTGCTTAATTACCTGTTAAGCATGAAAAAAGCCTTAATAAAAAGAGAACATTTGTTTGGATTCAGAGGTCCTGTCCTGGAGTTCTCCAGTAAGAAAACCACTTTCTTGAAAGCACAGGAAACTTCCCTTCTTACTGTTCTTTAAGGGTAATGAAGAGGCAGAAAATGACTGTAATCTCATCAAGTACCTGTGCCACCAAAGACCTAATGAAGTTTGTTTTGCTTTGTTTTCCCCAGGACTCCGAAGGCCCTACTGTAAGGAAGTTGCTCATTCCAACAACACTTGGATGCTGCACACCACCGACCCACTCCACCACCACTTCAAAGGGCAGAGAAAAAGCTTCCAACACACCACAAGCAGTTAGCTAATGCTTGCAGCACTAGTGTATTATTTAGATTCCTAATCCACAAAAATCATCTGCACTGGTGGGGGGGTGGGAAGAATCCATTTCTCCCTTTATTATGGATTGCACAGGGTCATATTGAGGAAAGGCAGTGAAGGCACAGTGTGACAGCAGAGTGGGCTAAGCCACGGCAAGGCTGACAGCTATCCTGGAAGAATGCCTGTATGACACCCAGCCTCTCCCAGCCCCAGAGGAGAGTCAGGCTGCAGTTGCCAAAAACTGCTTCCTATTTGCAGCACCATGAAAAGCAGAAGTTTGTATGTAAAAAGCTTGCACATGACAAGGATGTCCAACACCAGCAAAAGGTGAACTCCAAACAAAGAAAGCAAAAGAGCCCACACTGCTGCTCACAGAGGAGCGAGCAGCACAACCTGTGAGTAATGTCTGCTCCACGGAAGAACAGTGCATGAGAAACAGGCAGTCTAGACAGGATGGGGCGGGGGGAGGGGGGGGGGGGGGGGGGAAGCTGTCCGGGTTGTTTGCTTCAACTGTTTCACAATGCACTTTTCCAACATCAAAACGGGGGGAGAGACGGGAAAACGCAGGCAGCCTTGCAGGAAGACCTACCCCATTTTTTAATAAAGAAGTCTGCCACCATTTATTGATGATACTTGCTTCATGTCTTAGGAAGAGTTATTTTGCTGCCTAATACCTCAAGGATCATATTTTCCCATACCTGTGTCACCATGAGCTGGATCCAATTCATTATCTCCCACTGAATTTGACAGTGGCTAAGCTAATGCTAAGAATCTTCCAGCCTAGTCTACAGGCTACTGTTAGAAACTAGGCAAAACCACTAAGCTGACTATTTCCATGCACCATGGTAAACAATTACCCAACTGATTAAAAATGTAAAAAGAAGAACAGAGTACTCTGGGCACCCACATCCTGCAAGAAAACTATTTACCTTCTTCCCTCAACAGCAGTTCTCCAGTCATACAGCAGCTAGCCAAATGTACCAAGTTTGAACCTTTCAAGTAGGAGGATGGAATGGAGTAAGGTTGAGGAAAGGACCTATTAAAGAAATTAAGCTTTCATGAAACCAGAAATTATTTGAAACATAGTATTTAACAGTTGTTTAAAATATGCATAACTACATTTGGAATAGTTATCCTGATTAAGAGCAGGAACACAGCTGTTTATGTGTAAGTAAATACAGTCTGACAGCAATTTGGATCATCTATCAGAGAAAAAAAAAATGAACTGGAAGTTTAATAAGCATTATTTGTATTCTACGTAATAGCCTATTTGTTCTTTCAAGCCACTGCAGGGATAACACATTCAAAGTCTTCCACTGTGTACTACATCTAAGGTACCTAGGCAAAGCACATTGCAGTTGGATGCTTCCCAAACCATATCGCTCAAGTTTTTAAATATTACTGCCATCTGGCTACTAGGCTTTGTTTACCAAAACAGTAGCTGTGCACACATTTCTACAGCAGCTATAGCCAAAAAAATTAAGTAATGCCATTTGGTTAAGTTACAATTCACATTAAAAAATTGAAAACTCTAAAACTACTTTGCCAAACCAGTTACCATTGTACCTAGAAATATTAAATATATAGCTTTGCGTTTTGCTTTCTTTCCCATTTCAGCGCTTTAATGTTCTTCAACTCACTTCCCATCTACACTGGCACAGGAAAGAAGCAACAGTGACTGAAGAATGTGTCGAGAGCAAAATTAAGTAGTCTTTCTTGTATTATCTGTAATTCTCTTCTGGATAAGCACTGGTGCTATAAAAGTACAACGTGGAAATGCTGTTATGCTAGTACCTCAGGTTGTTCTTAGGGTACATATCAAATCATACAACCCCAAAGAGTTCTATCAAAGAGATCCCAAAACCAAGCTGCTCAGAGGCTGAAAGCTCTGATAAATTCCAGGGACTCTTCCCAGTGTCTGGACCGCACTAAACAAAATAAATATTTCAATTATGACTAATCTGAAACAATGCACAATGAAAGCTGGGGAAGTCTTGGGAGCAGCGGGAATATTTAAATTGGAAAAGAGCCTGTGGGGGTTTTTCCTATTCCTAATTACAGTACATTGTATTAATCAAGCCTGGAAACCACAAACCCAAGGCTCTTTGTGACCGAGTTGTCATGGCAGCGCAAAACACACTCAAGGCCAAACAGATGAAGAAGCATTTTCAGCAGCTTACTGTGTGGATATCTTATAGGTGTACAGCATATAGAGGATTACAATCTTTAAAAAAAGGCTCCAGCCTTGCAAAGGAGATAAACCTTGGCTGGATAAAAGCCAGTGATAGTGTAATTACAGCAGAAGTTTTTTTTAAAGTTCTGCTGTGCTTAAAACCTCACCTAAAGCTCTATTCAGATACTTAAGTCATTTCAGTACTCAAATAACCAAACATAAAAGAATCTAGCAGTTGCATAAGATATGTACAACTAGAATTAAAATAGTTGTACCAATTTAAAGCAAAAGCACACGTGTTTGTGTGCAAGAAATACAGTCTGACAGCAATTTGGATCAACTACCAGAATCAACTGCAAACTTAATAAGCTATGGGATAATTAACAAGTGTTGTTCGTACTTATGTCAGTATGTTGAGCTACGTGCTGTTGGCCCAAGTTTTCCACCAGCAACTCTGTATGAGTTTGGTACATGCATATGCATTCCTTGTGGCAGTCACAGCTCGTTCCTACATCTGAATGAAGACTGCAGACTTAGAAAGCGCTTTACGGTCCAGAACAGCTCTGGAGGCTGATTTTGCAGACACTATAGTAGAAAAGAAGGGTCTCTTTGTTCTCATCCAGAGAACAGAATTGTCCCCCCTACAGTTTGTTCATGAGTTGACGTTTTAGGAAGAATTCAGTATTTCTGGAAGCAATAATTCAGCTTTTACTCTTGTTTCTCCTCTCTCTGGAGTCAGATAACCCCAGTCCCTGTAAGAAGTGGTATGTTCTGGTCTACCATGACTGACAGAGGTACAGCATCTGGCCAAGTTTTAGCCTCAGCTGACTTGAGTGCTTTGTAAAAGATTTCAGGCCAGAAGAACAGCTTCCTCTTGTTGGGATCAAAGCAAAAAGAAAATTTTAAAGAACAAAATGTATATACATTTCATCCATAAGCACTCAAAAAAACCCAACACCATGCAATTATGTGAGAAAATCATGCAATACACATGGAAATCTGGGTGTTCATCAGAGTAAAATACCTTCATGAATGGATCCTGAAGTGTCAGAGAAGTTAGCATTAGGGGTTATATATGAACCATCAACTAGGCCAAAGAGAGAAACCAAGAAGGTAAGTATTTTCTCCCTGTTTTATACAAAACAGCTTTGAGAAAGTAATTTAAAAAGAAAAGCTGAAAGAACCACATTAGGTTTCCTCAAATATTTTCATAATACACTGCATTTTTCATCCCTAAGATAAAATAAACCCTAACACAAAAGACACAGGTAACCAAGTATTAATGAACAGTAATAACATGATCCTGAGATCTTATGATACTGCTCAGCTGCTGAGTATTTGAAAATGACCAGTGCTGCCTACTCCCACCCAGGTGGGAAACTTATGGCAGGATTGTGCTTTAGATAAAGCCAATACAGATTATACAGCTGAACATGCCAGGCACACCTCTGAACAGGTAAGTAATGTTAAAAATAGTGAACAATTAAAGGATGTCTTTCTAGAGTTTGAACAAATTCAAGAATTAGATATTCCTTTTTTGGATGCAGATCAATGAGTGAGCACAGACAAAAAAAAAATATTGATAAGACAAAAATAGACAAGATACAAGAACAGCAACACCAGATTACTACTCTAACTCTACTTATATCCTAGAGAAAAAGTTTACTACTGTGGTGGTTGCTTCAGAAACATGTCACTCTTTCAAGAGATTTATTTCAGATGCTACAAGCACAGCTAGCAGGGAAGAATGGTACTCAAGTACCAAATTTAGTTTAACTTCTTTTTGGGAAGAGGTAGAAAAAAAGAATGCATTACCTTGTAAAAAGACATATTCATTTTTTATATTGCCTTATATCTTCTACCCTGACCTTTTATGTGTTTCTTTTATCTTGTAAATCTGATAATGACAGAGAGTTGGCACTGAAGCACTAAGTGTTTTTGCCATTTGTACAGCATATACTTACACACAGTTTCAGTCTCAACAAAACAGCTAGTAGCTAGAAAAAGATTTATATTTGGTTTTTAAATCTGACCTCCAAGGTGTATACAGCAATCTAAACACTTAAATGAAAGGTTTCAAAAAGTGGTGGTGGTGGTTTTATTTCTCTCCTCCCCCCTTTCCCCCTACTCTTCAGTTTTGTCACAAGAAGAAATCCCCTTTTAATCCTCCCCTCAGCTTCTGACCCACACCTAACTGCTTTTCCAGTGTTAAGTAATACCAGCTGTGGTAGCTACAGATGAAAGCATTATTCACTTGCCCTGGGCTTCAGGAGCTGAAGCCTATGGTTCAATTTGCACAGGTTGTCTAGATTCCATCACCATCTCTCCGATGATGCATATACATCTAAATTCAAATGTAGCACAGGCCAAAGTTTAATTTAATGTTGTTGAGAAGAGGGAGGCAGAATTGTTTTGAAATTCTCCCTGAAAAGCAGCCTGTTGTATTAGAACAAAGCAGCTTGTTTCTATCGTTCCTTTGTTTGACAAGTTTGGGCTGGTTAGAAAGGTCGTTTATGCCTCAAAGCATCAAATTAACATTTGAGGACATGAATTTCAAAAATGGCTATTTGCTTCTGCTCTCTGAATTGCTAATGATTTTTTCTTGAAAAAAAAGAAAAAAAGAAAGAGAAAAAGACATAGACAGACCCCCAAAAGAAAAACAGCCTTCTCCTCAGGCAAACTAGGCATTGATTTTATGTCCATGTCAGCACAAGCTGACTATATCTTAATTAAACCTCACAAATTAAGCAGGTAGTTGAAATGGTGTCAAACGAAAATACTGTTTAATTACTGAAGAAATACTTTTTGGCATGTCATATACAACTTTCTCCCTCCCCTCCATGTAGACAAGCTCCAATGCTCACAATGTGAAATCCCCAGTCACAGCAACAGCTTCCAAGCATGCTTTGCACTGACTTGCAATCATTAGCACAATACTGCTCATCTTGCTAGTCCTAATTTTAATAAACTGCGTCTCCACTCCTAACACAAAGACAATTATTTATAAGTGTTGGGGTTTTTAAAAGAAATAAACAAAGCCTATGTGCTTTTAAACTACATAACAGCAAATATTTGGGACCAGGTTCTCTAACACTAGGCCTTCCCACTCTCCACCTCTGAAAGCACCCATGGTTCTCATCAATTCTTCACAACTAGCATCAGCTAAACTAAGAACTGCATTTCTGTGAAGACCTTAAAAACTTACAAAACATTCACAAACCCATAAATATTCTTCAAAAACAAATCAAGCTGAACTCAAATTATTCCAAACAGGTGCAGTTTGAGCAAAAGCTCATACCTTCATTTGCTTTTTCTAGCTCTCTGAAATCTGTTCAGCTGTATTGCATTCATTTCCCTTTCTCAGTAGACGGAAGCAGGAAGACAAACTGCAGATAATGTTCCCTGCCATATGGAGGTCTTGCTGGCTAAAAAGACTCTAACTTTAGGGAGTAATTCCCACCAGCTCAACTCCAGCAGCCTGCACAACGCCAGTGCCAGTGCCAACTAAGTTGTTTCAAAGAGGTGGGCACACACACACACACACACACCCCCCCCGGGAAATGTCCCACTTGCCAAAAAGACTCACCCAGAATTCACCAGGGATTGGTTTTTAATGCTTCATCCAATGGGAAATTTGTATTTATGGAGAACAAGCCACATTGACCATAAAAAAAAAAAAAAAACCAAAAAAAAAAAACCAGAAAAACTTAAGAACTGTCCAAACCTTTCAGCCCATAAGAACCTCCTCTGCTCTTTCACAGTCAGAACCGTTTCAGACTCAGCATCCCCAACAGCTCAGGTATCTAATAGATATGTAACAATTCACTACTAGCCAGGGTGAGACTCAAACTCAGACAATGGTCACCTAAAAATCAACTAGATATCATACACTCTGGGACACAGTCATCTGTAGCAGCAAAAGTACTGCCTAGATGTTGCTAGGCACTAGTTCATAGTAAATGCAATTGTAAATTGCTAGTACAAAACCAGCTGTTGTTTTGAAGGCAACAAAAAATTTCAGACAATAGATCCTTACACAGGCAAGTGAAGTCAAAATTTTCTTCGTGTTTCCACCTGTCGATGTAAAAAAGTGTTTCATTGCTTTATGCCAAAACAGGGACAAGAGCAGTGAGCAAAGAAAAAAAACAAACCTGCATAAATCTGCTTATAAAAATGCTGCTTTGTCACTTTCCTGTAATTGTTATTTGTGTTATTTGTTGAAACATCAATGCACGGAAAAGAAAAGAGTTTTAGTACAGAGTTGCCCCAGAAGTTACTTCTGAACACAGAGTAATTATTCTTTTAGAGTGTGCCGTTATCAGCATGAAAAGCCAGATACTGTACTTTTACATTATCGCAGCTAATAAGTTTTTAATAAACTCTTATTAAAACCACCATGTAATTCTAGACAGCCAGGAGCAACTATGTCAAAACTTGTGAATCCTTCTCCTTATTACTTTTAAATTCAGTTAGGTTTACAACAACATGTCAATTATAAGGATCTGTGCAGCAACCATCACTTCAAAGAGCATATTTTGAAATAGCCTCAGGAGACATTTCCAAAATTTCATGAAATCGGCCAAAACCAAGCCTGTACTCTTCCAGTCTGCTCTTACAGATACAACAAATCTCAAAGCACTGGAGAAATGTAGCTGATCCTGTATGTCAATGTACTATTACAGTATCTCTGTGACTTAAGTACCACCCTATGTTGCAAGAATTTGTCAGCTAGTACAAAAGAGCTCTGTAATACATTTCAAGGCTAGAACAGTGTTATACCATGTTTCATAGAAAATAATCATCCGTACTTGAGCCATAAGAAGTAGTTAACAACAAAGAGGACACAAAAATCTCTTCAACCAAATTCTAACTGAGCAGGATCCAGCTTTTCCTAACTCTGGGCCTTGTACTAGCACAGGCCAACCACATCCAAACCACACCAACTGGTGTC
The DNA here is from genome assembly GCF_900496995.4 of Aquila chrysaetos chrysaetos. Taxonomy (NCBI): domain Eukaryota; kingdom Metazoa; phylum Chordata; class Aves; order Accipitriformes; family Accipitridae; genus Aquila; species Aquila chrysaetos. The sequence goes on from NC_044030.1 coordinate 65,666,011, forward strand.
TTGCTTTTGGTATGCAGACAAAAGATACACTCAGCACAATGAGCTGTGCCATTTACATCTTAAAAGTTAATAAAATGCAGTTTATATTTGCAGAATAAGGTAAAAGAGCGGACTACAGTCAAATCAAAATCAAAATTCAAATAAAGATAGAAGACTCAAATCAAGGTTCCATTCAAGAAGTTACAAGAGTTCAAAGTTAACAAAAAAAACTTTTTATAGGGACTGAAAAGACATTTTAACAGAAGTTTAAGAAAAGGCTCCATTTGCTCATTTAGCTACACTCCCCTGTGGATACAGTTATTTTACTGTTATTAGAAGCATTAAGAGAAAAATTTAAATAGCTGTTACAACAGTCAAGCCAGCCACCCGCAGTCAAATCTACACTCTGCAGAAGAGCTCTGAGCCACGCACTGTGTTTGGTGTAGGGTTCCCAGAGACATTACAGCCATTTCATCCTCGCTGCTGCTCAGCTGAGACTCCTGCAGCCCCAAAGGATCTCCTGGCAAAGGGCACCAATTGCTGTCACTATGGCTTACATCCTGGTGTAGGGACAATATGGGATGCTGGGCAGACAGACTTGAAGCGAAAGCTGCCAAGTATCTGGGGAAGGAGAGATGGAAAAGGAAGTGATATGCAGCAAATGGGATGGGACAGAAAGGTTGTTTATTTGTCCCCCCTACCATGTCCAAATCCCACCAAGGCAAGTGTCAAGCAAGAGAGATTTTATTCTCCTGATTCACCAAACCAGAGGGGACAGAGCAAAAAATCCAACAACCAACCAACAAAAAAAACCCTTGCCTTTTTAAAGCTAGAAGGGCATTTCTATCTCCACCCCATGAAAACTAAGAAACAGCTGCAAGGGACATGACACAGGACACTTGCTAAACTTTCACATTCATGTTCTGCAAAGTTCTACTCAGAATCACTAGAAATGCCTTTTGCTGCACTGAAAAACAAATTATTTTTGGCTAGTCATAGCACTCAGGAAACTAGTTCTGTTGAGTGTTATTGTCTTACCTAATCAAATAGCTGCCTAATTTTTTATTCCTAATTAATCCACCAGCTGTGAGAGTGCTCTGTTCTCAGCTCTCTGGCTGCAGGAGTTCACCAGATAAGCAGTCCCCAAAGACAGACCTGGTGGGGGGAAAGGAGGGGAAGAAAAAGCGGTATCTTAATCACAGCCCTTGCTAAAATAGTTTGTGTAGAAGTGCTGTGTGAAGTTTCCCTTTAGTTAACACCTCTAGAAAAAAAGGGAGGCAAGGACGTGTTGTGTTTCAAATTTCTTTAACTATTAAAACTCAAGATGAGGATGCAAATTTAGCCCAAGTACCCCTTTGCCCAAATAACTGATACAGGAAAAAAAACAACATGGCACTTAATCCTCTGTCAAGGAAAGGAAGATCACCCAGGGAAAGCAGCTAGTACGCACAACGGCATTTATCAGGAGTTTGATTTCTTTGACTATTACTCTCTGCCCATTAGCAGAGGGACACAACACCTGTACTTGCAAAGGGGTTCCTACTACGTTATTTTAGCTTTTTCAGAAGCATTTTGCTGTTTTGTTCCTGCACACTTACACTGCCATTGTACTGAATTGCTAATACTGCATCAGTACAGATGGACAAGACCTGTACAAGACAGGCCCATCAGCCAGTACAGCACAAAGGGAAAACAACATGTCATTTGGGTACCGGTACTGCAGCACTGCTCTACACTTCTGTCCTTTTCAGAATTACAGTAAATGCTATGCTGCACAGCATTTCTTAGTAGATACGTTATTGGGTACATTTCCTTTTAGTTTACAGGGGAAGAGCCTCTCTGTCTCCGAACTGCTTCTAGGTTTCTTTCATTATGAGTCACAATGATGAGGGACTTCGAGGTACAAGAGCAAATGCGCTGCACCTTGAAAAACCAAGCCCTGAAAAGGAGAAGTGAAACAGCAAATACAAGGTACACTATCTACCATAACACCCATGAAAACCAACTATACAACCAAGACTGCTTCTACCATGTTAATTCATAGATTTAATAATTAAAAAAAAAAAACCCACGCACACCTACAAAGACATTTTAGCAAAATCCACAACCTTGAAGTTTAATCCATCTCCACTCATCAAATTAAACCTCTGACAATGAACTTCAATGAGTCTCTCATGGCTCAAACCCAGTATACACTATTTCTATTCAATACACAGCAATATTTAAGAAGCTTGAAAGCTCCAAACTCCTGTTTTATATGGTCTATGCTGCATTTAACTAGACTTAGTCATTTTATAGCTCAAGAGGAAATCCCAGATTGTGCTCACTGGAACGAGAGGTATAAAACTAGTCTGATTCACCACAGCAACCCAGAGGCTTCCTCGTAGTCACACTACTGTATTACTACTGCCCAGATGCCCCAGACAGAACTTGAGGCACCACTGTGGTATGCACTGTCCGGCAGCAGTCATGAAATTTAGTAATAATCTCCAACAGACAAGACAGGAAAAGGATAGTGGAGAAAGCAACACACACAAGCAGAGTGACTCACTCAGAGTCATGCAGCACCTCAGTAGTACAGAAGAAATTCACTTCTTCTGACTCCTAAAGCCCCAACCACTGACTAGGTTATGCCTCAAACAAATTTTAAAAGGTATTTTCCATACTAGTACATCTGGTCTTTTTTTGGCTCCACTTAAGACTTGGCCCCAATACCATCTGACAATTTCATGAACTAGACTGCCTTGCACAAACAAGTTTTTCTTTTTAACAGTTCCAAAATTTGTTATCTCCAGTCTGATGACTGTTCTCATTTGTCTTCATTATTAGGAACAGGTAACAATACTGACACCACCTACATCTGCAATACCATTCACAGGATAGGAAGTGGGAGAGCAAAGAGAAATGGGCTTGTCTTGACGTTTTTTTCCATCTCCCCTCTCCTTCATAGAGCCATTAGTAAATTGGTTCCTTCGTGTATTTATATTTAAACTCCAAATGGAGTCCTGCAACCTGTATCTCTAGTTTTCAACAGGATTAAGCTGTTTTATACAAGACTTAGTGACAAGTACACACTGACCAGAGATCTGTGATGACAAACACTGCCCCAGAAGTTGTGCAGACTTACTAGTGAAGACAAGAAGCAACAAGACTTGTTGTAGTAGGAAAGGTAGCCCCCAAAAAACTGAATTAAAAAAGCCAAGGGAGCAGCTTCAAACAGCAGCCTGGACCTGCTTAGCAGTATCTAGGCAGCCCAGAAGCTTCTGCAACCAACAGTTCTCCCAAAAGCCTTTAAAAGAAAAAAACATTTAAGTAGTGCTCCATTTACCTATATTGCCAGTAAGGCTGATGGTGAAACATGCTTTCTGTCTCTTGTCCTCAGCCTGCATATTTTCCAGATAGGATTTTTTTTTTATTATTTGTTTCGTAATAATCAAGAACCATAGATCCACACTGAATCTGATTACAGAGCTGAAGAGAACATCACCCGGAAAGCAATCAAATCCAAACCCAGGCTAATTTCACTAATTTTTAACTGAAAGCTTAACACCTTGCCACCCTCAAAATACTTTTCTACACAAGTTTTCCCCTAATTTAAGGAAAAGGGGGGTGAGATGGCACCGTGGTGTCCTTACAGCTACCGTGCCCGACAGGACAGGCCGGGAAGGAGCTCTGATGGTGGAAGACACACACCGCCTCCCAAAACCCACCAACTCTGAAATCGTGAAAGGTGAAGGCGATCTTTTGCGTCCTCCTCACGGGCTCAGATGCAGCACTGAAAACGAAATACAAGAGCAGAACTTGCGCCGTCGGGGTGGGGGCTGGGGGGGACCCGGCACTTACTTTTTTTCAGTTAAACGGCAACTTGGCCTCTATAGCGTATGCCCCGGTCTGACGGCGCAAGACAAAGAAGGGGAGGGAAGCGGCGGGGAGGCGGCAGGGCGCCGGCGGGGCGAAGCGGGCATTTCGGGGCGATGAAGAGGGCACCTGAGGGAGAAGAGGGCGTCGGGAGGCGCGGCGGGCCGAGGCGGCCCGCGTCCCCGCCCCCGCCCCCCCGCGCTGCCGCCGCCAGCCCGCCTGGCCCTCAGCTGAACCGCCCGCCCTGACGTCAGCTGGCGGCGGCGGCAGCATTCCTCAACAGTTCAGACAAACCCACGGGTGGGAAGCTTACAAAGCCCTCAGCTGTAGTGAAGAAAGCAACGGCTTGGCCGGGAGCCAGACTACTGAGCTCAGCATTTTGTAATGCACTTCCTTTTTACTTAACAGCTTGCATAATGCCTCGGCCCCTTCCACCTTTAACCCCTTGTTCGCCCGCCCCCCGAAATCGGGTTTACGGCTGCGGGGCTTTCTCCCCGGCCGGCGACTCTCCGTCAGAAACGGCGGAAAGCAAACGGCAGCGGCTGCAGCGACCGGCGAGTCACCGTCACTGCCACCGTTACTGAATGCGGCGTGTCGCCCCCAGTACCGCAAAGCGGGCGCGCTTCGGGCAGTAGCGTTCGCGGCCCGAAGATCGCCTTCATCTCTGCTGGTTCTACCCGAGCCCGCGTCTTGACAGGCAGACACAGGGACCGCGTTTACAGCGGCTCTGATTTTAAACCAGATTTTTATGGATGATCCTTCCACGCGAATCCCGAAGGTGCCACTGGTCACGCAGCTCGGCCCGTGCACTGACTGCTGCCGGCGCTGGGCTCGGGCCCAGGGCGAACGCAGCCGCCGTGGCCCTTGCCACGCCGAGCTGGCCGTCCGAGTGAAGAAAAGGCTCAAAACAAGCAGATCGAAAACCAGAGGTGGGAGGAGGCCAAGAATAGCTGCGGTGACAGCCTGCTACATCTGCTATGCAAATGATTTCCAATAATCTCTACAAATCTGAAGAAAATGAGGGAAACTTTCTGAAGGGCACGTAACCTTAGTTTCCACATTTCATTCACATAACCCTGCCACTCTTGAGACCACACGGTTCCTATTCTAAAGCTGTGAAGACGGCGCAGTGTAGTAAATTCCTTCCCACCACGCCACCCACACTGTTTTGTGACTGAGGAAGATGGCGACCCATTTTTAGACTTCTGCACCCAGACTGTGGCTCTGTTACAGCCACGGATCTGCCGCTGCTCAAACTCTCCTCCTCCAAACACACACCAGTTGTTTTGCAGCTAATATCAAGAGCAACAACAAGCACTAAAGAACGCTTCACTGTCCCCAAACCTCTTTTTCAGAAAAAGTTTTTAAAAGTGATGTTAAACCCAAGAGCTCAAACTAGTTGAACAATGTCAAGTGCAAGTGTCACCAACAGCATACAACAAATTCCCAGATAAAGTATACTCACGCTCTGCCATTTTTTAACATTCTCTCACCACAGATCCCTATTCTACGCCATCAAGTTTAGCTCTGGTTTTCTGAGCACATGCCATACAAAAATACTTTTCTATAACATACAGAGTTTTTACCCTTTTATATAGGTGAACATCTACCCAATACGTGCTGTCTCACCCAGGAAGGGGCACTTATTTTTAAGTAGTTACCACCCTAAGAAATATTTGTTTAAAATTCTTTCATTTTGACTGTCAGCATCAACCACCTCAGTACCACAACAGTACAGGTATTGCAAACTTGAATCAAGTAATCTGAGAAATGTCACAGTAAAATTAGGTAATTTTTAATTCAGCTAGCAAGTAGATTGCTGGCAATGTGCAACTCTGTCACAGAAAATTCTTTACAAAAAGCAGGAAAGCATTTTACAGACATTTAGTTTTGATCAGCTGTTTCCAGATCCCCACTACCATTTACAACACAAGTAATCATATTCCTGTAACCAGGTCAGATACCCACGTCCAAAGAAAAAAAAAAATCCACGTAATTCCTGAAGAGGGGCAAGTACAGTATTGGCAAGGTCCCATAAGTTTACAGTTACATTTTTTAAATGACAAACTACATTTCCTAAAATGGATGTTCGTGTTTTTAATCAGAAAAACAAGTTCTGATTTTTTAAGTTCTCCACTAAAAAAGAAACTGGAAGATAGCCATCTCATCTAGCATTCCTCAGAACAGGACATTACTCAGGGACAGTTAAAGCGAAACAAAAACTTTTACTTTTGAACCATAGGTTGGTTTGGAGTTTGGTTTGTTTGTTTTTTCACACCACATTTTAATTTGAAAGAGAGATCATGGTATCAACCTGTGCTCCTAAACTGAATGAGCAGGTAGGATGGGAGAAAAGAAAGGATGTCTCTTCCGTCACACTCCCTCCGTGCCACCTATGCAGTCTAAAGCATGGTTTCAGGGAAAGTCCCTTTTCCAGTCTTCTGTAACCACCACCGTTAGGAAGCATAGTAGCTCCAGTTGTAAAGACTCTCCAGATGTTAAGCTTTACAATGTTGTAAGACTGCCAACACGTGGCACATACAATTTTTACTGATAGCATAAAGGATTTCAAATATTAACAAATACCTAACATTTCTGTAACTCCTTTCACATGAAGTTTTATAAATCTTGCACAGATTACATGTAGTGGCAAGCTGGACAAATTGAGGCATTAACTACAACAAGTAAAAGCATTTTATCTGAATGCATAACTGACACCAGTATCTAAATGCATGGAAAGAATGAGTTCAATGCCTTCAAAGCACCAGGGCGCTTATTTGAAAAAAGTTCCCCACTGCTACTATAACCGCCACAACATATATATTTTAAGGCAAGATTTTGATCGGTATATACAGCAACACGAAAAAAATCAAGCACACTAGGGGATGACTTAGTATTTGCTGTGGGGGCCATAACTTTTAGTTTTCTTGACGTTTACAAATTTGGTCTCTGCTTTAAACGTGAGCTCTGAATTTCTTTTACATGTAATAGATAATTGAGTTGGAAAGGATCTGTTGCTATATCTGATGTATTCTATCATTACAGTGTACGATTCGCAGATTTATAAAGACATTAATCTTCCTGAAATACTCCTAACAATGCCAATTCCACAAACTGACTAAAGTGTTCCACTGGGTAACAGACACCAGCGTTAAAGGGATTTTCAGTTATTGAGCTTCCACCTTCCCAGTTTTAGGTTTTCATTTGTGGTACTTGTGTGAACTATTAAAAATAGCACCCCATAAGCCTCCCCTGTTTCTTCATTCCAGTAATGTCCCTAAATCACCTTTGCTGACAGAACACAAGTTGAGAAATATTTAGTATATCTCCTTTTTAGACACTACAGAATGTTACAAAATTTAAATTAACAATTACTTCCCAATGTAGAAGTGGACAGGCATTTTAAATTTCGATTTAACTTTCTGCCATGTTTATAACACTTCCTCAGGGCGATTCCAGGTAGGGCTCTCATTTGAGAAGAATGTCCTTTGGGTGGTTTTTACCCTATCACCATCACAAGTATCTCAGTAGTCCTCAGAAGATAAAGTCATCAGCACAGAAGCCAACCACATCATGTGCTGTTTCTGGCTCCTCTTAGGGATTTGAAAACAGGAAAATGTCTGATGGTCTACAGGCCACTATGATCCTGGCAGGAGTTACTATCACCAGGTTTGTGTTTCACTACTAGCTTACCATTTGAAAAAGCTGAACATCCTGATGCTAGCATGGGTAGCTGCTGCTATCTTCAAAAGTCTTCCTAGAATAATCCCATTCTTAAATTTCTCAGGGTTTCTACTTGTTGGGCTTCTCATTTAAAACAGTGAAGTTTTATTTGTCTCATTTTTGGCCTTTGGATTATTTTTAAGCTTCTCTTTTTAGATGCAGAGGACAGTTTTAAAACTGCAAACCCCTAAAGTATTAGAAGAGGCAAATAACTATGGAAGTTCAAAATTATCTCCTAGTGTCTTTTATTATTATTTTTTAAGCCTTTTGATTCAGAAGTTAATCATGATTTTTAAACACTTCGGTTGACAATTATGCAACACTAATTGTACCTATTTAGCCTGTGAAACCACATGTTCACATCTTTGTTCTCATTCACTCTTCCCCTTCCCGTTTTTTTTGCGTTTGCATCATAATTTAAGAATAAACTTTTCAGAGCTAGGACTGACTGGTAATGTGAGTTTACACAGGATCTAGCACAAACAGGACAAAACAGACACCATGCAGCAGAGTACAGGTGGGTAAGGGCAGAGGCAACAGGGAAGTACTGGGGTGGCAGTGCACACAAGCACTAAAGAAATCCTTCAGTCATCTACAGACATCTCCTCTACCAAATCAACCAAAGATGATGACTTTATACACTCTAAACAAATTATTCATTCTTTGTAAGGTGGATAAGTATGATTATAAAAAGCTTCTAAACATTAATAGTATGAAAGAGAAAATCCAGAGAGGAAAAACTTCTCTTAACACATGACGAAGGAAGTGAAGGGAAGCAAAAGGACAGTTCAGCATAAAGATCATACAGTTAAAATTTCCATTTCAAGAGAAAAGCTAAGGTGGCTCCTATAACCAATAAGCATCTTTGTTATTGCAGTTAAATACAAATTACTAGCCTTGCAACTATTTTTAAAGACAAACTCCAGTGCTAAACTGCACCCTTTTTAAAGTTGGCAACTCTTCACAAGTTCTATTTAAGAACAAACTGAACTCTTACATTTCATTTATGCAGATTGACATGGTTTTCTCCTGTGAGCACTGCACTTCAAAAGATCTTGTTGGTCATCTCTGTAAACCTGTATTTCATTCATAAGACACCTAAAAAAAGGGAGTTTCAAATGACCTTAACTTGTTCCTTACCTACCTCTACAGTTTGTACTGCAATGGATAGTTAAGTGCACAGACACTGACCGATTTCAAGCAGCTGTTACTACCTTGCATTGTGGTGTATCAATGAAGCTTTGAGCATCAGGCTATTTCATGAACTCTACAGCAAAGACCTAAGGAACAACAGATGCTGAAGAGGGAACAACTCTCCTTCCATCTTCTCAGCCAAACGGGATATATTTCAGGAAGCAGGGTGGCATACATTCCTTTTTTTCAACCAGCAAAAGACAGAAGTAGCAAGAAGCTTGCCCACTGAGGCTGTTACATGGTCTTCTTTACAGGCAAAACTAGATCAGATAAACCAAATCCTTGAAACAGCCACCTGGGGAAAGGGACACTTTGCTGTCAGGTATTTTTCTTCTTCCTCTTAGTTTGGGGTGGCAGGGGATGGTTATTGTTTCCTCCTTCCATCTTGTTTTTTGGAAAAACTTCAGCAGCCAGGCCTAATGTAATTTAAGAGCTGGCTAGGAGAGACTAGGAAGCCAGATACAAAGGGGACTCCCCACTCCTCCTCGGACAAAGATTTGCTGCCTTAGCATAAGCACAGAGTAGTAGAAAGAAGGTAATGAAGTATTCCATTAATTGCTTACGATTAAGATTGGGAAATCTATAGCACCTCAGGCTAACATACCTACAGGCGTGACCTCATCTGTGTTACTTTCAGCACCAGGGAAGCAGCAGAAGGTGCAGAGGATGGCACCAGCCACTGACACTCATTTTTGCCCCCTACTCTAAGCTCTCGAGTTTCACCAAAACTCCTCTCTGTGGTCTTATATCCTGAACTGAATCAAGGAATGGACCCAACTAGGAGAAAAGAGGGGGGGGGGGGGGGGGGGGGGGGGAAGAAAAACAAACCACCATCTTTCACTGGGTAAATTCCCTGACCCACATCACCACACCAGGCCACACACAAAACGAAAACCCCACTTCTGCTAGCACAAGTAAAGGAGTAAGGCAAAGACAGTAAGAAGCTGCTCACAGTGACTCCAGCTCATAGTGACATTGCAAGAAATGTATGTGAAACCACAGCCTAAATCATACTTAAGTATGCATTGAGTTCCCCCACTGGCCACAGCACATAGTAAAATGTACTTGCAAATGTTTAATCCATCTTAGGAATTATTTTAATGGGTTTTCACTGGTTTAAAATGTAAATTTCAAAGTAAAACTGACTAAATAAAAAATGCAACAGCTTCCACATGAAGACAGTAGGTGGAAAAAAAACCCAAACAAACACACACACCAGTAACATTTGTTCTCTCCCCATTGCACTTTCAAATTGTAAAAAACCCAGAACCTACATGTCAGTTAAGATGCTGACCTGACAAAAACAGTCCCTGAACTTTTTATTATCACCACTACTTTAGCTAACAAGCCACCACAGCGTAAACACTCACACAGCAGTCTGAAACTTTCACAAGCACCCTGAATACACAAAACCGTACCCCATGCAATTTCAAGTAAAAGATACTAAGTTCCAACCTCTGTGTTTCATTATGACATGGTTCAGGGTATGTATTGCTAGTTACTCTTTCAGAACAATTTTGCAAACCTCTAACAAGGATTAAACCTGTTTTCTTGAAATGTCAAGCTCCTACAAGAAGAGGCACAAACCCTGCTAACACAGCATACTGGAGTTTATTATGGTGTCTTCCAGCCCTTACAGATGTTCTAGTTAAAACTACAAACTTTCTTGTACCTTCTGCCTACAGTATAACATTCATAATAAACCGCAATAATCTTCAATGAAGCATCATCAGCTAATTAGAATTTCAACTCTAGCAACTGAAAGAGTGTCATCATCACAGGGTTCAAGAACAAAACATAAAAATACAATGGCAGTATCTTAGGATGCTCCAGCAGTATAGTGCTTACAATTTTGTATCGGACAACAGAAATTATCATACAAAGAAGGAACTTCAGATACATAAAATAAACATAGCTCATAAGCTGCTAGCCAATTATCTGTTCAAAACAGACTCTTGGGAGGAATCACCCATTCTTACTGACATTTTAATGGATCAGAAAAAAATTGGAAACATTCCTGACTTGCACCAACACAGAAAAGCCAGTTAAAACTGCGGTATTGCTGAGACAAAACATAAAATGAACAAACCGGATTGCCAGGTGCATTGAAATATTGCAGTGTAACTGCTATACGGCAAAATTAAGAGGCATTAGTGACTCAAATCTACCCCAACAAATGCCAAAAAAGTGGGTAATATCATATTTACTATCCAAGAAAACCTACCATTACAGAAAAAAAAAAATTCAGACACAAGTAAAATGCCAAACTTGCAGGATGTTTAAACATCATAGCAACAACACCGCCTACAGTGGTAATGTTCACAGTTAGTAACAAAGCCTCCAGGCTCTACTTCTATTTACAGAACACTGGGGGTGTAGGCGGGGTTCATTATGATGCATTAAAAGATTTTGTCCCTAAGTTAAGGATAGGATGTAAAAAATAGGATGGACTGTCCTAGCTAACAACAACAGTACTGAGGTCCCATGGAGTCTGATCCACACTGCCTTTGTAAATGGGCAGCCTCTCTGAGAAGATGAGGGTGAAGGTCAAAGAAGATTAGCAGCCACCTAACATCTTGGTAGCCTCCTGGAAGCTTCCCAACAGAGAAAAAGACAGAAACTGGCTTTGCAAAATTGAGACCAACCCAACACTGCGTTAAATCATCTTCTCCAAAGATCTTTACGGAAGAAAATGGTCCCCAGGGAGTACCTGTTTCCTCAGAATGGCCAACTTTGTTGGAGAAAAGTCTCCTAAGTTTTAATACAAAGAATTTAGCAACAATGATATACAAACAACATTTACACAGAATTTCCTTCTCATTGCTCCTAAACTACTGCATTTCTCAAGGACTAACTCATAACCAAAATTCTCTACTTCAAACCCTTTTATTTCATTGCTGTTCCTTCAGGGAATGCAACTTTTAAAAATTATCTTTACAAAGAGCAGCCTTTCAAGTCTTTTAATTAGGTGGTGGTGGTTACCTCTGATTTTATCTGAGAACCTAATACCATACTTAGTCACCATGCAAGGGCATAAATTATAACATGTAAGCCAAAGCTATGCCAAAACTCCTACTGAGAATTCACTCCATGTCTCATGTTCCAGGGAAGCTGGCTTTTGATGGAAGGGACAACCTTAGTAATTACTGTAGAAGGTAAAGACATGAACAGGTTTACAGGTGAAACCTAAGTATTTAACTGCTGTCACAGATTTGGTTGCAGCACCAAGCTAGAAAATACTTTTCTAAGTTACATTATCTTCTCCCTCCAAGATGGTTCTGGCCAGAACAAGAGCATCACTTCCCTTTCTGTCAGATGACATGGGCTAGGTAGAATCTACTGAGGTACTTCCAAGCCAGTCTCTCCTGTTGCTTCACTGGCCCTGCACAGTATGAGAGGACTGGGAAAAAAATACGACTTCATCCTAGTTGCCTCATGAGACATGGTCTCATCCCTGGACAAAACAGTAACTTCTTAACCTAGACACACTGAAGAAAAGACAGGGTCTCTGCTGTGGCAAAACAGCAGCACATCAACTCATCAAAGCCTGAACCTCACAGCTCCATTTTGTGTTCCAAAAATTTTAGGAAAGACAGGGATTATCCCAACCTGCCACTCTTAATTACTGAGCAAAGGCTCTGAAGCACAAACAGCTAGAGCCAACAGACTGTGGTTTGCCTGCTTAGATCCTCTGCTGCTGAGGACTCTTCTTGTCACTGTCATCTTGACAAAACAGATCAGAAAACTGAATACAGTGTGCAGAACTTCTAAAGAAGATCCCAAACACTCCAATGTCATCTCAGTCATACTGCTCTCCAGTGACAGTTACAGTGAACTGTAGAGGCAGAGGACCCGAACAGAAGGAGCCAAGAAGAGTTTTATTAGTTGGCAATTTCTCTGTCAGGAAAAAACAACAAAACCCAAACCAAAACAAAAACCCTACCCACATATTTGCACCAACAGTCGTGCCAAACCAAGCTGCTTAGACCCAAATAACTTTGTCTTCTGGACTGAAAGACATTTGCCTCATTTGGTTAGGTATTTAAATTCAAACCCATTAACATGCTCTTCAGTCCCTAAATTCCATTACTGTGTCACTTCATTGTGGACTTGTAAAACTCTGAATTCTCCCTGATTAAGTCTGTCTTGGAAGAATCTAATTTACTCTAGCTCCCTTGTACTCAGACAGACATTTTCTTACCAACTTCAATGCCTGGACTGAAATAATTTTAAACAAGATGCAAGGCAAACCTTTAGTGGGGATGGGATTAATGAAATGAATACTTTGCTAGGCATGTTCATGCCATGGAGGGAACATGAATAAGCAAAGCATACTTGTCAATAGTGTTATTAATCCTCCAGCTGTACTTGAGGTACTTTCCTGTGTCTGGCATGATCCTAAACATTTTAATTTTTTACCTAGTCACACAACTTCAGTGATCCATTACACAATATATGAACTTCTCTGCAATTACCATGAAATCTTCTGTATCACATTCAAGGTCGACACCATGTCTTTTCCTGTAACTTAAATGTTTTTAACTTCCTCTTAAAAGCAACAGTAGTATTTCTGCAATACATTCTAAACAAAACACTTTGAGTCAGCCATATAATCTCTGCCATGACCTTTTCCTGCATGTTTATCTCCACCTGCTGCAAGATGTCCTCAAGACTGTGTAGGAAGGCTACAGCTTTACAAATTCCAAGTCAGCTTAGGTCCACCTAAATGAATACACCCAACAAGAAGCTAGTACTTGACAATTAGGTTGTGGCTATGACTTCATCCTTACACATCCAGCGGTAATGGCTGAAAATGCTTGAGGTTTTCCACCAAGTGTTCAAAGACATAAGCAGATCTTCACCGTTGCAGGGGGTGGGAAGGAGTAGAAAATTTTGCCTAAACTCCCCCAAAGGAGGAGGAAGGAAGGCCATTTTAGAACATGATATTTTGCCAAGGAAACAATATATTAGAATTCTACTGAGACAGGGTCAAGCACATAAACTAAAGTTAAGTCAAAGACACATTGCTTACTTGTTTCCAGAGGATTTTATTCCTTCCTTTTTTGTTTTATTTGGGAGGAATTATCTGCAAACATCTATAAAGCTGTATCATTACTGCACCTCAAATTTTCCTGAGTGAGGGCGACAACTTTGACTGAAAGGTCGTATCTCTATCTGCACCTATTTTATCACCTACTTTCCAGTCTTCAATCCATACACCAACCAGCCTTCTATCTAAACCATAGCCTACCTGTATTTCTCAAGTGTAATCAAAAAAAGAGAACTTAACAAGTTATTACAATGACAACAAAAACAATAGTAGACCCTATAAGCTTTAGGAAAGAAACCTGTTTTAAAATGTGGTAATTTTTTTTCTTTTTTTAAATCCTTCCTGCACTACCTCTCTTCTGCAAATACAAGTGACTTCTCAAACACCATGGAAGGGAGAGCAGAGAGGATCATGGACCAGTTGTCTACCATGCCATTTGAAAGCTAGCTTCTGAGTTGAAGTGCAAACAGAAAACCCAACTTTTCTTTAGGGAAGGGGAAAAAAGTCATCAGTATACACTTGCTACTTAATTACCTCTTCACCTGCATGAAAATGCTTATTTTCTAAGTCTTGCTGTACACAGAAAATTCACAGAGGCTGTGGAAACAGAGCCTCTTAGACCACTTTTAAAAAAGACTGCTGTTAAAAGAACATCAAATAATTTCACTTCTCAAATGTAATTTTGCAGCTATTTTTCTTGCCTGTCACTTTCTCTAACTGTGATAAACTGAACCTATAAAAACATAATGCTTATTAAGGACAAATAATCATTGTCCTGAAAACTGCTTTGCTTTCACAGCATTCTCTGCTCTACATTAAAACATTCTTTGCCATTTGAGCAGAAAGTAGCCACTTGGATGTATTTTGCAACTGTAATTTTTGGTTTTAACTATCATGTAGTTTTAAGAGATTCATCATCCGATTTATTTACATTCTTCAAGAGTCAGAAAGACCTATCTTGACATTTGCTGGTGAAAGGGAGATAGGGAGAGAAAAGAAAGGGCAAGGTACAGATCCTGACAGCCTTCTCCACCTACACTGTTTCCATTTCAGCTGAAGCTAGTAATAAAGCCAGAACGTTAAGCTACTATAGAGCTCTCTGATGACCTCCTATTAAAAGCACCTATTAAACACTGCAGCAGTTTTCTACTGTATGTGGAATAGAAGATACAATAACCAAAATTTCTCCAGGAGATATCCTCAATTCTTCTTTAACCATGCTTTGCTCTATTCAAGATAATCTGGGGGAATTGGAAAAGGAGGGGAGAAGGGCAATCCAGGTAAACCTTACATTAGTACCCTTATGCCCCAAGAGACCTGTCTGAAAACCAAAGCAGCAGCAGGTCACCTGCAACCAAGTTCTATTAAGCAGAAATCCAAGCAAATCTTAGAAAGTACTACAACTAACACTAGTTAGCAAACAATATGCTAAGAGAGCAGAAAATACACAATTCATGAAGTAATTCTGCAGATCCTCCCAAATAAAAGCAGCACCAATTCCAATCTCCATCCACTAACGAATTGGTGTTAATGCTGGTGTTACAAATTCAAGCTTGAAAACTATTCCCCTCTTAGAGTTAAGAATTAAATTGTTCCAATTACACATGCAGGGCAAATGAGGAGTTGTGATTGCTTTTTAAGCAAGTGTTTTTATTTCACTGTTGTTTGGGCTTAACGGTACTCTGAAACCAGAAAAAGTTAAATTGCTCTCTTTTGATTGATAGTTGAAAAATAATTAGAGCCTTCAAAATGCTTAAAATCTTCACTTGCATCAGGAAAAAATATCTATACAACAACAACAAAGAAAATACCAACCTCACAAACAAGTGCAAGCGCTCATTCATTAACAAGCTTGGAAGGATACTCATAAGTAATTTGTATTCCACTTTCAGCCAGAATCACCATTAACTACTCTCAACTTCCAGACTGAAAAAAGCAAATTGTTTCCACTGAGTCCTACTCCACCAAGAACTACAGTTTGAAGAAAGTGAGTGGAACCTGCACTTCTAAATAGAGCAGAAATTTTTTTAAACCTTCAGCACATGACCAGTGTTTACAACTATCACCATGGTATCTGCAGCCTGGATTAAGAGCACAGCTAGCCATTTTACATAGCTTTTCTTCCTGCTCCAACAGTTATCCCCTTCCCAAGCAGAAGTTGAGTAAATTTGAGGAGTAAAGTGATTGAAGATGTTTTTTTTTTAACTCCCCCTCTACCCCCAAAGTGATGCATACTGTGCTTGAAATAAAGACCGAAAATGTTTCTTAAAGGTACAATGGGACTGAGTGCAAGACTACTCAGCCCCAGCAGTCATTTGCTGTAAGCTAAACTGCACCTGCACAACATCACTGAGCTTACTGAATGAGACCCAAACTCTAATGTGCCAGTCCATCCCATGGACAGCAGGAAGGCATCTACCACAGGCTCAGGTCCACAATCCACTGTCTTAGTCACAATTTCTTTGTGTGAAGCCTCTCATCCCAGGAATAAATCAAGTTCTGATGCATTACCTGCTATGCAAGCCTCTGGCCACTGATGTTCAGCTCTGCAGTAACACAAGCTGTATCTGCACCACTGCACAGAAAATGTAACATTCTCTTCCATCAACAGCCTATAAAAGAAATTTTGTTTAGGTGGCCAGGTATTTGTACTGTGCTATGTATTGTGCTGTGGCCCAACCAACTGGAAAGCAGCTTTGCAGAAAAGAACCTGGGGCTCTTCATGGACACAAAGTTCAACAGGAGCCCTTGCAGCAAAGGCAGCGATGGCATCCTGGGCTGCAGGAGGAGGAACGTTGCCAGCAGGTCAAAGGAGGTGATCCTCCCCCTGTCCTCAGCACTGGTGAGGCCACACCTGGAGTGCTGTGTCTGGCACTGGGCTCCCCAGTGCAAGACAGACATGGGCATACTGGAGAGAGTCCTGCAAAGGGCCACAAAGGTGATGCAGGGGCTGGAGTACCTCACACAAGAGTAAAGGCTGAGAGAGCTGAGACTGCTCAGTCTGGACAAGAGAAGGCTCAGGGGGATCTCATCCATTTGTACAAGTATCTGAAGGGAGAGTGTAAAGAAGATGGAGCCAGGCTCTTGCCAGTGGTGCCCTGTGACAGGACAAAGTAAAACACAGGAGGTTCCTCCTGAACATAAGGAAACACTTTTTTACTGTGAGAGTGACTTCCTTACCAGTCCTCCAGGCCATGGCTTTAAACTAGGCAGGTATCTCAGGAAGAAGTCAGATAAAATAGTTGATTCCTAAAGAGCTTGCATTTATTGCCCTATCAGTTTGACAAGCATGCCCATCAATATTCTTCAGTCTTGACTGAGAGGTCAAAATCCCAGAAACAGAACTAGTTTTCTCCCTGGATTAACTCTGCCAAAAAATCCAGACTAAAAAGGTTCAATTCTCAGCTAGTAAAAAAAAAAAAAAAGAAGAAAAAAAACAAACAACAACAACAAAACACCGTATCACCACACAACCCACAGAGACAATAGGCCTAAGCTATCCTGATAACTGTCCAAAAATTCTAAAGATTTCAGCTGCCAGCAAACACAATCAAAAGTGGTTAATGCCTGCCAAAAGATTTGAAAAGCTCAAAAGGGGCAGTGTTGTTTTTGTTTAAGAACCTCTTGTTAAAGCTTATTCTTGATGGAGCAGTTATTTCTTGAAAGAAACCAGTGAGGACCTGTTTTTGTGGTGTTTTTTTTTTTTTAAAGACATTTTAGTGCCAACAAATACAAACATGCACCAAGCGATTAGCTGCATAACTGCTGTTGAGCTATACACTTGTCCACAGACTTAGGTATAAAGTACTCTACAAATCTGACTCCACAACCATTTCCGTTTCCAGTGAAAATTAGGTTTAAGTTCTGCAATCACTTAATCGGCTTTCAGTAGGTTCCAAATTAGCACTATATGCCTCACAGCACATGAAATTCATGTGAACTCAATTTAAGGCCTGTCAACACTGCAAGAGTACATGTTCTTCAACTGCAGGTGTAGCCAAAGCTACCTTAGCACCAGGAATGTCCAATGACGTACTGCGCAGACACATGTTGTAGTGTAACCCAGCCTCATCTTTCTACAGAGGCAATCAAGTTCTAAAACAGCAAAGAGAAAGTAACCTATAACTTTTAATAAGCCTTATTGCATACAGCTCTTTACAATATGAACCACACTTCAAGAACTGCAGATGTCCCTTGAAAAAGGTTTAAGACTTTTTATACAAAGTTTCAAAAACACAACCCATAATAAATACAATAAGAAAAAGAACTGATCTAAGTATCAAACCACAAAAGAACACAAGCAAGCTTTCAAATGACATGAGATAAGAAAAAACTATAGCAACGAGGGTCATGTACAAGAGACTTCATCCCGCTATTCATTTGCAACAGATAAACACAATACAAAACAGAGAGGAGAGGGAGAGGGGGCCAGAACAGCAGTAAAGGGAACATGTTGATACCAGTATCTAGCCAAGGGAAACCCAAAAGGACTTGAGCTCCAGTAATACTGCTCTACATAATCCAAAAGGTGCCTTCAGTAGGTGACAAAGAGCTTGCCACAAGCAATATTAAAAAAAGAAAGAGTGTCAAGTCTACAATAGAGATAGGTCATTTTGGCTTGGTGTGGCAAACAGAGTGATTGCCATTCACCATCTATGTCAGAGTCAGTTCAGCTTTATCTCCAATACAGAAGAACATTTTGAATAGCATAATCCACTGTATTGTTTAGTGTTGAGCACGCTGTGTTTTGATAACCCTATACATAATAAGTCAGTGAACTATTCTAAACAGTTTTCAAATATCCACTATGCCCTTAAGAAAAGAATCCTAAAATCTGACAAATCTCTTGCTCTTTACAGACAATATAGTCAAATAATTGCAAAACAGAGTGATGTAAAAACCAGTGTAAAGAGCTTAGAAAAAAGGTGGCTGTAACCAATTTTAAATTGTTTTCTATTGTTCAGTGAACACATTGCATCTTATCCTCTGTAAAAGCAGCCTAAGCACTCAAGTCTGCTGTGACTAAGCTCAATGCCTACTACACGAAGACATGGAACTCGGAACCACAATATTTTTTAAGATTTCACGACAGGCACAGAACTGAACAAGATAAAAAAATACTTCAACTAATATAGTATAATAAATAATATAAAAATATTTGTTTTCAATATTCAGTATCAGGTAAAGCTCCTAATGAAATGTTAAACATGGAAATGTTATTTTGTCTGAGATCACGTAACTCAGCTAGGTTTAAACCTCTTTTCTCCAGGAAGCCTCCCGAAGTGTTCAATAGTGCACGTTTTAAAAGAGGCAGCCTGTTGTATTAGAAAATGCTCTTCAAATGAAAGAAGAAAGTAGCTTCTGTTGTTCTTTTTTGACTGGTAGATTTGTAACAGTTTATAAGCCAAAGTACAAAAACATCTGTTTGCCAATTATGAAGGTTGTAATAAAACCTTTTTTTTGTTTTGCTCTTCAAGGCAAAACAACTTACTCTCAGCAAATGAACAAGCTGAGTTGTACAACACTGCCTTGCTCCATTTGTGCAAGAGCTTACTTTCTATACATCATTTAGCCTGTGCCATGCAGTTGGGCTGCTTTCTTGTTATCGTGCTGTCGGACTCAAGTTGCTCTTTGTGCCTGGAGAATTTGATTTGATTTCTGCCAGCACAGCCCCCCCCCCCAACCCAGTCACACACGTTAGCAGCAGCAACCCTTCAAAGCAGAACACACATTTCTCCTTAAGAAAGTTCTCTCTGAGCATGGCTGCCGAGTTACAGGGTTAAACGGCAGAATAAACAAACAACTCAAGAGTTAAAGCAGTCACAGAGCTAGATCAAGGCTCTGTGGTAATGGTTTAGATACAAACTAAAACTAAGGGGGAGATGAGTAGCATTCCTTTAAGGTTATCTAAGTAATAACACATATGCAAAGTAAGAGGTACTATGGCTGTGGAAGGAGCATTACAAAAGCAAGCACATCAAGATACTGGTTTACAAACATCAGGGGTTGCTTATTTTGAATTAGTATTTCCGTAACACTCCCACATAATGCTGAATTTAGGAAAACCTAAGAGCTCCAAGACCTACAGGGTTTATTTATTTAATCTAGTTTAACCCCAGCAACCCTCCCATTCCTCACAAGACAAATCATACCACTTGCACAAGCACTTCCTTCCCTCTATTTTAACAGAATTACTCTGTGCACTACAGCATTTTTTACAATCCAAAAAGCAGCACACAAAAGCATACAGTTTTATTTGCCACATACTAACATCCTTAAAGACAATAAGATAAAAATAAATCCTTGCACTTCAGTAACACCACAATTGCGGGAATTAAGTTTCCAGATATGTTTCCGATTTGCACTCAGGCTACCAGCTGCCTTTACACTTGTGCTTCTGGAGAAAAAAAGCCTTCCCCCCCCCCCCCCCCCCCGCTAAAGGTCTTTGTTCTACTCAGAGGCCAGCTCACCTTACCCCTGAAAGCCTGAGCTTTTGTCAGCTGTTCACACAATAAACAGCTGTGGATGTATGGAAAACCTATTACCACTGGCAGAAAATGAAAGCTGGCAAGTCATTTCTGTGTTTACAATGGAAGAAAGTGTCCTAAACACATAAGCATTTCAGTATATTCCAAGAGATTTTTTTCCCCTCCCTATCACATCTATTTTGTATAAGCCTTCCAAAATTAGTCTGTGTACACAGCATCATAAACATAATTAACGTCAGAGTGCGAAAAATAGGCTGTCCCCCTGCTAACTGCTAATGTAAAATGCAAGACCATTAGCAAGAGAAGCAGCAGAGTCATCACCGACACACAGGGTTAACGAAGGTTTTCCTACAGGACCTGTTCCTGCTTTAAGTGAAACACTAGGTGGGCCAATATAAATCTATCAGGGTAGATGTATATCAACTCTGAATGCTGTCAACAGAATAAATATTTATTCTACCTTTCCAGGCATGCTCAAAAACTTCATAACTTTCAGTGAACTGGTTAAAAGTCAGATTCCCTTCACCTGCTGTTTTCTCTCTAAAATAACTTGCTAATTATGGTACAGTTCTCGGTTTGATACTTTATTTCAGGTATAAACTTCAAATGATGACCAAGATACAGCACACATTTTATTCTGTCTTCTGAGGAAATACATTTTTTCCTAAGTGACCAGGTTGAGTGAAACTATTCCGACTTTCAGCTGAGGTTTCTCCTTTGTGTTCTGTTCACTTTCTCCATATGCATCAAATTAAAGCAAGCTTAATCAGGATGTGCCAAATTGTATTCAGAATAACCAGAATGCAAAAAGTTAAAAAGTTTGCAATCATCAGGAATGCACTTCAAGTTTTTAGCAATTAAGAGTTGAAGGATTTCAAAAGGTTCACAACCATTGCATGTAATGAGGGTCAATGTCACATTCTGCTTACAAATAGGTGGTGTAAATCTCAACCGCCTCTTCAAAATAAACAGCATGGGGTTCACCTTTGCCTTTGTCTTTCCTTCTCATCATTACTACAAGGGAGGGGGGAGGAAGAGAAGGAAATGAACCGAAACCATCATGAAGCTCAATGAGAAGTACAGTGTGGGCCTGTAATTCACCATAATTCATCATTCAGTATAGGTTTTTCCTTGTTTTAAGGATGCCGGTATTTCCAAAACTAACACACTGCTTTTCTCAATTTACTAAGCATTCACAATAGTCTAGAGTCAAGAATAGCCACTCCTATCTAAAAGCAAGTTTCATATACGATTCGAGTGAACATGTCCTGAGGCCTCACAGTAGCCAAGGTTTCAATCATTATGCACAAAACATCTTCTATCTGCTTTATTACCTGATGCAGTGCTATTCTTGGGAAGATACTATTAAAGGGCACCTCTTAAAAGACTCAGACTAGTCAATTTTGTGCCTGTTGTTTATGCCCAAGTATTGTGAGCTAAAACAGACCCACTACTTGTATCCTGAATCTGTAACAGATTCAACTTGATGGAAGCCTATCAAATCACTGTACATGCTCTAAGTTCTTCTGGGATGCATTGAGCAGAAATTGTGTGGTAAAAGCAATTTCATGAGTCCCAGCTCCTAGTTTGCACACAATTTTATCTTTAAAGATGGATACATTTAAAGAGACTACTAGATGAACTAAACCTGCCATCTGCACAGCGTAACTGACAGGAGCTCTGGCCTGAGTTCAAATAGCACCAAAGTGGATAAAACTACATGAACAATTTGTAGTAGTAGTAGTTATCTGAACCCAGTATAGCCTCTTCCTCGTATCTTCAAAATTTAAAATCTAAGAGTTGTCTTAGACTTCTCTACTAGGTAAAAAAACCTTGTATAACTTCACAGCTACTGCAGCAACAAAAACTATGCAAAGGCACAGCTGGTGGCACATTCATCGCTCTACAGGAATTGCCCTGTGGACAGTCTCCCAACAGTGACTGGAAAGTAATCCACAGGACTTTACCCTTTGGTGAAAAGCGGTCAGCTGTCTTTCAGGAAGGTGCAAGATAAAGGTCTGAAGAGAGGAAATTACAGCAAGCAGCTGACATGCAGCAGCTTCTGGCCATGCACCCACAGGCAGCATTCTCACCTCCAGCTGGTGTGAAGGTATTTACATAATGCTTCTGGAGGGCTTTGGCAAGGATGGCAAGTGCAAGTCAGGATTCCTGAACCAGTTCTGCAAAATTCTGAACTTGTGAGCAAATCTGTATGCAAAGAGCTAGGTACGTTCTTTGGGGTTTTGTTAGTAGACTGTTTTTCACTCAACCCGAGTTGTGATGAGAACATCCACTCTGAGCTGTCTGTTCCATTAAGAAACATCAATCCCAGTAAGTTTTAAATTTGGCAGGTTTGAGGAAGCTCACTCAACTGTACTGCACAAAAATCCCAGGTTTTTAACCCTCTTTTAAATGCCTTTCCAATAAAAAAATGCTTTTTCACTGAGGCAAAAAAGTCTTCCCCAAATTAAAGACAAAACATACTCAGTTATGAATAAAATGGGACTTAAAATACTTTTTCTAGACTAACCTGAATCTGTGTCACAATCTTGGATTTGTGCAAATATAGTAATTAAAGTACACACATCCACCTATAGCAGATGAAATAAGAATTTCATGAAGATAAAGGAAGCCTACAAGCACTGCTCCTCTCCTCTTCCCCCATTCAGGTCCCATAAGCCTTCATCCTCCCTGGGATAGTACTTACACTGAGTGTAACCTACCCAAGCTTCAAAATTGAACACTTGTTTTATTTCACTGTGTTTAAAGAACCTCTTGCATTACTCATGGGGATTGTTCTTCTTCCTATTTGTTAGCTTCATGTGAGCAACAGCACTGTGTATAGCTCAATACCCTGTTCTGAACAGCCAGTTTCCCCTGATTGTATTTGTCTTCAAACAGCAAAGAGGAAGTAGGGGTAAAGGTGGAGGGGTTAAAAGGAAAACAGCCATGAAACCACAATAATTGGCACAAAAATTGAAGGACTGATATACCTCACTGTTCTTCATTCTCCTAAGTGGACAAGAGTTCAAGCTGGTACTTCTTTAACAAACCTGGCTTGCAGAAATTATGGTCAACTTACGAAGTATCACATTAAACACCTGTGATCAGCCTAAAACACCATTTGAAAGCAGCCATGTAATTTTGTAAGACTGTTAGCAGTTGAGCAAGGGAGCAGGAAAGATACCAGACTAAGTAACTTCACCTTCCTCAAATAAGAAATACTTAGTTTAGGAGCCTGGATAAACATGTAAAATAAACACCACCTGCAGAGGTTAGGAAAGAACTAGACACTTCAATTAAGTTTGGAGATCATGTAGGCTCCCTTCCAGCAGGAGACAACCAAGAGAGGTAAAGCACCCTGCTTAAGCTCTGTACAACTTAAAGACCCTCTGTACAACTTAAGGAACATTAGGACCTGGTCTAGAGAAAAAAGTCTTATAAGGGGCAGCTGATGGAGCTGGGGTTGTTTAGCCTGGAGAAAAGGAGGCTGAGGGGAGACCTTATCGCTCTCTACAGCTACCTGAAAGGAGGTTGTAGTGAGGCGAGTGCTGGTCTCTTCTCCCAAGTAACAAGTGATAGGATGAAAGGAAATGGTCTCAAGTTGTGCCAGGGGAGGTTTAGATTGGAAATTAGGAAAAATTTCTTCACTGAAAGAGTTGTCAAGCATTGGACCAGGCTACTCAGGGAAGTGGTTGAGTGACCATCCCTGGAAGTATTTGAAAGATGTGTAGATGTAGCACCTAGGGACATGGTTTAGTGGTGGACTTGGCAGTGCTAGGTTAACAGTTGGGCTCAATGATCTTAAAGGCCTTTTCCAAACTAAACAATTCTATGATTCTATGACCTGGTCTCTTGCTCACGCGTGTCTTAAAGAGTCTCACAGCCACAATTGTCTAGGCAGAGCTATAGGAGGCCTCTAGGAAGTGAGCAACCCAGATCAATCCTTCTGCACCGAAGCAGGCTACTGGTGAAAGCGAGCCAGTAATAAGGTTTACTCTCCACCAGTGCAAGCAGTTGAGAAAGCCAAAGCATCCTCTCGCATACAGGCCCACATAAAGCCCCATGAAATCTCTCTTTATGGTAAATAGAAGCCATTTCTGCCCTGAAAATGCACTCATCTGCACTGTGAAGTGTGCAACAGGGCTTTCAATGCACTTCTTCCCTCCATCATTTATGGGCAAGCTTAGTTCTTCATTAGTTAAGTCCATCTGGAATAGATCACACATTGGCTTTATCTGAGACCTGAAAACAGATCATTTCAGTAAATATGCCTCACTTAGCTGAGCAGCTGTCTGTCATTTAGCTTCCACACTAAGCAAGTTATACAAAAGCACCAACATTCTGCTCAATTGCTGTTCTACTTGGGGAAGCAGTAATGATACTGGCACCCCACAAAGCTATTTTAGACTCTCAGTGAGGTCCATATCAGAAGTACTCAGTTTACAAGCAATAAGGGTTTTTTCCACCCCTACATGCCAGCCCTACAAACTCAGCTTGAGATCTGCAAGTCATGCTCATCATTTCCTTCTCAGACATTACTACCAGTAATAAAGACCATGCAAGACAACAGAAGTCCCTGCTATACCACCACGACCCTGCAGCCTCCAGTGAGACTGCTGAGTGGCAAGAGATCAAAGTCCAAGAAGCAAAGAGGAGACTCCAGCTTATTCTTAGCTACGTTGGCTCAGCAGACCTAACCAGATAAAAGGTTGTGAATACTTACTTTAGCAAATGAAGTCAACAGATACGAATTAAAATAAACATGGAACACATTATTTGGTCACCAAACAACTGCATAATAAGCAGAAAAATTGCCTCAAACGTCTGTGCTATACGTAAGTATGGTGAAGCTCAGCACCATCTCAGAAGACAAGGAAAGATATGAACTTTGAAGGCAAAAAGCACCTTTTGCAACAGCTATGCAGATATAGAGAGATGTGAACATGTACGATTGGAGTAAATAGTTCATTATTTCCTTCCCCTTTCCTGTACTTTCAAAGTAGACATTTGTCTGGCTTTCTTTTAACCACTGGTGGAGTGTGGGAGGGGTACTCATCACTTGACCAAGGTTTTGTAACACAGAAAAACACTGCGGATGAGAGACACGGAAGGCAGCTCAGCTCACTCATACAGGCCTAACACACAACCTGGGCTCAGGAAAGGCCCGTGCTGCTGTCTCTGGAACAAACAGGCCGCCTTTTGCCACAGGTAAATTCCCAAGCACAGCAGCCATCTCCTTTCTGCAGGCAGCAAAGTCTGACTTAGCCAGTCTAAGTGTGGCTGACACAGAAAGGAGCCCTGCCCTTCTCAGTACCCCCACTCTTGCAATCTCCTCTCCCTTGAATCAACAGTAGCATTTTCTTGGCCAATAAACCAGGTAAAACTCACTCAGCAAGATCTGAATTCATAAGCAGGCCAGTTCTCTGGCTCACCATGCAGCTCCACAAGCCCTGGCACACGCTGCAAGTTTGAGAACTGCAGCATCCCTTTGACAGCAGCCTGCATTTAAGCCAGCCTAAAGCAACCATGTAACTTCAGGGTGAATAACACAGTGGTCTTCACAGTGGGTGAAGTTTGCAAATGACAATCACAAAAAACCTTTCCAAAATACAAGTTTATAAGCACAGCAATGCACATTTTCTGTTCTAAGAGTTACACAATGAGGCACAGAGCAGTAAATGAGTCACAGCACAGCAAATGAGTCAGTTATTTCATTTACCATATTCATGACTAGAGTATTTCACAATGGAAAACATTTATTTTGATAGGCCTGTTTCATAGTCCGTCCTTGGAGGAGTTCACTGAGTGACAAGAGGGAGCAAGTCTGCTGCAATGGACTCTTGGAGAAGGACTCCCACTCTCACAACCACACTGCGCTGCTGTATCAGCAGCTTTCCTTGGGGCAGGAGGCTTTGTCAACCAGGAATGTGCCCACTCCCTAGAAGAAGGGAGGGGCAAGAGTGATAATGCTGCTAAATTGTAACTGGAAGTATAGTTTCAACTTCTCTCAGAGTAAAGGTTTACAGCCTTTGGCATTTATAATGTTTGTCAAGCAACCTAAGGTTACCAGCCTTAGAAAGAAGATAGACATCAGGCTTGTATTTTAGCTTTAAAGCTGTATTTACAAAGACCATAGACTACTGGTCTCAGCCTTTGATCAGCACACCACGTTTACAACACAGCCCAGGTTTTGTAGGCCAGTATGAGAGCCTCTGAACAGCCGACACGCCCACCTCGAGCTAATGGAGGCCCCGTATCACTGCACCAGCATGCCCATGTCAGGGCTAATGCGCTGTAACCACCACGCTGGGCACTACTGTTGGTCACCTACAGCACATATTACTAACAAACCTCACAACAGCCCCCTGCTCACAAATACATTCATTCCTGTGGGAAAGCAAGCTGACCAAAGGCCCAGCAGTGCTCTTGCCTGTGGAAGAGGAGCTGCTCGGTGCCGACAGCAGGGTGTGAGGACACTGAGCTCTGCAGGGGATGAGCCCGTCAAAGGTCCCTCCAGCCCGTACTGAATGTGCTGCTGGCGACTTGCCCTACTTGCACCCAGCTACTGATGGAAGACTAAATTGCAGGCTACCTCCGCAGCAGTCCCACATCTAGCCCACCCTGCAAACATACCCTTCCCACTCTACTTCTGGCACTTCAAACCAGCATCAGCTGCAACAGAGGCGGACCTGCTCTGACTTCGTCTTATTCACTCACACCATACTCCCCCATCCCCAGGCTCAGGACATTAATTTCCACACCAAGGCTGAATACAATGCTATCCCTCCCAGGCTGCCTGGCCCAAAACACAGCTACAGATAGCCCCCCCATGCCTACCAATCAAGCTACATGGATGCTAGGCTAACATACAAACTTCTTTTTGCACTCCTATGCTGCTGACTCTCCCACCTCATTCAACCATTAACTTTTGCCTGAGGTGCCTGTGTTGTATCACACCACCACCTGTCCCACATCACCACCTTCTCGCTCCCACAGCCAAGTCACTGAGTACACCAAGGCCCTTGCCTGGAATGTGGTTCTGCCATGGGCCTTTGCTGGTTCCAGTGCAGTGCATCACACTGGGATGCCTCTCACTAAGGGCCTCAGTGGAGATCTTTTCTGGATGTGTTTTGGGATTTGGATTCCTTTACCTTTCAGCACTTCTATAAATCAATGACTCCTCTCCCAGAACTTTAGACCTTTACTGGCTTTCGTGGTTCCCCTTTCACTTCCTAAAATCACAGCTTAGCGTCCCATTGCACAGTCATCCTCCTCTGCTTCCTCCATTCAGTAGTCATTTCTCAACACTTTATCTTTACTTCTTAGCTTCCTTTTGTTATTCAAGGAAGGAGGGGAAGATGGACTTCATAACAGGCAGGATTCACTGAAGTGCATGCCCATGATTCACATCTCTTTCCATTCATCCAGTCTAGCATTTCACTAGCTATCATTTCACACTGAATGATCAGGAAGTAAGGCTTTAATCTTACTGCCATATTGCTCCTATCAAGCTTACTCTACATGCTGGGAATATTCAGTTTTCTGACCACATCAGCACCCTTCCTTGTCTCCCCGTGCACATGCAAGTCCTGCCTTTTAAATCCAACAAAACTTTGGATCTCTTAGCTACTGAGACTACAATGGTCGCATTTGTTCTATATTTCCAATCGTTACCATTTATCTTCTACCCCTACCAGCATCAGGTTTGTCTTCCACATGGCCTCTTATCCACAGGATAAACTTCTCCAGTCCTTCTGATCACCAGTGTAGCAACTCAAGACAGCTCTCTTCCTCTTTGCCCTTCCTACTTCCTACCTTTGTCTAAAAAAGTGTCTAATAAAGCTGTGCATCACTCTTCACCAGATTCCTCTCTTTCATCACTGCACGCCCCCATCCTTATTCCCAGGCCAGCACAACATATAGGCGGGGGGGCGAGAAATTATCTCTGTTGTTCACAAGTCTGAGTACCACAAATATTCACCACTGTGGGAAAAAAAGATAAGAAAACACATCTCCTCCTTTTGCAATACACAATGCTTTAAAATTAAGCCATTTATTGCCTGTCGAGGAGAATTAAACCACAATTTGACTATGGCTTATAGTAAAAGAAATTCAGTTAAATTCTATGATCTTATCAATGCAAATTTAACTCTATGAATAAATCTGTTTCAAACAGTTGTATAAAATGAAGTCCATGGTTTTGTTTTACCACTATAACGGCAGAGCCTCCACCATGACTCAACAGAAATAGCTTCTGCTTCTGATGAAGCACAATATGACAAATAACCTTTAAATAAATAGGTCAGTGCTTTCTGAAAAACAAAGCATTTCCTTTGTGCATCAGATACATCTTATTTAAATTGGGATGTAAGGTTGAAAAGAGAAAGTGAGAGAACACCCACTTCAAAACTTTAAATATATTTTAAAATTTCAAAAGGTACAGCACAGCTAAGTTACAGCTTGCCAACCCGCTTTCCATTTTGAAAGCTTTGTTTCCTCTTGTAGGAAACAATCTATCAGCTTCCATGCCTTCTCTAATACCCATATAAAGTAGACTATATAGTGGGAACAGTCATTCAGACTATATCCTCCTTAAATACACCTCTTCAGGGATCTACTGAGGTCTTTGACCTCTGCCTTATCTTGGGCATCACCATTTCCCCACTTCTCTTCCTAGCCTCTCACCTCTAATGGTCAACTTAGCATTTTACTACCTCTCTTCTCTTCAAGTACATCTTATTCAGTGAGCCAAACTCTTGTTTACTCCTAAACATTTCTCCACTCCTGCCACCAAACAGCCACTTACATTTATGTTCTACATAGCTACCTAGAAATCAAACCTGTAAATTATTGCCAAGATACATGACAATGTAAAGCTTGATCACTGAAAACTGCCAGTGAAACTAAGTGGTATGCTGCTTCTAAAATTTTTAAGAAGCGCAAATCGAGTTATTCTCAGACTGCCACTGCATCTGATACATCAAGTCCCGTTCCTAGTCACCCCCTACCATTCATGCATTAGTAGCACATTTAGCTGAAGTCAACTCTATTAATTCATGCATTTAGATTTGACCAGGAAAGCTGGATGATGGCACTCTCACATATGATGGCTTGCAATAACAAAAAGCTAAAACACAGCTACGTATTTTATGTCATCCTCATCCCTCTGCTCTAGAAGAAGCAAAATTGAGGTTTCATGCTGCTGTGTAATATAGCTACACTAAATCCAGTCACAGACACAGAATATAATGGACTTGATATTTTATCCCCAAGACACTAATTGTAGTCGGTTTGCAAGGTTTCAGTTTACAACCTAAATCAATGGAGGAACTGAGACTCATTTTGCATGTACAACAGCAGCAGCACAGCCAGTTGTCCCAGTTGTCATTGGTCATAACACAGTATTTCAGAATAAAAGCACTCCAGGTTTCCTTTCTTTAGCTAATATATTAAACAATTAATTTAGACTATCGATTTTCCCCTGTTCTTGAACTTTTAAAATCAGCGGACTCAGCAGAATTGTCTTGAAGAAGCACAAGCCATGCTTAATGTGGTCACCGAGGCCAGCTTTGTAAGTATGCAAACGAGTGTTTTACTAAGACTACTTTTCACCCTCCCAAAGCAGTGCATTGTATTCCACAAACAGGAGAAGCAAAGTAAGTGCTTCATTGAGGCAACTGCTGTGCAAGTAATCAATAGCTTACTGTAAGGTTCTCCACTCAACTTCACTGATTCGCTCATGTTTTCCAGAAGATTCCAGGAAGATTATCTGTGGACGTATTTGTTAATGAATTCTTAACAGAGACATTTTATCTGCCGTCCTTTCATTGCTGAAGCTGCAGCTAAGTGGCAAAAATGACCAACCACCAAGCATATGAAACCCTGAAGACCACACTACCTGCATTCATTTGTACTTTCCATAAACATACTATCAGTCACATCATTAATCACTGGATATGGATTGGTGCTCTATGAACTTTAGGCCAGTCAAAATATCAAAGCTGAATGTAGAAATTAAATACTACTAATAAAGCTCACCAGCTGCCCTTGACAAGAATAAGCTAGAAGCCAATTTGTTGAAATTAGTTTGTGCTGCCACTATGCCTTGCACACATAGCTGAACACTGCTCTGCAGAGAGAAGGCAGGCCACTAGTATAAAATAAGAAAGAGTCAAACTTTAAGCATAAGGAGACAAATCCGAGAGAGCCAGTGCTAGTAAAAGCCTTTAACCCAAACCCTTGCTTTTAACACAGGTTTAAAAATACGAAAATAATTAGAATACATGCAAACTTGATCCTCTATTACAGATTGTAAATTTGTCTCACACTTTATAAAACAGTTTATCCAATTTTAAGTGCCTGAATGGTCGAATGTTCTTTATTTCATTAGTCATTATAAATTAAACATTGTAGTCAGCTGCACAATTCCTGCACTGTATTTGCATTACTACCGGCTGTCAGTAACTAGTTAGCAGTTAAACTTGGCACACGTACAACAAAGTGTCTCATTTCTTAGAAGTCATACAGCTATGCAACATTTGATTTTCCCAGCCTTTAAAACGATCATTTGAATGCAATTAACTTTTGTCAGGAAAAAAAAAGACACAATAAAGATATATATTAACGCCTACCTCTGTGAAATTTCTTCCTATTATGCCATTTTCCCCCACTTATTTTTCCAACAATCCCATAATGTATTAAAGGTCTGACACCAATTAACAATGAAAGATGACTTATGTAAACAGGCAGATTATTAAATAAAGCAGGACAAAAAGGTAAGTCACCTGAATTTTCAGCACATTAATTCAGTAAATGAGCTTCCGATTTATCTGATCAGCTAGCTCTACTACTGTGAATTTAAACTTACTGACAGGTTTTACTGCATCCTTCCAATTAACGTCAGACCTTCTCAGCCATTGCCCATGCATTTCCAAAGCAAAAATTTCCTGGTATTTCAAGACTGTCAAATGCACTCGCTTGCAACAAAGAGTAGAAGGTTAGAGTAAAAAATAATAATAATAAAAAAAGATTAAGCTCTCCTTTTTAAAGTGTGTGATGGTGCGCATCACAATTACCTTAAAATATACTTTAAACGCTGTTAAAGATTCCCCTCTTTCACAATATTTTTTCATTTTTCAGAAGAGTTTAATAAAGTGTTGGTAAAAAGCCCACGTTAGGAGATACTTCAGTCTATACTGAAATGTGTCAAACCAGAAAAAGTCTTTTGTATGACCGCTCAAGCTCCTACAACAGGCCTTTTATCAGTTCTGACTTAACCACAAAGGCATTCTCTGCACTGTAGTTACTATTAGAAGGCTACATTCCTCTGGTCTGTTTGCACATTTGCGGAATTAAGTCAGAAAAAACTATTTTAAGATAGTGACTTACATCACAAGTTTTCTAGATGTCCTGGTCTTCAATAGCAGGGCCAAGGCAACAAAGCCTGGATGTGTATTGCTACTTTGTCAGAGGACAGCAGGGTAACGCACCGCAAGGGCATCACATAAATCACAGTAATTGGCATGTAGCTAGAAGGCGAATGCAAACCAGCGTACAGTACCAGCCAACATCTCTAGTGATCCAGGTCACAGAAGGTTATGAAGCCATGTCAAGGGCTGCATACATATCCAGCCGAGAGAAGCATTTTACATAGGTAGTCTTAGATAGTAAACCAAGAGGAAAAACTGGAAGTTCAAGGAGACAGATCTCCCAGAACAACAAGTGCAGTTGTTGGACAGTACTCAAGTATTCACATGCTGTCAGGCTGACTGCATTCCAGGCAATCAGAATTCACATTAAATCTGTACCCATGTTGCACATGAAAGCTTTTTAAAATTTCAAATTAGTTCCTGTCACAGACAGCATATTCATAAATTAGGATAGCTTTAGTCAGTTAAAATAGTGTGGTCCTTTTTCTTTTCTCTCTCTCTCTCTTTTTTTTTTTTTTTTTTTTTAAAGATGCAGTAAATTCTCCCACCTAGTCCCCAAAGAAAAACAGCTAAAGAGAAAGCAACTTCAGGGATGTCAGCTGCATTCTTATACTACCATAACTTTCCATGCATATTTTGTTTACACTACTACAAAACTTCACACTTTGTCTTGACAAAACTAGATTACCTAGACACCAGGTGACACTAAAATTGAACCCGTGCAGACATATCTTACGGTGTGCCATCTAATATACTTTATCCTTCACCAGTAAGAACTACTGTACATGATAATATACTTCTTTTCACCCAAATTAGGTTATATTTTTTAAATTAGACCTTTACCAGAGTCTTATGTAAGGGTTCAATTTTAACGGGTTCATTTAAAAAAAAAAAACAAACAAACAAGTGATACAGCAAAACACAGCAACTAGCTACTGATTTTTAAAGGAAACCAGTTTGTCCAATGCTGACTTTTAAATAGTTCCAGCCTACCCTCACACACAGATTTTGCTTTTAACTAATTGATCTTCTCTGAAAGTTAGAGTAGAGGGAGGGACAGAGCACACGCAAGCATCAGTTGCTGGCATGACAACTGGCTCAAATTCAAGAATTACTACATACCAAAACATCTGATCACATACAGAGATGGAATCACTTTCTAAACCAGAAAGCAAGCTTTGAAAATGAAAATTGTTTTCTTAGAAGTGAGGAAAGCCTTGAAGTTAGGGGAAAAATGAAACATGAGAAACATTAAAACTGACCTAAAACAAACAATGAAAAATTTTTTTAGGTCAACCCAATAAAAAACTTCTATAGAAAAGAAGATTCCTTGTTTTAAAAACTGTGATGGAAAGTGATTTACAATTCATTTTCTCCTTAAAAACCAAGTAAATTCTAGAGCAGTATTGACACTGTCCTATTACATTCATCCTACTATTCATAATTACATAGAAAGGTAGCATAAAAGTTTTATTTTCATATCTTGAAATCACTCTAAAATGCTTACTTTCTCTTGAAATCTAGATTAGATATTTTCAGAAAGACTGAAAAGAGGCAGAAGCCAAATTTACAAAAAGTTTTCCACATTTAGTGATCTGGTCTTGAAAGAAGGCTTTTTTCCTTCTCCCCCCCCCCCCCCCTTTTTTTTTCTTTTAGGGTTTCTGAAGAAATTATTCAAGGTCAGGGATAGTACATCAGAGCACACGCACTGAAAATAGCTTGCACATTCCCTAATTAATGCATTGCATTCCAAATCTAACAAGGAAACTGGAATGCATTCACATGTCTCCCTTTCAGGAAGAAATATTTTAAAATTAGTTTACTTGTTTCTGTTCTAGAACTTGGAAATTTTGCTAGCTATTTCTTAAAGCAAACTGAAATTGGAATCAATTAAGATATTTTTGCAACACTAGTAGTCTTGGAACTAAGTCAAAAAAAGTCCAGCAAAAAGTCAGACATCATTTGTTTACTCCCCTACCACAATATCGTATTAACAAATTCTGGATTACTTGTTTTAGTCATACATTCCTATCCAAACCCCAACTTCAGGCTGACTGTGGAGGAAACCATGCTTGTTCCTTTGGCATGTCAGCAGATAAACTTCTCAAACAGGCAGAGTTTAACACAACCTTTTTCCATTGGAAAAAGGTCACTACACATACGAGGACAATTTGGTATCATAGGACACCAAGAATTTAATGCAAAACACAGTGCTTGCCTCTCCACAAATGACAGCCTTCATTTTGTCATGCAAGCTAGTATTACTTGCGTTAAATAATATTTTTTACTAAATCCGTGTGTCCTACAGGTTTCATCAACAACTAGATATATCTTGCATGCATCATTGAAGATCATCACGTTTATTAAAAGGCGCATTTCAACTCACAGCAGAAAAACGTTTGTGCCAGCTTTGCTAATAACATAGTTGGTATGGTTTTATCAACGGAAAGGTGTTTCACATTACACTGTTGGCACTCAAACAACTAAACCTTGAAATAAGAGAAATTACATTTGTTTCACTTGCTCCACAATTTCACATTAGTTTGAGTAAAGATGGCTAGAAAGAACAAAAAACTGACTAGAATCATCTTCCATTAAAAGGATCTAAAATTTGCCAACTACAATGCACATTCCACCAAAATTACATGCAGCAGTTACCAACATGGTCATGTAAAGCTTCCTATTCTTCCTGGTGAAAAAATGGCTTCTCCTGGTTTTGAAAGCAATCACCAACTTTTAGGTCATATTTAAAAAGGAAAAAATAAGAAAGGGGAGGAATAATCAGCTGTAGTAATAGATGATAGCACCTCTGAGTCAGAAGATAAATACTTCTCATTAAAAGAAAATTGGGGGGGGGGGGGGGGGGGGGGGGGGAGGGCGGAATTCGCAAGTCTTTACCTTCATTTAAGAATCAACGAAAGAAACATCCAGGGGGTTCCAACCATTATTTTACACTTCAGAAATTTTACTTTGTTTTTCTCTAAAAAGTATTTTGGTTACATCCCCCGATCACATATCACCAAGGGGCCTCAGAAAAACAAGTCTGCAGCTCCACATTGATGATGCCATTTCACTGAACCTCTTCCACAGACACGGCAGTTTCCTAGCTCACAATATTAACATTAAATTCTAGAGCTGTGATAAGTGCCAGTCAATTAATTCTTTACATTATTTTCCTTCCCTAGGAGTCTCTTCCCTCCAACTCACTCCCTTGCCATTCATACCTAAGAGGCATGTCTACCGTAATTACAAAGCCTCATACTGCCGTGGAAAGGACTGTAACGCCTTAAACGAAGATCTGTATGAGCAAGCAGGGTCTATGCAACACAGACAAACCGACCTCAAATTACAGACAGACAAGGATACTCTAGAAGTACGTATATGACATATCAAAAAACCACTTCAAGTACT
This sequence comes from Aquila chrysaetos chrysaetos, assembly GCF_900496995.4. Taxonomy (NCBI): domain Eukaryota; kingdom Metazoa; phylum Chordata; class Aves; order Accipitriformes; family Accipitridae; genus Aquila; species Aquila chrysaetos. Next base: position 65,701,146 of record NC_044030.1, read on the forward strand.
TCTAATGTGGATGCAGCTACAGCGGTAAAGCCGACCTTTACAGCACTACCATGAAGGCAGCCTCCGTCTTTCCCCAAGCAAGAAGAGTCATACCAGCAGAGGCACAGGGTTTTTTTTTCCTTCTCCTGCATTAAGGGCTCTTGCCAGGTCAACTATGTTATTGAGGGATCACACCTCTTCCTAACCTTGACAGCCACAGCTGTGACGACAATACAGTACTGTATACTAATTCAGGACAAACCTCAGAAACCAAATATACACTTCACCATCTAAAACTGTCTGCTTGCTCCTGGCACCTTCACAAATTTGGCCAAATGAAACACAGTCAATTTCTAATTTACCTTCCAGATTGTTGTATTTACTCACATAGTGCTTTCACGTTTAGACTGCAATTTTTACTAAAAATACTTGGTTTGAAATAAATTAAAAACTTGTATGGTAGAAAAGATCTGTTTTATGCAGTTGGAAAGGTTTGCTTTAGGAGCCCACATTCTGGTTTTTTTTTTTTTAAATAAACCAAAAAAAAAAATCCTTCATGTCTAATTGAAACATATCAAAAAGCTATAAACACATCAATAAATTAGATGCAAATGGAATTTTGAAGCCAACTTCTCTGGAGAAAAATCTTTCAAAATTAAGTGACGCTAATTATTGTGCTAGGACAATATCATTCAACTTCAAAATAGGCTAACAGACAACTTTACTGCTTGATTATTAAGAACATTATTTGTGCATATCACCAATGTGTCATCTTCCTTTTATTTAAGATTTTCTTTCCATCACATGCATGAGTTGGGGGGGACTAAGCAGGATCACATGAAGATTTTTAGCAGACCACAGACAGAAGATTTTTGAAATTCTCCCACTTGAAATGAGCTCCCATGATAAAATTGTCGGAATGTTTATTCAGGGCTAGACTAAAAAAAGAAAAAAAGTAACATTCAGAAGCAAAGGGTTCCATTTAACTACCACTGAACTGAAATTTATTCGTCTCCCTCAGAAATCAAATCCTGCATTCCCTGTTTATAGTAATACTTAGGGTTACAAGTAAGGCTGTTAGAATTGATATGTAATAAAATCTACTTTGTCCAATAATTGCACTTTTCCATAGTACAATAGTAAACATTTACGGAGTTTCCATTACTCATACTGAAAAGAACATAAGTTCACATTTATATGGTCACTAAACATGCACTTACACAAACTCAAAGTTTTCCTCAATGCTACATATTCAGCTGTATTATAAGGAACCAATTCCATTCTCCACCCAATATAACTCACTCCAGTTGAATTGGCTTTAACAGTTGCACCTTTCTGCTTCACAAGGAGTATCTTGCCAGCAAGAGCTGGCCCTAATGACACAGCTACCTACCCACATTACACAAGAACCTTCCTACAGCAGGACCCAGCCTACCCAAGTGCTCCACGACTCCCTCGCCAGGCAAGCCAAAGGCCTCTGTCAAAACAACTGACATGTTTCATATCACCAGTTTCCACTACTATTTTTGTGCAGCGTTCCAAAGGAGGCTCACATAAGGTTGGGGAAAAAAAAAAAAACCAAAGCAAATGTATTTTCAGCAGTAGGTATAGCATTTGTTTGGAATGCGTTTAAGGGCTCCAGAAGCAGCAGTCAACACTTCAGTTGTATTTATGCATATTTTCTTTCTTCACATTGACCCTTGCCAACATTACTCAATGCCCCCCGCCCCTTGAAGCCATACAAAAAGTTACTTTTTTTCTTTCACAACTACTCACTGAGGCCTATTCCACTGCTGAAAGCAAGCGAAGCAAAGCCCACGCTGGGTGTCTGTCTCCTGGAGAAGATTGCATCTTTTATTTATCACCCCTTGGCTTTATTTTCACAGTGAATTCCTGGCTTAAATGTAATCAGCCAAGAAACCCTCCCTATGTGCACTCCTGTCATTCCTCATCGCCTGCAAACAGAATCAAGTGCAAGCAAAAGGGAAAAAAAAAATATAATAATCTCAGCACTGCCAACCAAACTAAAAAAGCCCTAGTTCTGGTTTTGCCAGTCCTGAGGAACCACAGATGCGCCTCAGACCTTTGGAAAGAGAAAGCCAAAAGATGAAACTTATGAGAAAGTTAATTAGATTAAAAAAAAAAAAATTGAAGTCCCCCTTAGGCAGAAGGGAAGGGCACTGAGCCTAGAAGCAGGGACACGGCTTCCCTTCGGAAAAAAAAAAAAAAACGATGGCACGTTTGTAAGATGCCTGCCAAATCAATCCCGCAGCGGGCAGGACGGAGGTTTTGGGGGAGAGTGGAGGAGGGGATCCCGGCGTCCCCCCACACACCCCCCGAACCACCGCCGCCAACAAAAGGCGAACAGCAGCCTCTTTTGTCTGGCTTCCCCTTTTCGGGGGAGGAGGAGGGGAAGCTACAGAAAACTGGGGGGGGGGGGGGGGGGGAAGGACACAAATAAACATGAAAATGAGAACAAAGTGGCCGGGTCGCACAAAGAGCATCACCCACCGCGGGGGGGGGGGGGGGGGGGGGGGGGCGGCTGTCTGCCGGGGGCGGCTTCCCCCCCCCCCGGCGGGGGGAAGCCGCCGCCGGCAGACAGCCCCCCAAAAGTGGGGGGTACCCACCTCTGCAGCCCTTTAAACACAGGCAGGGAGGAGTTAAGCTGGGTCGCCCGCAGCGGGTGAAGAGCAGCGGCAGGCGGCGGGGCTGGGGGGGGGGGGGAGGAAGAGGAGGGGGGGTATTGTTCCTGGAGGAGGAAGAGCAGCGCTTCCCCCCCCCACCACCTTGTCACGAAGCGGCTCATCCCAAAGCAACCCCCCCAACCCCCCATACCCCCTCAGGCGGGGCGGATCGCGCCCCCTCCCTCCGGCTCGCCGCCGCTGCCCTAGAAATGCCTTTGTTCGCGGATCCCCCCCCCCCCCGCCGCACACCCGCTGCCGGGGTCTCGCACCGCATTTATGTCTTTATTTTGGACCGCGGCGCGTCCCGCCCCCCGCTCCTTCCCCCGCCGGCCGCCCTTCTGCTGATTCATTTCCACCGGCGGTCCCCCCCGGGATGGCGGGGGGGGGGGGGGGGCGGCATCTCCTCGCTATTGTGGCTCGGGGTAAAGCGATGACCCGGATTACCGGGGGTGGGCGCTGGGAGGGGGCAGAGCCAAACGGGATTACACGGGCTGGATTACCGGGAGCGAGCACGGCGCGGTGCGAGGGGGGGGGGGGGGGGTGGTTAAAGGGACAGGCGGGGGGGGGGGGGGGGCCGGCCCGGCGGCGGGGTCCGCGGCCGTGTCACGGAGCGAGGGAGTTACTCCGTGCCCTGGGCGCTCGGGGGAGGAGAGCGGCGGAGGAAGTTGCCCGGCCCGCATTACGGCCGGGGAGCCGAGGGCTCCTACGGGCCGGGCCGTGGCGGGCGGGGGGCAGCTCCCCGCCCGCGCTGCCGGACACCCGCCCCAAGCCCCCCCCCGGCCCCGCCAGGGGCTGCCAGGGGAGGCTCCGGCCGCCGGGGCCGCGGCGGGCAGGCAGGCGGCCGGCGGCTGCCCGGATGGCAGGCGGGTGACACGCGGGGGGGGGGGGGGGGGGGGGAGACCGGCGGCGGGGGAGGCCGGCGGCGCCCTGCCCGGGTGGCGGCGGCCCGGCTCCGGAGCGCGGCCCCGGCCGGTGACTCACCGACTTGCAGGACGTTATCGACGCAGCCGCCGTCGAGCAGAGCGATGCCCCTGCGGAAGGGCAGGCGGTTCTCGTCGGCGGCCGCGGCGGCGTCCGCGGCCCCGCCGGGCGCGGTGGCGGCCCCCCCCGGGGGCGGCGGCGGGGTCCTCGGCGCCGGTGTTGAAGGAGGAGTACATGCAGATCTCCCTCTCGCTGCGGGGGAAGGACCAGTAGACGATCCTGCGCTGCACCGGCTCCGGAATCCGCTCGAACCGCTCCTCCACCCGCTGGAAGGGCCACTTCTCCGCCACCTTGCGAGCCGCGATGTCCAGCAGGGACTCGGGGCTCTGGGTCTTGCCGAGCGGCAGCAGCCCCAGGGCGGCGGCGGCGGCGGCTGCGGAGGAGGGTCCGGCGCAGAGCGCCCCGCTGCCGGGTCCGGCGCCGCCCGCCCGCTGGCCCGGCCTGCACCCCGAGCCATAGCCGGGTCTGCAGCAGAGGCGCTTGGCGGGGGGAGGGAGCTGTCCGCGCTCCGCCATGATCGCGCCGCTTCTAAGCAGACAGCGGAAGTGGCTGTACCCTATAAACGGCTCCAGGAAGGCAGCGAACGGCCGCGAGCCCCCGCGGGACACACCCCCTCTGCCCTTATTTGGCGGCGGGGGCGGTGCCGGGCGCTTAGCCAACCGCGGGGGGGCGGGGCGGTGCCTTATGCAAATCAGCGTCACAAACGTAAATAGAACGGCCCGAGGAAGGCTCGTTCCGCGCGCTGGCGGGGGGTGGGCGGTGGAGGGGGTGGCGCGCGCTCCTGCCGCCATCCCCCCCCGCCCCCCTCACACACACACACCCCCTCCCGCTGATGTCACGCGCGCAAGCCTGGGCGCGCCCCGCGCGCGTGGTGGGAAAAGGGGGCGTGGCCGGCGGCGCCCCTCTCTGCCACCATATAGGGAATGGAATGCGGGGGCGGGGCCGCCGCGGCCTCAACCCGGTCACCTCTGCTGGGAAAGCCGGCAGGGCGGGGGGAACGGCGCCTCGCGGCCGGAAAATACGGTAACGGCTGAGGCGGACGCCCTCGGTGGCGGAAAGGCGGGGGCCGGCACGCCTCCGGCGCCTCGCCCGCTGGAGGGGGCGCAGGGCGAGCGCCTCCCTTTCGCCGGGGCTCCGCGGGAGTTGAGAGCTGCGGCGGGGGAGTCTCGGAGGGCAGGGCAGGGCAGGGGTGGGGTGGGGAGGCCCACACGGGAGAAAAGGCCTGGGCTCCTGCCTCAGAGGCGGGCTGAAACGGGCCCGCTTCGCCCGTTTCAGCCCGCCTGTGGGACAGGAGCCGGGGTGGGGTGGGGTGCCACCACCACCCCCTCCCCGGCCAGGCGTGCCCGCCACAAGCCCGTGAGGTACCCGAGTGAGGCGCGCCCCAGCGCCTTCCCCTCTGTTAGAGGGAATACGGTAGCCGGGGCCGCCGGGCCGCGGGGTGCCCGGCGCGCGCGGGCCGGCAGCCCGGTGGCAGCTCCCGGTTCGCTTCGCAGACGGTCGGGCTCGGAACCGCTCCGGCGGGCCAAGGTGAAGGGCTGGGCGCCACAGACCCGCGGTGAGTCAACTGAACGCCATTAGCGCGTTGTGTTTGCCTCGGTGTCGGAAAGGTTCTGCGGAAAGGCTGGTGCTGGCCATCTGTCCCGGTTAATTTTTAGCAAGCGGTGCGGCTGCAGCAGGGCGTAAAGCCGAAAGGATTCCTTCTATTTTTCTGTGCTCGTTAAAAAGCATACCATTCGGGGTCGTACCGACTCCTCAAATTAAATGGCCTTCCGGGGGGGAGGGGGGGAGGAAGGGGGGGGGAGAGAGAGAGAGAAAATGAACCAGAGTGGCAATCTGAGGAGGGTACCGGGCTCCTGTATAGCACTGGGTGAACACCAAATGCGACCTCTGCTTGTAGCAGGGAGTTCTGGCCCTAATTACAGCCACGCTGCTGATGTAAGACATTACGAAAATACTATACAATAAGGATCAGGGCTAGCAAATAAAGCCGTTACCGTCTTTCCTATGGAGAGAGACTTTGACGCATCATTTTTTTATTAATTAAATATTTTGGAACCTTAGCTTGAAAGTGGCATTTTTGGCGACTCGCTGTTGGAAACAATACTTATTCATCTGGCTTGGATTTAACACCGAACAGCACTTGCTAGCACGTAATGCAGAAGCCGTAATTTTTGTGCCTAGTGGCTTCGTTCACGTAGGCTGGTTTACCCAGCTAGACTACATTTTCCATGATGCAATGCAAGTCTCCAGCTGGGAGGTGCGCAGGCGGGAGGTGGCTTCATCAGGGAACGCAGCGAAAAAATGTCGAGTGTGCCGGGCGTTAAGATCTAAGAAGTACAAATCACGTCAAGTTACAAGTCAACTCGACATCTACTTTTTGTTTCCACCAAAACCCCTGGCTGGAACAATAGCTTATTTTCTGAACAGGGGATTGAAGCGCTTTGCAGAAACTGCATTTTCCATTAAAAATGGATGGGGAATTGAATGAACCGTATTAGACTTGCTGACTTTGATTTTTAAAGAAAGATCAGCAGAGACCTGAAGTTGATTTAGAATATGCAACTATTGGCTTTTTTATATGCTTGTAAGCTCTTAGATGGTAGCACTGATTTGAAATTTCACAGAGAATTTTTTTTATGTCTAGATATAGAACTTTTTTTTGCCTTTTCTGCTGTCAGTTGCTCATACTAAGAAAATGACTGATGTTTTTTAACGAAGGAGTTTGAACTGCAGACTACAGACAGGGCCTGAACTATGTTCTGCATAGTTTATTTTTTGTTTATACTACAAGTTGTTTTTTCTTTGGGATCGTGAGAGCTACCTTCTGGGTGAGAAATGAGTTTAAACTGATGCTTGTGCTTCTGAGTATAGACTGCACAAAAGAGTTACTCTTGAGGCAACAGTTTCATAAGTCCACTGATACCTTGCTGGGATATTAGCTGGCTTCTTCCTCATTTTAGGCATGCATTTTACAAGCGATCTACTGGATTTATAAACTTAACTCCAACTCAGTTTTGGAGGTGTTAGGGAGCCTGAATGCTACAGGCCAGAGATGAGGAGGTAGTACGTTCTTTTACTATTAATATGGTATTGATTTCAATATTTCTGAAAGCAGAGAAACAGAATAAGTAGAAGGTAAAAAAACTTCATGATTGCATGTGTATGAGACCAGAGGAAAATTATATTTAATTTTTGCCCTACGACTTACTCTTTCTTAATAACTGTTCACATCTCGAAGCAATTTTTCTTCTCTGTTGTTCTAGTGCTATTTCTGTTTTAAACAAGTGTCTAGCAAGTCAGTAAAAATGCTATTCTAAATTGAGTAATGGCTGTTCTTTACCAGGTCTTAGCCACCTGCTGCAATAAAAATAACACACTAATGCCACTGGAAGAATTCTTCCCTTCATAGTAAAGAAGCTTTACAGTAAAAATTGAGAAATAAGAAGAGTGAGAGGAATGCCAATGAACAACAAAACATCCATAATAAGCAGAAGTAGCCCATGTGTCAGTCATCTCAACTTGGTCGTTCTTCTGTCTCTTCAGATCTGGGCAGAAATTACCACATTCTCTTAAGAAATCCCAGAGAAAAGCAAGTGGAAAAGCCCATAGATGTACCTCTTTCATCCGTCTACCACTCAGCAGGAATAGCTACTTCCCATTAAGTCCATGAATATTAATAGCTACACAGGATGCTGGTGAAGCTTTTTTATTTCTGGGCTAGGGAGCACATGAAGAGGTAATGGCATCTGCGCTCTTGACATTCTGCCATAAGCATCAGGTATGCTTCTCCCTGGGCTCCCTCTGCACTGGTGTAGCACCATAATGGCTTGAAAATTATCATCTGAGGCTGAAGTTCCTTTGTCCTGCCAGTTTTGCCCCTTGAGTTCCTTTCACTTTCTGAAAGCAAGTGGGAAGATGTGTTAACTCCAGGGAAGAAATTAGTATGTGTTAAAGCCATACCTGAACTGTGGTTTAACTTCTAGTTAGCTTTTCTTTCAGTGGATGTTCTTCTTGTGGAAAGACCTTGCTGAGCTGGGCAGTCATTTCCTCTTTTTCTGCCTCACGGTTTTGGGAGGTCTGTATTCCAGAGCTATGCAGAAAGAAAGGAATGGCTGGAAAACAGCAACCTTAACTTGGTTAACTTCCTGCATGTAATCAAAGACTATTCTATGAGCTGCTTGGAAAAATACCATTGCCCACCACTCAGTGAAATTCCTTCTTAATAGTCTTTCACAGCATTAAGCCACTTGCAGTCATTTTTGTTCATTCCAGTAAAACATACAGGGCTTGTAGCATTCTACCAGTTGTGCTAATTTAAAAGAAAGATCGCATACGGCTGCACAGTTGTCTTTCTATGAAGGAAATAATGGTCTAAATGTAGAAAAATGGGTGGCAGGCAACCTAATGCTGGCCAACACAAGTCACCCTGGTGGTTAAAACTTATCTGGAAAGATGAGACTCAGCATTCCTGCATTGAAGCTGAACAAGAATCTGGATTCATGTGCTGCATAAAATATTTCTAAACGCTGGGAGGGTAGCGGGTCAGAGATAAAGAGGAGGAAACTCAGAAACGGAGGCTAGGGCAGTCTCAGAGCCAGAGCTTTAAGAAAAAAAAAAAAACAAAAACACAAGAAAAATTACTTGAGGTGACAGCACTAAAATAATCAAATACAAGAAAGATGGATGGGCCTGCTGAAACAGCTGAATTTACAATGCTAAACCACATCTTTTTTATCATGTTTCTTTAAGCGTTCTTAGATAGCTAGGTACTTCAGTTCTTATAAAAAAGCTATAGGTTTTACAGATAACAAATGTACTCTAACATTTATCATTTGAAATGAAATTTGAAAAACACTGCTGTAGGTAAAGGTAGTGAATATCCCCGCACTTTGCAGTGTAGTGACTCTGGAAATTCAAATACAGTAAAAACAGACGTTACTCATGAGTGTCCATGAAGTTACCATCTTAAGATTGGTCAGTGAAGAAAACAATGTAGCTGGTGAGTATCTTCGGTTTTGCAATGTTTTCTTAACGTAGTTTCCTTCATTATGTTCAGAAACTATTTTTAATTTAAGGAGTTAAAAAAAGAACATTTGCCTTTTACTAGCCTTTTAAATGAAATACTCTAGGATAAATATTGCCAGCTCTTTAGAGTCTGTCTATTAAAGTGAAAATAAACGAGCAGCACTGAATGAGCCCTTTCAAAGTGCAGCTTTTTATTCTAATTGAATTCCACGATGATTCCAAAACTAGAGTCAGAGGCTAGAATCTAAAAGCATTTAGGAAAATGTACTTAAAGTGCTAAGCATGCTTTACCAGTATTCTAGAATAATGAAAAGATACAAACATCTCAATTTGAGCTAAATCCTCTTGACATTCATTTCTGTGTCCTCTCCCTTTTTGTGGCTTGATACTTGAAGTATGAAGTCATTCTGAGATGGACTGAAGGGAAAGGCATTGTGTGTGCCATACTCCCAGAGCTGCATGAATTAATGCTGCTCTGTATTTCCTCAAGGAATGAGCACATTCAGTTTACGTTTATTGAGAATAGACCCTGGGAATGAATTATTCCTTCCTTATAAGGAGCCTTGTGTTGAGGTATCTGTTGGGAGAGTTTAGCTCAATACTAAGTTACCAGGGATAAAAGCATTGCTGTTACAAGTAAAATGATAATGTGCAAGTGACTTCTTAAAATTAAACATGTTGAACTGATTTAGAGGGTTCAGAATTTCCAAGCCTTGGAATAGAGGAATAAGAGCATCTCACCTTTCTTCAGAGTTTTAACTTATTCACTTAACCATTTGCAAAAAGTCAAAAGCAGAAAATCCTGTCACTGAAAGGACTCTAGATTTAACATCCCTCTGGGTTTGTTGTGACCTTCTGTAGATCCACGCTGCAGAATTCATGAACACTCAGAGCAAAAAGAATGTTATTCCTCTCACAGGCTTTTGTAAACTTTCTTTTTAAATTATTATATTTTCTAATACTGAAATAAAAGCAAATTTGATTAAAACTCCAGGTTTTAAAATAACTTTCTTATAGGTATTCTCTGTGTTTACTGCAAATACATACACTTAATTGTGGTAAAGTGATTTAAAAAGAAAAAAAAAGATTCCTCAAAGCTTTATCCTCTTCTGGTCAGACATCCTCCACCAAAAATGTGATAGGCCAGTTCAGAGGTTAATCAGGTGCAAAATGCCACCGATCGGTTTACCGGCATGTGTAGGAACACCTCGGCACATATAATGTAAAGTGAAGTGGAGTGGTGGTCTAAAAGGAAATATTATTGGATTGCCTTCTTGTGGATAAGCATCCTCCACTAACAAACCTCCTTTTTATCTTCTTGGGCTTCCTCCCTTTAAACTGCGCTTTACTTTAGACTTCCTTGCATTAGACAAAATTATTACATTGCTGTGGCAGGCAACATAATAATTCTTGGGCAGAAACTCTGCATGAAGAAGGGCATGCAAACCTCAATCCACTAACATCAGGAACAAAAGCCATTGCTTACCTAGATTTTCACCAGTGACAAAGAAAGAGAAGCAACATATACTACAATTCTCAGAAGTGCATTTTCCAGGATGCTAAGTGCTGGTAAAAAGGCTTTAAAAATGGCTTTAAAGAAAAAAAAAAAAGAAAAAAAAAAAAAAACAACAACCCCTCTTTCCCCCATTTCAAGAAGGCTGAGTCCAGATTCATTCGTGATGGCAAGAGAGCTGTACTTACAAGGGAACAGCTTAAATATACCAAAAAGTGAAGCTCCTGCCCACGCGCTATAGAGATGCGGTGCATATCAGTGTGCACACCCTTGCTGTGCTGGTGCCTCCTTCTCTCCACCAGCACAGCCAAGACAGCAGTGCAAGGAGGAGGAAAGTATAGCTAACTGGCCAGCAATTACTTAGGATATTTGCCAGTCTTCTGCAAACTTCTCTGCCTTTATAAATTATAACTGAGGACCCACAGAAAGTACAAAGGTAGATAAAAGGCAGAGATATCTGAGCAACACTTAAATGGTTCCTTTTCAAACAACTGGCATTCTTTTAAAAAGCTTGTGTACAATCTCTGCTTCCCCTAACTTGGTCACCAGTGATTGCATTTAGCAAGCTGGGGAAACTGAACTGGATTTTAAGATTTTTTTACTTAACAGCCTATTTAAAATTTAATTCCTACCGGTACTTAAAGACTTAGTTTACAAGTATTTGAACAATATTGCAAACCAGCCTCCAGCTTTGCTGGGACTGAAACACCCTGTCAGGATTTACAGACGACTCTTTTCTTGGGTTGTATAAGAGACAAACTTACAAGGTAGTGCTCTAAATACGGGGGTTTGTGTATAATTCAGAGGAGAGACAGCGATTTTTGTGTATATTGTGCTATCTGGTTAAGCTTCATTTGGTCAAAGAGGACTATGCACTGAGGAATAATTAATAAAGACCTAGTGTGAGGGTATAACATTTTGAGGAGTCGGTTTCACTTCTTCCCGCCCCCAAGTTTTCATCTTCTATTTGTATCTGTGTAGCAGTATTTGGTGTCAACTCCATCCTTAAGCAAAGTGCCACTTAAGTACTTTTGCGGGTTGGGTTTAACTAAGTAAAACTTGGGCATTTGTCCCGGGGCTTTAGAAAGCATTTGAAATTTTGTAGCCTACATACTAATTAGACTGATACATACTTGTTTTACCAAGTTATCCCTGCAACACCAAGTGACTGAGCCATGGAATACTGCATCTGTTTGGAGCAGTCAGCTTCCTAAACACAGTTTACTGACATATATCTTGGGTGATGTTGATACACTTTCACCTTTATTTTATACCCCAACTGTTAACTAATTTCATTGTCTATTTGTCTGTTTCTATCCCTTCTTTCTCTTTCCCGTCTTCCTTTGACCATACTTTGGTGCTGCCAGTTCATTGTACACTGTTCTGCTCTGTCCCAACTAATGCCCCGTAAACTTTCCATCCACTTACCTTCCTTCTTCCTATTCTTCCTGTCCTGCAGTCTTGGAAATTGTACCAAAGCTAATATCTCAAGCTAAGCCTTGTAATCAAATTCAGAAGATAGAGATAAGCTATGGTTAGAGCTCTGCAGTAAAGTGTTGTCAGAGAAACCAGTACTTCCTTGTATTTCGGTAGCCTCCCACGTTTCACTGGAATCCCTTTCTTGGAACAGGGATTTAGGATTTTTTTTTCTACTGGTCTGTCACTAAACAAAATCTAAATTTTCAAGCTGCTCTGAATAACAGCATCTAACTTTTTAAGTTCTAAATAGAAAGGGGTAGCATTCTTCTTTTTCCTCTTTTGTGCTCCAGGGATTAAGATATTCTGAGAGATATTCCTCTGCTGCACTTCACCAGTTGGAATAATAGTGGCACAAAATACTCTTATATTTCCGGAAAGATAGTGCTTTGAGCCTCTTCCAGGAGAGTATTAGGAGTTGCAAGAATTTGGCAGTTTTACTACTGAAAAGGAAGGGACCCCTTGATACTTAAAACGTATCCATGCTTCTTTGCTTCAATAAATTAGGCAGGACCTATGGGACAGCTGTCTTACTGCTAGACACTGTCCTCTGCTGGGCTGTATTGGGGTCCTTCAGAGGGAATAGATACAGGCGCTGTGTGTGGTGTGATTCAAATGGTCCAGGAGATACTGTGTCAGATACTGTGACTGTGAACTTAGGCAGATGTCACCATCAGTCATCCTACGGATGTTGTGATCCACAAGCAGGCGGGGTAGAAATCTATTCTGGTATGTTCATGTAAAATACATTTTTCAGTGATTCCAAAAAATGGAGCCTCTGGGCAGGGACAGGTCTCTGTGGAGCCTCTGAATTCATCTGGTTGTAGTGAAGGTCCGATGCTATGTTATTGCTCCCCCAGTCTGAGAAGATGGAAGAATCTCTTCAGTACCCTAACTCAGAACTGCTTCCCAGTTAGTAATTTTAATATGTGCTTCTCAGAGCTTTGTTACAGACAGCACAAAAATCACCTTGTTCTTCTGAGGTTTCAGTGGTTCTGAGCAGCAGCAGTAGCAAAGCCTGAGCGCAGTTTTCACTGTGCTCAGGGCAGCAGCGCAGGCACCAAAGCTTTCCATACACACACTTGGACAACCAGTACTGAGTTGGTTTGCACCCTGCTCTGACCTTTCAATTTATCTCTGCAAACATAAAGGCTTTGATTTTTGTTTTTTAAAACAAAAATTTGCTGGCTGCTGTTGAATGACTGCTTTTGAAGTTCACTAGGAAAACTAGAGATCTTTAAAAAGAATATAAGAAATCACTAGGATATGAGTTAGGAGTGGAAGAACTGAGGAAGAGAAGGGCAGAACTAATGCGAGTAAATTTGAAGGATGAATGTATAAACCCAGTCCCTTGCCAACTCCACCCTCTAAATGGCATTTACTGCCAGGGAAATTGGATCCACCCTGGACTGATTCTAGCGTCGGGAAAATCCTCCTAAAATAGCTCTGGGCCTTGCAAAAGTTGCAGTTTCCTCTCCCAATAATTGATGCTGTGGTGACAACCTCCATCTGGTACTCATGAGTCGCAGCCACCACATCTGCTAAGGGGAAGAAGGCAACTTTTTCCCTTTGCTCAGAATCTCTTGCCTTGTCTGCAATGATGGTCCTAGGAGTGAAAAATTGCTTGCTAAGTTTGAGCACTTCTTAACAGGGATGGTGTCCCCTATACCAGCAACTTGGAAATGAAACTGCAATCTCTGCTTACTCAGATTTTAAGAAGTGTAAATGAAGAGGAACCACTTTAAGAGTACCTGGGGATTGGTCTAAGTTGCATTATTGCCATTGACTGTGGGTTTATTTCATACTGTTTACTAAATGGAGAGTATAACCATGGCAACATTCATGACATGCTCTGTATGGATCTGCCAACACAAGACAGAAATTAGCATTCAGAAGACAACCCTTTGAAAGTAGCTTGAGAACTGAAAAACAATGTTGCAGACTACAGTCCGGATGAGAATACACTTCAGCATCTGCAGAGTGAAAATTATGCAAAATTTACTACTTTGACTCATGCCAATCTCAGCAAGGGTATATGTGGTATTATTTGTATAGATCTTACCTTGATGAGTGACAGCATAATGGTATAGATACTAATAGCTGGTGGTGATTCTGACTACCCCATAACAACCATAATTTTGTGTGAAGTATACAAATACTACAAGCCTTTTATGCTCAACTGTAGTGCAAAGATAGTTAAAATCTTTTTTCCAAGTTTACTTGGAAAAAAAAATAAAGAATGACAATTCCTAGACAAGATGAAGGTTCTACTGTCTGCATATAAAGAAAAAAGGTACAGGGTGAATGGGAGTAAGGAGGGGAGTATAAAAGGATATTCTAGATCTGAGTTAGTCCTCCACTAACTTTGTCCGAGGTACAAATTGTTGACAAACATAGTCTAATAAATATTTTTTGTTGCTGCATGTTGTGATGTTCTTGCAGAAATCTTTTATATGGGAAGTCATGGTCTGGCACAATGAAGGTGGATTGAATTATAGCTTGCTTCTTCATGTCTTTCCACAGGTCACTTCTTTCTGAAAGGAGCAGAGTCAGCGTAACTACACCTTTCTCATTGAGTCATATCAGCTGTTGCAAGTAATGCTGAACAAAAATAATTCCCTGGTTACACTGCCTGCACTTTTATCTGTGGTTAACTTCACTGTTTTTGTTTTAAGTCAGTCTCTTCTTTTGTGTGCATCTGCCACATACCAGGAAAGACATGTTTCTGTAAATAAGCTTCACAAGTCGTTTAGGAGATGTGTAGGAAAATACAGAACTGCTTTTAACTAACTTTTGAAAGTTGGCTAGATTTTAAGCTGACTCTGCCCTTTCAACAGATGCTCAGAACAGTGACTGCTCTTTATTGCCTCAACACACCATCTTGGGATAACACATCAGCCAGTCTGATGGAATATTTTATGTAGAGTTACTACTTCCCGTGAGTCAGTGCTGTAAATGGCAATTACGTCTGCAAAGAACACAGCATCACTCATGTCCCTTGCTGCCCTCATGGCTAGAGGTGGTACATTTTAGGGAGGGTTAGGTTAGTCCTAAGAATCATATGTATCTATAGAAATGATGGAAAAGTTGCTAGTAAAACACAAAAGACTGAATAATTAAATATTTTTTCTATGTTTGAAGCATAAAGGTAAACCCCAAACTTCTATCACTTTGCAAGGTGAGAAAAAACATCCTATTCCAGCAGCAACTCAGGAGTGTGTTGGCCATCAAAGCTAGGTTTAAAGTAACACATTCAGGTAACTTTAATTCAGTGTTTATATTCAAACTGACCAAGCACCTATATGTATTGCTACTGTTTTTTTCAATAAATTTGAAACTGGGAAAGACAATCCAGAGGATCTGATGAAGTTAAATGTACTGGCAGTAAAAAGGGTAAAGACGCCAATCCAGATTAATTATTGGCTAGTGTCCATGTAGGCAAAAAATGTATAACCAATATGTAAGCTATTAAAGGAAATCAGTAGAACTAATGTTGGTCAATATGAGTATATGAAAACCAGATCTGACCCCAGTTTTATTAAACAACACACTTGATAAAAAAATGTAGTGTTTACATAACAATAGTGTTTATGTAACACTTAGACTTCTTCCAAACATCTTGACTTACCACTGCATGACACTTTTTATATGTCATGCTAATTTGATCAATATGATGTGTTAATTAACAGAATATTGGTTAACTGACTGTCAAAACCAAAATAGTAAATGGAGGATTCTCACTGAGCAAGTATATTCATATTAGGGTTATTTTAGGAATTGCTTTTGGCCATGTGTTATTTAATGTTTGTTTTAAATTGCATCAAACATTGTACAAAATTATTAATGATACTCATAGATGACCCAAAAGATTGGGGATGTAATAAGCAACAAAGGTAAGTCATTAATGCAGTCCAGATGACTTTTTAGTAACTTGGGGGCAAGCAAACATATGTTTTGTGGGTAACTGTGAACAGTGAAAGCAGACTGTCCTTTTTACCTGTACATTTGGTCTGCCCACCAAATATGAGAGCTCAAGAACAGAGAAGACACCCAAATTTGGATCCATTGAAGGTCAGCTGAGCAAGGTGTTCTCGAAATAAAATTCCCTAGCAAACACAGTGTTTTCTTTTAGGGGAGTCTAAGCCTCCAATTTGTTTTCCTTGGTTTCCTTGTATATCATGGCTCTGATCATCTCTAAAGCATTCAGTTATGGTACATGCTTATACAACTTTTATTTTGGCATTTCAGGGTAATGCTAAAATATCCCCATGTTATTGATTGACTCTACTTTTGAACCTTGAGACAGCCTTTTTTAAATATGTCTTATACCATAGATGTGTCACTACTTCTGTTACCCTTTCTCTGCCTTGCATAGCCTTCTCAGATGTATTGGTACAACTCTAGCAAATAACAGAATAAAACTGTGTCTGCAGATAATTCTCATAGTCTAATCATCAGTCACGTTATGGCAAAGCTAATGATGCTGTTGCCTTTTTTATCTTTAGAAATTTGTGTTTTGCTGGATGGACCTAAGAAAAACTGAAAATGCTAGTTGGAAATTTTCTTCTGTTAACGAGTTTTTATTTGGGGATTTGGAGGAGGAATGAAGAGGTGCAGAGAGATTTGTCAAGGAAGGTAACAGTGAATGAACTCTTAAATATGGTGCTTTGGTCGAAACGCCTCATGTAATTCTTGGCTATACAAAGAGAAATCTCTAGGGACTACAAAGACAATACTAGTTATACATTTGGCACTGAAACAATATTTGTTGGAATTTGCTTTGTCCAGTTTAGGATTCAAGAAGGCTGTTAGTAGACAGAAAAGGTTGAGAGAAGAGCCAGAAAAATCATTGATTCATGTGACGTAATGCAAGGAAGTTTTTCTGTTTGGTTTATCAAACAGAAAAGTGTATTGACTGCAGTCCAAAAGTATCTGCAATGAAATAGAAACTTAATACCTGGCTTTTCCATCTAGCTGACAAAGACATAACAGGATCCGATTGCTGCATGTTGAAGCTGAACAAAATCAGACTAGAACTGACGGAGTGGTACAATTTTCCCTAAGTAATGAGCAGTTAACCATTGGAAGATTTTAATGAAAATTATAATGGGCTTTCCATCTCTAGTAGTTTTAACCTCAGGAGATGTCCTTCTTAAAAGATGTATTCTATCTGAACTCAGCAGTAGTTCAGGAAATCTCAGGGACTTCTGTGACAGAACAGATCAGCCCAGATGGTCACAGTGTATGTTCTAGCCTTACCTTTGATAGGAACCAAGGTGGTTTTGGTTCTTCCTTGAACTCTGCTATGGGCTTATGTCATGATCCAGTTTTTTTGCCTATGGATGCTAACATTTGTACTGGAACTTCAGTGCAGCTGCAGCAGTTTAAGAAAGGTCATAATCACCTGTAAATGGTGTAGTATGGCAAAGGATTCAGACTGCATAAAAGCCTGTTCTAAAGATGTGCACGGAGGACAGCCAGCCACACATGGAATTTTAGCACTTCTTTTTCATGTGTGTTCCAGTTTCTGTGCAACAGTCTTGTGAATTAACAGTGTACCTGGTGATTCTGTGCCACTATATAAGCTTGTGGTCATGTACAGAAGGTGGAATACTGTTTTGGATTAAGTCTTAGCTTACTCTTGTATGCATGTGTGATTTTAAACGCACCAAGGGTATGACCATATTGACACTTGGTTTTTTAGCTTGTCCAAACCTTGCAACTTGTGTTTGGGCTCTTGTTTGTGAAGGGATATTTAGTCCTTCAAATAAAAAGTGCAGAAGTACTTAGTAACATTAGCTTATCATTATTTACAGCAAACCAGTTCCCTCTTTGTGCATAGAAAACTCAAATTATATCTTTGCTTGGCTGAAAACTTCCTTTCTGCAAGTAATAAAAATGCAAATAGCCCTTACAAGGGCTACTTCAGCCTTCTTGCAGCTTGGGGCGAAACCACATTGGCAGAAGGACAATGTCTTGTCTCTGGTGGCTATGAAGTCTCTCTGAACTCGACCTGAATGTGAACTTATACAAAAGGCACCACTGTGCAGTGACAAGAACTTGAAAACAGAGTATAATTACATAAGAAATTTAAAATAAGTTAGGAAGCATGTTTCAATGAGATCAGCATTCCAAGTAGTCCGTAACAAGAATTGGATATTTGTATCTCTGTTGCCACTCATTTTTCTTTATGACTGATCATCTGAATTTTTCTGGTAAGCTTCCTCCAAGCTGAAACCTTATACCTCATAGCAATCCTTAACAGGCTTTTGGTGCAAAGTTGACCTCAGTATCTGTATTGGGTTTGCGTGGCAAGGTTTTGGGGGGGGGGGGGGGGCAACAGGGATGGCTTCTGTGAGAAGCTGCTAGAAGCTTCCCCCATGTCCGACAGAGCGAATGCCAGACGGCTCCAAGACGGACCCGTCATCGGCCAAGGCCGAGCCCATCCGGGACGGTGGTAGCGCCTCTGGGATAAAACATTTAAGAAGGGGAAAAAAGTTGTGGCAGGCACAGAAACTGCAGCTGGAGAGAGGAGTGAGAACATGTAAGAGAAACAACCCTGCAGACCCCCAGGTCAGTGAAGAAGGAGGGGAAGGAGGTGCTCCAGGCGCCGGAGCAGAGATTCCCCTGCAGCCCGTGGGGAAGACCACGGTGAGGCAGGCTGTCCCCCTGCAGCCCATGGAGGTCCACGGTGGAGCAGATATCCACCTGCAGCCCATGGAGGACCCCACACTGGAGCAGGTGGGTTCCCAAAGGAGGCTGTGACCCCGTGGGAAGCCCGTGCTGGAGCAGGCTCCTGGCAGGACCTGTGGCCCCGTGGAGAGAAGAGCCCACACTGGAGCAGGTTTTCTGGCACAACTTGTGACCCCGCAGGGGACCCACGCTGGAGCAGTCTGTGCCTGAAGGACTGCAGCCCGAGGAAGGGACCCACGCTGGAGCAGTTTGTGAAGAACTGCCGCCTGTGGGAAGGACCCCAAGCTGGAGCAGGGGAAGAGTGAGGAGTCCTCCCCCTGAGGAGGAAGGAGCGGCAGAGACAAGGTGTGATGAACTGACCACAACCCCCATTCCCTGTCCCCCTGCAGCACTGAGAGGAGGAGGTAGAGAATTCAGGAGTGAAGCTGTGCTCAGGAAGAAGGGAGGGGTGGGGGCAAGGTGTTTTAAGATTTGGTTTTATTTCTCATTACCCTACTTTGGTTTGATTGGCAATAAATTAAGTTAATTTTCCCCAAGTCGAGTCTGTTTTGCCCATGACGGTAATTGGTTGAGTGATCTCCCTGTCCTTATCTCGACCCACAAGCCTTTTGTTATATTTTCTCTCCCCTGTCTAGCCAAGGCAGGGGTCATGATAGAGTGGCTGTGTGGTGCTTCATTGCTGGCTGGGGTTAAACCACGACAGTATCCTATACAAGTCTCCCAACTTCTTTAATTACTTTGATACTTATAAGGAAGGGATGTGTTTAAAAAAAAAAAAGCATCACAAAGGACCCTGTGTTTTCCTGTCCCATGCTGAAGAAGCTAATAAATTGCATGATCCCAAGAAATCAAGAGAAGAGCGAGCCACAGTAATGTCATGGAAGTAGTAGGTAGCGCTGATCACCTCACCATTGCAGCACTGGCCAGGACGGAGCTGTGCTAATTGCTGCCCTTGATATCAGTAGCTCCAGGGCTTAGCCTCTATTCAGATGAAGCCAGTTTCTAACAAAGCTCCCAAACAGTATTTTACTACTGAGGAGATTTGTTACTCTCTTTTAGGGGTAGTTTTTCTCTTTTATGTTCTCATCAGGCTGCCTTGCGTGTTCTTTGTAGTTTCACTGGTTGCCAGTCATTGAGAAGTACATGGGATGTGTCACTCCTTCCTCATCCATCTTTGCATCAGATAGCTGTCCAATTATACTTAAACTACTCAGAAATCTACAGGTAAGCAAAGCATCAAATTTCTGGGTAGGCCTTATGTCATATGCCTGAACCTCTTGGGTGGGTGGTCCTATGTTTCCATACCTTGGGAATTCCAGTTTTTGATTGAGTGCTTTTAAGAATCATCTTTAACTTTTCATCTTTGTGTGTCCCCTCCATGACATAAAGACTCTGCCTGACAATTCTCACTGAGACAGGAGGCTCCAAAGTACAACTGTCATGAGGTGATGGCTTAGTACCTCACACCTCCACAGCTGATTTTTGCCTTCTCCTAATGGGACTCTTGTGTCTCAGATGCTATTGATTGTGTTGCAGCAAAGTCACAAGGAGAGACCTTGCAAAGCAGCACAGCATTTGCTAGTCTACGCACAGCTACAATTTACCGTCATTTCCCCCTTTCTCATGGGCATCTGAAGAAACAAATTTTGATCTGTGGCTGTGGGGAAAGGAGGATGGAGAAGGTTTTGTCTCCTTTCCCCAGTTTTGCTTTCTGTCTTTGCATTGAAGGAGGTTTATTTTCTGAAAGAGCCCAAGTCTTTAGAATTCTGATGAGTTTTTCCTGGGATACACACCAGGCTTATGTCAAAGTGCTGTGGTAACTGTCAGTTGTTTGGAGCAGCAATCTAATTACTCTTCCAGGCTGAAAGTATTCCTGGCTGTGGTACTCTTGAAGGCTGTTTCAGCTCCATAGATACAATCTTGTTTCTGCTACAAAATGGTGAGTGTAATCTGCACTTTAAATTACAATGAAATCATATCCACAAACTGGCAGGCATTCCCCAGACTATCACACCTTGCTTTTAACATATGGGCTGACTGACACAATCAGATCAAATGATTTTCCAGACTTTTTGTTATATCTACTACGCAGCATTTCTCATTTAAGATTCCTGTAGTGAGGCTGTATCTCCAATACATCTCCAATAGATTCTCATCTGGTGTAAATTATCGTAATTCCAGTCAACTTCAATGGATTTGATAATTTATGCCATCTGAGGTTCTGCATCGAAAACTCAGTAATAAAAAGCAGCTGCTACTTTAACTAATCTGAAAAATGATAAGTGCCTAGTATGTGTCTGAGCTAGTTATCTTAATACCTGTTACCCAGCTGCCAGCACACCACTGCATACTGGAGAATTAAAGTCCTTTGTCCTGCATCTGAGTAACTGGGATTGTGTCCTGTATTTTACCAAAAAGGAAAGTTGAACAGAGACTGCTGTAGTCCTTGATGACAACTTTGCTGTGAGACTCAAAAGCCAACACTCCCTTGGCAAAGCCTCTGAGTTTCGCTCTGCTAGAAGCTATTCATATCTTTATACTGACCATGAACATTACGTGTATTATACATATGCAATATTTTAGAGCAGTTACTTAGGTTTGCCACTTTAATGTGCTTTAGTTTTGATTTCTATGTTCATCTTCAAGCCTTATGAACATTACTTGATGTTTGGTTGATTTGAACTTGTAAATAATATGAGATTGCATGGATATCAACTATTTATATAAAAAATATTTATATCAAGAATTTGTAAAGTGTTTCATAGAAAACATGGTCTCTGAACTATTCCATAATGTGATACTGTAAATAAAGTGCCTATCACTATATGTTTGAAGGAAATGTGTCTTCTTTATTTACAGTTCTTGATTTAACTCTCCACACAGTATAAATCATCATTTTTATATGACTAGAGTACATTATGCAATTTTGGCTGTAAAGAACTATTTATGCCATAAAGTATCAAATTTCCCCTATCACTTTAAAATTTATGTACAATTGTGCTTTTTCTTTTAGTAACAACAGGGCGTAGCTATAAACACCACCTTTTGTATAAATCACGTTCAGTCCTGGCTCAGGCATACTCCATGACTGCTACCCAGTGGTGACACTTTCAGTGAATGACAGAAGTTTCTGTCCATGCTCAAAAACCATCCTTAATAGGTCAGCAAGAAAAAGAATAAACTTTTATTCCAGCTTGTTCCTTGGAAATAACTGGTCTGGCTGTCTTTACGTCTAGCAAAGACTCTAAATTCATCTAGACCTAAAAGTAACTTTTCCTGGTATGCATGAGTAGAAGCATTGATAAATGACAGACTGGTGGATTTTAGGAGATGAACTGTTTTTCCTGGTACACGAAAGTCATCTTTTACATCTCTAGGGCTGGTTGTTTTGTGTTTTCTCTGCATCATCCCCTTTGTTTACTACCGTACTACATACTTTAGCTAGTACTAAGATCTAAACCCTCCAATTATGGTGGTGGTGCTGGGGGGGGGGGAGCAGGGGAAGTATTTTTGCTTTTTCCTCCATTGTCAAATTTTCTTCAGAATGTTTGAACAAGAATGAGTTATGAACCATCAATCTAAAGAAACTAGGTGTTTCCAGTCCCAGCGTGGGAGAGATATTTTGGCAATATGCGTCAAGTTCTACTACAGTCCTGGGACTTCTTAAGGGAATCGTGTGTTAGTTGCCTTGGAGAATAGCTGTAGCTGCATCACCCAACAAAGCCTAGTACACGTGAAAGGAAAACATTTGCCCTTCAGAAGGCTTTTGGAGGTGCAAAGAGAATCATGACAAAAATTATCCAGCTGACTCTAGGTAAATAAAATACCATCAAGCGCTGCCAAAATGTCCTTGTCTATAGGTTGGTGGCAAAACTTAAGCAAAGACCTCCCCAAACTTCTCTTTTCCTTCCTTTTCTTGGCCTCCCAGTGTCTTTACTTTCACTGCTGTCTGACCACTGTCCACATATTTGGGTGACTCCATCTTACTACGGAGGGACAACGTCCTCTGCCCATCCCAAACTCCAGATGCTTTCCAGCTCTTACATTCTTCATCTTCCTACCACCTTGTTCCCATGTAGTGGCCATGTGTGGTAAGTAATCACCAAGGGTGAGAGAAAGGGCAACAAAGACAAATAAATGTATGGGGATCATCATCTTAGTGAGCCTGCAGGAAGCCTGAGGTGTGGTTGAACCAGTCTGGTAATGTTCTGCCCTTTGCCGCTATTTTATGTGTACTCGGGGGGAAATATCAGTAGTACAGTCATTTTTACATTTAGGGTATACAGAAAATTTGTGAGTACAATAAACACTTTGTTTATGCAGCACATATGGTTGAGTACAGCTTTACCTGCTTATGAGAAATGCTTCTTTATTCTGCATGTGCTTCAAAATTTGCTGCTTACTTTTTGCAATGCTAATATGGATAGATAAATAGAGTATGTTATGTGTTGGACACAAATACGGCAACACTTTTTATTGTTTTACATGCTGACAAATTGATTCGAATTTATTTGCAGCTAACTAAAGCACCATATCAAAAACCTGATCTTAATTATGGATATTCAATTTTGCATTTGCTAGAACAAACAGACATCATCTTATGTCAGAGATAAGTTTGGATGATAAAATATAAAATGAGATGCAGTACCTGCAACTTCTCCTGGGTTTTAGCCAAAGGATGCCCCAGCCACTGAGTTATCAGTTGGCTCCAGACCCCACACAGCAAGGATAAACACCTTGGCAGCTGGGGAGGAAAGTACTTGGGCTCCGGGGGAATCTTCAGAGGCAGGGAAGGGAGTCAGCCTGAGCTCTTCCCACAAAGCTAGTTTTGCAGTCTCTCCTGCCTTTTTCTAAACTGTATAAACCGGGATGTCATCAATTACTTCTTGTTTTGCTATTCCCAGCAACAGTCTTTTGAAAACTTAACCCAAAACGTTTTACTAAGCTGAACTGGTAGGATTTCCCCTTCAGCTGTGAGAGATTTTATTCTTGTTCAAGGCCTCATTCAGGCCAGAAATGGAAATACAGAAACTTGGAAAGGGTTACAGGCCAAAGCCAAGCTGCCAGTGAGGGTCTGTGGTTAACTGCAGCCTAGGAGGAGCGGACAGATCCCTTGTTCATTTTTCTACCTTTCTTCAGATCACTTCCATGTCATGTGTCGCTACACATCACCTGATTTACTAGATTTTGTTGTTCTTCCTAGGAAAATGATATTCTGAATAAAAAGGATTTGCCATTTGGAAGGTTTTCATGCCTATTTAGTAATAACACAGGATGTAGTGTACTCTAGGCCCACAGTACATCCACCTACCAACCCAGAATCAGACCCAGTACGGGCAAATGCAGACAACCTCCTCATAGGGAAATGCATCTGTCAGACAGTGGCAGCTTTGATACAGTAGCCTGGACCGTCATACACCATAAGAACATTCACAGCTTCCTTTCTGTATGGGTGTGAATGCACTCACCGCTCATAAAAGTTCAAACTTTGTAGAAAACCTACTCACGCAAAAGAGCTTTTTGCTCCCACTCACCTTGTGGGAGTGAACTCCAACTGCGAAATCCTTTCTTTTATGTAGAAGGCATTTCCCTTGATAAGTTTTCTATTTGATATCCTTTTGATTTCACAGTATGTCTTCTCCTTCTCATATTCTGAAATAGTAAATTAAAGCAGTTCATTGCCCCTCTTTATATTTTTTGTACTGTACAAAAATTTCTATTGTATCTCAGATTTGTCTCCCTCCAAACATTGAACTGTTTTCTGCCTCTTGTACCAAAGCAATGGATACTAATAATTTCCAGAACCTCCATATTTCTACTAGGCTTTTTTAATCTTGGTAGCTGTTGGTTTTTCATGTTTTTTATCTTAGGTGAGGGCACTCCTGCTCAGAAAAAAGCATGAAAATCCTCCACACAATATCTGATCAGTACTTACTGCCAGCCCTTATCTAGATAGATGGCTTTTTTATTAAGATCCATCTGACTTCAGACAGACACAATTAAAGGCTATAGCAGAAGAAATCAAGCTGAATTGACCACTACACTATTTTAAAGTATATTTGCAATTATTAAAAGAATTTGTGTGAGAATAGCAGGATAAATAACAAATATATTAAGAACATTAAAATCATTTTAATTGTTAAATGTTTTCTGTTAAAAGTCTGAATTGGCTAACAGATTGTCTCAAGTAAGAATATAAGGTCTGACTGATATTGGTTACACCTCTTTTCTTCCTCATAATACAACAGATTTGTGTGCACATATAAATTTTTGTAGTTGTAGTCTTCCTTGCTAATGTTTAGCAATGCATATTTATACATCTGAATCAGTATAACAACTGAACACATTTTGAAGAGGTAACAGTATTCATTTGAATTTAAATGTGTTGTTTTGAATAAGCAGTTATGTTATGGAGCTAAATCAGTCGGCTTAACAACAAAGGGCAGTATGCTGATGAATTATGTATGTTATCTGCATTTTCTGCCTGCTGATAATTGACAGGTATCATGGCACCTTCTACAAACTTCCTGTAATTATATGCCACATATCAAACATCGACTTATGTGTAATGGTCCTCCCCCCACACATACACACAAAATGTTTTTATGTGTTATTTAAAGCTTACAGCATTTTTAAATTTCCTGTTTCTCTCGCTGTGGTTTACAAGCTGCTTTGCCACTCAACCCATTCAACAATGTTAAATTAGTAAGATTTCTTCAGTGTTAGTTTGTCAGAGTCACTCATTCAAGTGTTTGTTCCATCCTTTTGTTTGTTTTGTTTTTTAAAGAAAGAGTTAGGATAAACCAATACCAAAGAAAATTTACCTTGTATTGTTTAAGAGAAATTACCTTCTGTTTGGATACTTGTAGTAAAACAGATGTCTCAGTCTTTGATATCAAGTTCCTGTCTTACTGACAGATATATTTTCATCATTATGTAGCACCTTTACGTAGTAATAAGTTAAAAAAACTGGTGTCTTAACAGAGCTGATTAAATAGCTAGTTCCTTCTTAGTAGCATGCATTTAATTCAGACTAACTAACTCCACCATAACAAGGATACATTAATTGGGTAGCTCTGCAACTGGACTCATTAGATGCAATGCTTACTGATTAAATTTAACCACTACTGGCTATCTTAGCACATGATTCAGAATTACTTTTAATTCAGTGTTCTGCTCCTTGGAACAAAATTAATTTTGCTGAGAATTATTTTAATAAACCTGTGATAATAAAGCTATAATTAAAAAGGAGTATTTTAGTTACCTTGAAGGGCTTTTTACTTATATTGCCTTAAATACACAATTTATATTTTAATCTAAAAACCTACATTCAGTAAATGATATGCCTGGTATACCTGAAAAAGCACCACTAGTACATGCTGTGGAAGAGTCCCTCACTCTCTACCATCACATCTTTGACAGTATACACTACCAGAGAAAGTGCATGAAACAAAGACCCAGCAATTACAGAAAGTTTTTGTGCAGAAAGAAAATTAAATAAATACTTCTTTTGTTCCCATTAATTTAGACTTGATTTGTCAGCTTCTTTAGAAACCAAAGCTTATATTCTTACCCTGTATCATTGACTAAGTTGGTTCTGAGGCTCATACCTTAGTGAAACAAGTGATCTGATTTCCTCTTTCTCACAGAATTAGAATAAATTATTAAATGTATTTATAAAGCCCCTTTCATCAAAAAACACTTCAACTTTCAAGATACGATAGCCTGGGACTCTGGCAGAAGGTGACAGCCTGCGAGCAGTCAGTGATGGCAAAGGAAAGGTAATGTACTACCATCCCTGCTCTTTACTGAACTGAAAGACAAAATTTCAGGAAGGGGAAGGAAATGACACTATTTTTCCCTAAGGCATGATTTTTGGCAAAGATATCTGGATGTAGGACCTGTCTGGCTTGAGAGCTCTAAACACCTGAGTGCAGATAAACAAGGTAAAAAGCAGAGTGCAGATCTTTTAGCAGGTGTCGGCAAGTGCTTATATGAACAATCATCAGTGAACCATACATAAATCCAGTTTTCAAAGACTTAGCATTCAGCTGAAGTAAACGCCAAATTCATAGGGACATGCGGAGGCACTCTGCTATCAGGCTGAGTGCTAACTTCTCTGTTTCTACCCCAGCGTTGAGGCCCTATAGCTGATTCTGCAGCAGAAAATATTGCCTGAACTTTTTTAAAGTGTGCCTTTAGGCAGAAAGTTATGAGGAACTGCAACCATAATTTAAATAGAAATTATCATGCTCCCTCTCCGATTTTTATTTTACATTGTCACCAATGCACCTAGCGCTTCTGAAGGAGGTTTTCTTTTCTAGCCGTCGCTTACCCAGCTTAGCCTGAAGCAGCACAGATATCTCCCAGAAGGCTATGGAGTTCAGTGGGAGAAGCTTTCCAGATGATCTTGGATGTGTCTGCACTGCAGGAGGAACTTGGGAAAGCGAGCAGGCTGGGGTGCTTGGGGGACACAAGCCTACCAGAGGCAGAGTGTCCCGGGGACGTACAGCAGCCGCTCTCACAGAGGTAGTGACAAATCCAAGACATTTCCATCAGCTGGTTTATTTAGCCTCCTAAAATGAAGGTTAGGAGAGGGTCGGATTACTTTTGATAAAAACAAAATGCGAATGTCTTCCACTCTGTACCCTTGTAAAGAATAATCAAACATTCAAAAGAAAGCAGAGTCTGTGATCCCTTTTCATCTTTTAATGTTCTCCTCACCTGTCAATCTGCTTAACATAGCCTACTTTGTTTAGGGCTAAATAATACAACACTTTCTTCACAGGAGTGGTATGTATTTAGGCAAGTAATCTTATGAAATTAACGGGACTACTCCTTTAATTAAGGGGTTCAGGACGGGACCTTGGCAAAGACCTTTTCTTGTCTGTGAACACTCACATCAAAAGGGCTTATTATTATGTTAGAGCAGCGTTATCTGATATTTTTTTTAGTGGTGGTGGGCCCCGTTGCCTCCTATTGGGGCACTTACAGGCTGCAGCTCCCCAACTTTCCACTATAATGCGCTCAGAAGAGAGAGTATTACGTACCCTCCTACCACAGGAACAGACCTGTCACATCACGGGCGCGGACGGGTGCATTCCCCAGCGCGTGGTGGAGGAAGAAGCACAGAGCCCTCGGGAGGGGGGTGAAAAGGCTGCCAGGGCGACTCCCTGGCCCCGGCGCAGGGGAGGGGAGCAGCGTGCACCAGTCGGGGGTCTTCCGTGGGGGTGGGCAGCACCCCTGAGCCCTAAGGAAGCATCCCCGCGCTGGGCATACTTCGGTTTTGGCTGCGGATCGCAGGCTGTGGGGTTGTGGGGATTCAGGCTCGTTGGTCAGCCTCTGAAAAGGCGGTAAATGAAGGAGCCACATTGCCAACCTACGGATGCTGCGTCTAAACTGAGCTTTCCCATGCGGGTGAGCTGCAGCTGCCTGCTCCACGGACCCACGCGTGGAGAGTTCCCATGCTGTCCTCTCAGCTGCAAGGAGCTTCTGACAGGGCTTACACCTATATCATTTGGTGGGTAGGCCTTCAAAGGGTGAATTGAAAACACACTGGTCTATACTTGCCCCTAGAGAATAAGCGCATCATTTCTGCTTATTTTGGCACTTGAGTCTACCAACAAAAAAGTCCCACTGTGGCAAAATAGGCTGTCATTCTCATAGCAGGCTGACTTGATTAATATAGTTGCAAAGCTTGTTTTGCAATTCAAACCTTGTCAAACCAAATCCAAAATGATTTTCCTGGATAAATCCAATTACAATGTAAATACTGAACCAGAATGCATTTTCTGTAATTATGAAGGAATTTTGTAAAAAGGCTCTTGGAGTAGGCTAAAGTGCCTCTCTTACCTTGCCAGCCCTCCTTGCCCCCAGCCAGGAGCACCTTTCTGGAGCAGTCCTGTACTTGGCAGAGCAGGCGGGAGGTCAGCCTGCATGGGCAAAGCCCCCAGCTTCAGGCTGGCTTGCAAGCGGCAGTGCTCCGCTCAGCCTTCGTGCTGCTGCGGTGGGAGAAAGGATTCCTGACAAGTTGGTGTCTAATGGAAATGGACACTTCTCCTATCCTTTTTTTTTCATTTGAAGTCCTCTCCTAGCTGGATGTGCTTCTGTCAGATCAGTCAAGGTGTCAGCAGGCTTTGCTCTGCGTTGTCACAAAGGCAGTGATATTTTAAATTATGGTAGTCATTTGTTGTATGCTTCTATTTCATTTAAAAAAAAAGAAACCAAATAAACACTTTTTATCTCTATAAAAACATCCATAGGCAAGTGTTGGAAGTTTCCTCTTCCTGTAAAGCTGGCAGACGTGTTGTCAGCATTACTAATTCTGAGCAGTTTGAAAACAAAATGCCAAATTTTTTTAAAAACTGCTTTTTTGATTAGTTAGCAACCTTGATATCTGTAGTAGCTTTGGGTTTGTAGGGTCTGATTTTTAAGTGAGCGGCAGCTTGAAGGGCTCAAATAATTAATAACAGCCCCTTCAGTTTTGTGTTACTGTTTTTGCCAGTTAAAGTAATGGGATAGCAAGCCGGGGCTAGGGTCTCACAAATAACGACTACGGCGAACGGTCCTTCCAAAACGACTGGGTTGTGCACAGGAGTGAGTACGTGTTCAGCACAGCAGGTGGAAACATTTTGTGAGGAAAGCTCTTTTCCATCTAAAAGTAACAGTTGTTTAAACCGAATGTTTCCCAGGAATGCCACAGTTTTGACAACAGCAACAACAACACAGAAATGCGAACGGCGTCCCTGGGCCAGGGCGGATTTTGCGGGGTGAGAAGGAAGAGGATGCCCCCGCAGCAGTCGGATGCATCGGGAGCAGAAGGGTTTTCCCACCTCCCCAGCCAGCGTCCTGACCGAAGAGCCACGCTTTGTCCTTCTTGCTTTCCTGCTAGAGATATTCCACTGTAGGGAAATAATGAATAGCTGTCTGGGCTGGGCTGCAGGAGAGATGCTCTGGCTGCCCGCGCTGGCCTCGCAGGTGGGTGCCAGGGCCGAAGCCTCCGTGGGCCAGCGAGGCTGATGCACTTTCCCCTTTCCGTGCCTGGAAATACCAGCGCTTCTGCAGAAGCCGTCATTGCGGGATCATCTCACTTCTCTTTTCTACTTTTATTGGAAGGTGCAATTTTACACTTTCTGTTTAAAATGCAAAAGGAATTATCCAGTGCCAATATAGAAGTAAAAGACATTTTGGATTTTTTCACAAGCAAAGTTGTTTTCCAGCCAGACAGAAACATTGACAGGCCATTGACAAGGCTGAGGACTTCTTGGAATCCTCCAAGCTGAGACCGGATTCCCATTGCATTTTTAGTGCTATATTTCACCTTAACAAAACAAAGAGGAAAAGAAACAAGCTCCCTATCTCCAGACTGTTTCCACCCATGCCAATAAATGTCCTTGTGCTGATGATGCTTAGACT
Organism: Aquila chrysaetos chrysaetos; assembly: GCF_900496995.4. Taxonomy (NCBI): domain Eukaryota; kingdom Metazoa; phylum Chordata; class Aves; order Accipitriformes; family Accipitridae; genus Aquila; species Aquila chrysaetos. The sequence continues at coordinate 65,730,912 of NC_044030.1, forward strand.
AGGAATTTATGTATCATTATATTTCAAAGATGCACTTTAAGTATTTACATGTTAGAACTTCCTGAGTAATACAGACTGTACTTGTCTAGAGCTGTTTCTACAGTACATTTTTTCAACACCCAATTACTCCATACTTGCCTCAAGATAATTTGTGGAAAATTTCATAAGAACTACATTAGCCCTGATTTTTACAAGATGTTATCAGAATCAAAACAAAAATTCATTACATAAATATACAATATCTCTATGCTAGTTTTGTGTACGACTTCTGGTTCTATACCATGCAGAAGTTCTACATTTCTATTTCATCAGTATCTGTCATATTAATAAAACATCAGTCTCAAGACCCAGTAAATACGTAAAAGTGTGGAAAATGGTGCTAAAATACCTGTGACTTAGAAAAGAAAAATGGAGAAAAACATTTAATAAAACCAGGAGGTCATTAAATGCATCAAATCAATTACTTTGAGATCATGGACTAAACAGTGTCCCAGTTCTCTGATGAGGGAATGGAGGAACAGACTGTGCTTCATTGACACATTTCAGGTTTATTGTTATTTTTAATGGTAGAAAGGGTGAAAGAAGGACAATGAGGTGAATCTAACAACCGTAATGATGAAAAAAATACTGCTGTTCTGGAAAGAAGAATAATGATGGGCTCATCAGTGAGAATGTGCAAGTAAAACTGGTCTCCTCTCACTATTCAAGCCAGACAAACAGTGATGGGACAGAGCAGTACATTCAGGAACAGCAGCAAGGCAAGTTTAACATCATCTTAGTATCCCTTTTAGAGCTTAGAAAACCCAAAGCACAGCATTAGCATTTAAAGAATCTGTTCAGTTTTAGCTGAAAGAAGTGGGGAGACCCCAAGCACTAGAGAAGGGCTTTGCCCAACAAGTGTAAAAAGGCCAAACATAGTTTCGAGGGAAAAGTGTCTACTGCAATGTAGCCCTCCCCTGGTCCTGGAGTAGGGCAGGCACCGTGGAAAAACAAGCATGCCGTGAAAGAGGAGCATGAGCAGAAACGCTCAGTGTAGTGTGACCTTGCACAAGCCGTCCAGTGAAGGCAAAGACAGTCTGGATCTCACACCCCAGCTGACTGAGATGGAACCAGCACTGCTCCCTTCCCTTCATCTGTCACACACTCCCCGCAGCACGGACGCTTGCCCGGCACACCTCCCAGCACGCTGGGTGCTGTGCAACCAAACAAACAACTGTCCGTGCACCTGGAGCACTTCCAGTGTGAGTCCCGGAGCCATGCTGGTATCAAGGCATTAATCAAATGAACGAGCAAGTCTGATGCATATCATAACCAACCTAAGGATTTTTTAAAAGGAGTGTGCAGAACGGTTTAATTTCAGCCTTACTTCATTCAAACTTTGTTAGAAGCTCAAAAAACCGTTGCACATATATACTGAACATGTTGCGAAAAATATTCATCTTCTGGCAGGGCCAGCTGAGGGCTTGGAACGGTGTAAGCCATGCAGACAAATCGTAGCTGAACCTATAACTACAGTGACTGAAGTTGTAACAGATACTACATAACTGTGCCAGCTGATAGCAGCTAAGCAGGTGAGAAGGCTCCTGACTGCTGTGCAAACCCTGTTCATGTTGGTTTCCCTTTAGTTTCCCCCCTCACTCTCCTTTCACTAAAAGCTGTTACACCATATCATAAATGTAGAACACCTACAGGATAGGATAGGAGCTGGCATTTTGGTATTTATTTGTGCAGTCTGTGATGTTCAAATCTGATTTTGACCCACAGGTCCTGTTATACTACAAAACGCTATAGTGACATGGTAGATTGGAGTTTGGCTTGAGTAAGGGCTGCAGGATGTAGCCAGTGCCCCAGCTTGGCCTTCTCACCTTTGCTTTGGTCTCTAGGTATGACAAGATCTGCAAACTGGTGCAAGATGATTATCCATATGGAATAAAAGTATCTTCCTTCTCCTTTTTGTTAAAGACTTTTAGAAGAACACTCCTCACAGAAAAAAACATATATAGTATAAAACTAGTGCTGTAGATGAGGAAAATGTTTCTTTAGTAGTTAAAAACAACAAAAACAAGTTAAATCATCACAGAATTTAAATTCTTCCCAATTTCAGTACTCCCTGCTTTGCCTGCACTGCAGGCACTGATGTTACTAAGCAGTAGCACCCATTTAGGATCAGGTATGCTTGTCTTATGTGTCATAAGCCCCATCTTCTAACAACATTGCAAATTAATTAGAAAAGCCAATATACTCTGTTTTAAGAGGCAAAAAAATTGTTTGCCTATCTCTGCATGCCTGACATATGAGACCCAGCCTGAATACTCTTTAATAAATACATTGTTTAAATATAGGTGTTCTGGTCTGAATCATAGTAACATACAGAGGATCAGTTTTAGTGTATCAGCTTACCAACATTTCAGCAGCAAGATCTGGTCTAAATCAGCATATAATTTCCATTTGTGAACCATCAATCAGTTTCATGATACCTAATGCACAGAAAAGCTTCTTGAAGCTTTTTTTTTTTTTTGATAGAGAGAAAAGTTCTTGACTTGGGATGGGTCATGGGGAGTCCTGAGAGAAGATGCAAAGGACAATAAATGTAATTATTCTACTAAGGTTTGGCTTTTGACTTTTCTTTTTTCTTCTGACAGGAGCAAAGAAGGGAGGCCTAAATAATTCCCCTTTTTTTCCTCCTAAACACCAGATTTGTTGGTAAAGAAACAGGAATTTTATAAATAAAATAAGGTAAAATAAATAAAAAAGATGTAAAAGCTGATTGTGCATAAACCTAGTGTTGAACTGCTGCAGAAGCTAGTGTTAGAAGAAGTTTGGCATCCTTCCTATGACCCATTGTCATTAAAATGTTTCCTATTTAATAAACAGGTGGTGGTTGGTTTGCGCTAGATTCCAGGTCCACTTCACCTTTGGATGTTGAAACAACATGGATATCAAGCCACATAGGTTGCTCCATACCTTACAGTGCTAGAGTGTCTCAGTGTCTTCTGTCTTTCTTGCCCACATATATTCATTTAAGAAACAGTTATATGCTCCTTCTTTCAAGTTTGAAGATCACTGACATCCACCTAGCTGTGCAATCACAGTAGTAAAATTAATAATGACATTGACCTGTTTAGCGTATGTGAGAAACAAGTACGTACTCTATTGCCCCACACAGAAATATTTTTATACTACATTTCTCACTCCATCACTTAATATTACCTTTCTGGAGTCCTGCTTTGCCAGAAACATGGTGGAATGTCCATGGGATCATGGATTTCTCCTGAAGACCAAGTACACAAACGGTTCATTCTGGAGGAACAGAAAGGACCTATCTGCAGTGGCAAACCAAGGGTCTGAGTTCATGCACTCTGCTGGTCTGCCAGGGCTTGCAGGGTGCATGGCATCTGGTTGCACTCCAGCACACACTGTTATCAGTCAGGGAAGAACAAGATTGGGCATCTTTGTCCTGTTTCTTACGATGAATTTAAACCCTACTGTTGCACATTTTAGGCTCTTGCAAGCTGCATAACATGCTATTAGAATAAGCAGTTATATTTTTTCCTAGTGTCATGTGTCTTTGCACAAATACAAATATCAGGTGCCATACATGTTGCAGCACTGGTTTATATTTGCACAGTAATTGCCTAAGCAAATTACAGTGCATGAGTAAGCAGAAGGGGAATGGAGAGAGGACTCCTCACCTGGATTAAATTTTTCCATTACCTGTGTGACATGTTTATCCCTGTGCTTGCCTTAGAATGGTTCTTGCTGACCCAAGAGCATGACACTGAATTATTTGGTGCTATCAGTTTGCTGAGGTCCCCACATCACTGGAAGTCAAGAAGCAGCTGACTACATCTGTGGCTGAAAGCACCAGCTCTCTCTATTTCCACCCTACGTATTCATCTCAATCTGCCCAGGTTGAATTCACAGGTTTCACCTCCCAGCACTTATAATTGTGAGAACAGAGGTAAAGAAACCACAAGGATTACTAATTTCTTGAGCAGAGATGGGAAGATGTCTTACTTAAAAAAGAGATGGTCTTCAAATTCACCTCTGTAATTGGGCAAGGAGCAGAAGAGTTGGGAAGAGAGGTTTGGGGAAGAGAGACTGGAGCTATGCAGAATGCTTCAGCTCTTCCACTGCCGCTTGGTCATTGCTGAGTTTTGCAGTGATAACAACAGGTTTGGGGCTACAGCTGAAGGTGGCTAACACTCCCAGAAAATAACTGCAGTTGGTATGGCATCTCTAAAAAGACTTCCAGCTAATTTTAACCCCAAGGTTTACGCCACTATAAGTCATGTTGGCCAATACAATACTAACTTTGTGTCACTGATAATGGCAGCAATGTTCTTATCACAGAAAAGAGCCTTGAATTATGATTCAATATTTGCCCTTACGATGTTTTCAAAATTATTTTCAGCAGCATTTTACCTGTTTAAGTGCACTGTTTTACATCTCTTTAGAGCTGCATCAATAAAGACCTAATGTTCTACCTCTCCAAATGCCTCTCAGATATTGAAAAAAACATAATATATATCACAAATAGTGAACTTTTAGTGTTCTCTCTTGTCACTGGTTCACTCTCACTCCAGCCAACATTAATCTCTGTTACCATCCTGACACTATTCTGTTATGAGGCTTAAAGTGCGCCTGCTACTTCACTGTGTAGGGATAGATAAAAAAGAGACTAAGGGGAGGAATAATAACTCTGTAGTGAAAATAAACACAGCCTTGGATGCAGGCAGAGTCAGGATTAGCAGATGCACACACTCCCAGTCACACTGCAGAAGGCTGCTTATGGCGTTGGGCTCACAGTGAGATCCTTTGCACGATCAGCATCAAAGCTCTCCCCCAAGTTTCGCATTTTATTTCATTTCTCAATTCTCACTATTTTTTGTTGTTGTTGTTGTTGGATTCAGCAACGAAACTTAAAGGTGGGAATGGGGCAGCCCACAGGAGCTGTGACGTTGTCACAGAAACTGGGGAAGTGACTAGAGCAGGTACGCAGGCAAGGGAGGGAGGCTGAAGAACTGTGGGAGCTGGTGGAGTGGCCAGGAAAGGAGCAATGAGAAAAACTCCAGCAGGAAAGCCATAGCCAGGGAGATGGGTGGGGAGCAATGAAGTGGAGAAAGAGACGTAACATCAAGCAGGCAGATCTAGAAACCATTTGGTTTCAAATGTGCTCTGACACTCTCGCTAAGATAAGCAGAATGGTTCAGATGGCAGACTATACGCCTAGGAACGCCCAAGGTATTCTCACCATATGGTACACGCAGTCCTAATGAAAGCCTAGGGCAGTTCATTATTATCTTGCTCATGTAAAATACACAAAATGCGTGCTGACAAATTAATATTGCACCCTGAAGTTGGACAATTTTCTAACTTTTAGTATTTGGTCTCTCAATCCCAACATTATTTTTACTTCCTGCACTATACATTCAAATACATCTAAGGAAAGTTAAGAAAAACTACTACAACTTACTGAAAAGTCATATTCTCAGGTTGTCATCAGAGTGCAATGTTAAATCTTTGACTTGCTTAGAAAACTAGAAATGTGTAAAAAATGCATTCAGACTTAATTAGGTATGGTATTCCTGTTATGCAGGACAAACCTCAGATTGATGCGCTCACATGAAAATACCAAACTTGATATCTTTTTAAATTTTTCTTTTTTAATAATATCCTCTTAAGTGTGTTTCTTTTATCCCAACACTTGGCATAGTTAGCAATCACCGGTAGGCAGTATGGTCTGCTGGAGCTTATTTCCCTTAAAAAAAAAAAAAAAAGGATCAGGGCCACCCATGTCTAACAGGTTTTTTTACAAAAGCAGTTTTGAGGAGCGAGGCTGCTCTCTCATCCTATGCTCTCCCACACTCGCCCTGCTTTTCCTGCTGTGAATGTTCTTCCAGATGGTTAGGATGGCTCTGCTGAGCACGTCATTTGTTATCCCGTGTGTCTCCATGAATAATAGGCAACAGAGTGTAAAGTGCATAGGTTGCAAAGTGACTCCTGATCCTTTATTAGTTACAGACGCAGGCAAGGAAACCCTAAGTCTTCCATATTAAAGCCTATACCTTCAGCAGAGCTCTTCCCATAAAGCCTCCTCTGAGTCTCAGGCAAGAAGGTCAACTATTGACCAGGAAGTATCAAAGCAATGTCCACACATGAAAGAAATTCAGTTTTCTGGTCCAGCCAGCTCAGCAGAACTGTCTTTAGGAAGCATATCCACAAGCTCAGACCTTCTTCGTTAGCAATCCTGAGCAGATCCCTTCTTGGAAGCCACTTTCTGCATATCTTCCCAAGTAAGAGGGTAAATATGTTCTCCTCCTCATGAGTTTGGCAGAAAGACTCTCTGATTAGCCACTAAAGCAAGACCTCTTGACCAGGAACAGTCTAGTCTCTTTTTTCATCTGTACCTGGCTAGTTAGCGATAGAAACCTGTGTTGCGGAGTGGATACCTCACACACGGTGATAACAATACTTCTACCCAGCCACCATCCTGCTGGATCCCTCCAGTCCCTTCGCCGTGTAAGCCCAAAGTTATGGCTACCAGCACCAACCCAACAGGAAAAAAACAGTACCTGACAGTTCATTAAATTATGTGGTGAAACAGCAATAGGATTTTACATGCAAATAAACTTTAACCAAGTATATAATTGCTGAAGTATGACCTCTGATATCTAAATTACACCTCCTGAAAACTTAATCTGTGAAGGTCATGAAACCAAAAATAAAACTGACAAAACTTGTACTGGCTTGCCTTTGGGACCATCTGACACCCTCAGCCACAGTCCCCTACCCACAGAAACTCTTGTTCTAGCCCCAGCTGAGTTCCTATCTGTGAGGAGTCATAGGACAGATGCATTGGATCTGCCTTTTGGATCTTACTTGCTTTCAAGCTAGCTCAGCTGGAGTTGCACCAACGGAGGGTCTAAGCCTTCATGTGCCTTCATGGACCTTCTTCAGGTGCAGGTGCTCTCTCTGGGGATTATGCAGTCAATGACATAGCTGTTCCAGTTCCCAGTTTAACTCTCTGAGGACTACATGATAGGTAGAGCATTTACAGACTTCACAAACAAACTTCTTACCATGCAGTCAGCCATTTCACTTGTAGGTGAAAAAACAAGAGAGCTAAGAGCTGGACAAAAAATAATAAATATCTCTGGGGGGATCTTCAGTACATCTGGGCAGTACAACTCTTTCTGCTCCCCTGTATTTGTGCTCACTCTTCCAGTCTGGTCATGGTAAGAACTTCTTCCCCTTTACTGGGTGTTGCCATTCTCCTTCCTTTTTTAAACTTGCTCACCAAGAGTTGTTAGTAGTCTGCAGCTTGTACCCTTCATTGCCCAGGCAAGACAGCTCTATCGGTTATTACTCTTAAAGGAACAACTGAGTTTCTCAGTCTCCCTTTCCTGACATAAAATGGACAATTCAGGTTGCACTGAAAGTCATGGGGAGTTTGTAGAATGGAATAAATGCACATTGCAGGGTGCCCTTTGCAACCTGGGTTAGAGCCATGTGTGCTGCCTTGCCCAATATGCAGCAAAGAAAGACTGCTCAGAGAGCAATCATCTGGTGGCTAGTGTGTATTCTTTGTACCACCTCTGAGGAACATGAAACTGTGTCCACATAATTAAGGAAACCATGGCACATTCAGTCTTATTCTGGCCCTTCATCTCATGTTTGCATATTTTATCTCTTAAAAAATAATTATGACTATACATTCTATTCACTGGCATATTTGTTTTGTTTTATCAAACCTGTTTTTCTTGTTACAATAGCATGTGATCCATCAACTATTTAATACAATTAAGAAATAACCCAGTAACTCTGCAAGTAAGGCTGTGCACACCTTCCAAGGCTGTGATAATATCACAAGTCATGAGACCTTTGCTTTTTTGAGAGTATAATTTTGTCGGAATGACTGGGTGTGGATACCTTTGGGTTAAAAATTAGTTTTGTAGGGTTTTTCGGACACAGCTTTTGATTTCCTTGCCTGCATCTTTAAGATAGGAAGGAAGCTTCCTAGTGCCAAGTGCTGCATCTAAACATGTGACTAATTACATCAGAGAAAAGCAGTGCTACTGCTGATAGGAAGAGCAAGTTCTGAGAATGAACATTTCCAGGATCACCCCAGCATGTGCATTTTGACAGCCTGATGGTATTTAAACTGCTTATTCTAGAAACTTTCTTCCCAAAGTTCCCTTTTTAGGCAACTTGAAGTGACTGTGTTTCACTTGATTAAAGAAAGATTACCCATTTGCTTTCCAATGCAGTTTGGAGCAAGGAAATTTGGCCCACTCATGCTGATCTCCAAGGTGCAGCTCTCCTGACTTGCCGTACTGATGGATTTCCAAAATAACTCTACGTCCCATCTCATCCTAAGGTCTCTTGCATACCTGATGGATCAAGAGATACGTTTCAGTGGTTTTATCTCTGCCGAATGCATTCAGCATAGTACCTGCATAATAATTTCAAGGTCTAGCATTTGTTGTTTAAATTGATGAGGCCTTATTTAAGCTTGTGTTTCAAAAGTACATAACGCTTCAGTGTTTTTGTCTCCTTTCCTTCCTGGCCTTTGTATGCCAGGTATTTTTGTCTGCTTTTCCTGCTGGCTATTTCATGCCTACCAACTTATTGCTATGGCACAGAATGTACTCCATCTGTCACAAGCATTTTTTAACAGAGTCTAAGCTGAATGTTGAATGAAGCCATGCCTTATGTAGAGGAGTTTTAATTATTCTTCAGTCTGTGGAAAAGGGGAGTAAGGCCAGGATGAGGAGAACTGGGTTGTCAGGAAGATAGCTGGAGGGAATCAGAATATATCATTACCTAAGGGAGTGGTATCCTCAGTCTTCATCTACTTTAATTCTCTCACCAGACACATCAAATGACAGTGCTGTAGGGCTTAAAAAAATTGGGGCAAAGCTGGGGCAGCAGGTGGCTGATAATGACAGCCTGTCTAAATGTCTGAGTGGCAGACAAGTGGAGAGAAAGAAGTTTGTGGTACGGGCTACCTAAGGTGGAGTGATAATATATTCGGGTTTTATCTGCTTTCTTTCCTGAGCAGGGTTTGGCAGCTGCTAGCTGGCTAGCTCTACATGAGCTTCACAATGCTGTTTATTAAATTTTTTGCTAAGAAAATTGAAATTTGGCAATCATCTCAGCTTGCCCACAACTGATCATTATTGCATGGAGCACAAGAATGAATGACTTGAGTGACTCTTGCTTTATTGGCAGAAGCAAGAGGCAGCCACAGTCTGATTTCTTTCCACACCTCCTACAAGGGACCCAAGTTAGAAGTCTGCTGCAGATGGAATTACTCAGGGTAAAGGAGGAGATCTCCAGAAGGGGTGTAGCTGCATTTCTGCCAGTGTCTCCTTGCTATGAAAAACATGTCTATTGCATGTCTGTCCCACTATTTACACGTGGAAATCTATTTCCTGCTCCCTAGGCAAATCTGACATGTGTTCCTCTAGCTCATTCAGGTCTTGTGGCACATGCATATATACTTGGCACAATAGCCACAAGCAACCTGCAGAACCCCTGCTGATCCCACCCCGAGCTCTGTGAGGCCAGGAGGTCCTGGTTCACCTCGCACGATCATGAGCCCTGGCACTTCCCACTGATTCTCATGGGAGATGAGGTGTCTCATCAGCCCAGAACTTCCCTTCCCTGCCCAGACGTGGCAATTACAGTGAGCTGGCAAGTGAAGGGTTGTACAGTGCTACCCCATCACTTTAGCACAGAAGACAGTTCCTGACTTAAAAAGCTTTTCCATTTCCAGTGAAAGAGAGCAGATGGAAAGGTGAGGAGTGCGCACATGGAAGGGCAGGGTTGCTCTTACTCAGCTGTGTGTATTTAAAAGTTAGGCTTTTTGCTGGGGTAGTTGTAAACCTCCACCTACAGACAGAGAGAAACAGGCACTTCCAGAGACACATTCGTGCCATTTGAGACAGATATCTGAAGACAGCAGCTTTGGCAGGTGATTCATCCCATCTACCACTTTCTTCACAGACCAGAGAAGGAGTCTAGACAACTGGGTGTCTAACCTCCAGATGGCAAAAATTAGGTGAGATGAGTTCAATAAATATAGATAACAATAAACATGGGCATGAGAGTTTCCTTTGGATACCATCCCCCAGCTGTTCTTCTACAAAGTTAATGTTGATTTTTTCTTTTTTAATGTTAACTATTATCTGAAGCCAAATATTTATTTAGTAGCAAAACAGGTCAAACCAGCTATTATAGTTCTGCCTGTTGATCAGCAGCAGTTTTGTTAGCACATAAGACAACTAATGCACCATTCCCATCCTGTGCCATGGTAGCCTTTTAATCAAAGTCTATCCCAGATATCATAGAGCCCATGACATCCCAGGGGAAGAGTCTCAAAGGTTTCTCTCTTCCATTGCCTGCTGTTTAAGCAGACAACAAAGAATTGTTCAGATGTAAAGGTGGCTGGCTACATATAAATATACAGTGTATAGCATATAGACTCTTTGAACTTATACACGACTCCAGATTTCCAAATTACTTATCTGTGATGGTAGTCAGCAAGTAATTCCTTACCAACAAACTGCTTGTAAAAAGTTCCCTGAATAGATGCAAGAACACACACAGAGTAAGATCTGCATTTCTTTCCTGGTCTAGGACCAAAATGAACTAATGTCATGCAAAAATCGAAAAGGAAAACAAAGAGCAAAATGACATATCCTTCCCTAAACACCTTACAGTCTTAATATAAAAAAGAGAGAATAAGCAGGCACAGAGGGGAGTACAAGAAAAATGGCAGTAATGGACAGCTTGTCAGGCAGTACACATTGCACATCTGCAGCCTCGCTTATTTAGGCCTCCGCAAATGTCATGGAAGAAAAGAGCTTGATGGAGACAAGCTGGAATTCTTCAGAGGCTTGCAGTGGGCTCCAGAGCACCAGGGCAACATGGGCTTTCTCAAAGCCAAACATGAAGTCCTCTACTCCTTCAGAGAAAGGAGAAGGTTCATCAGAGTGATTCAAAAATGGTATCTTTTGTTGCCCAGAGTAAGACTGTCAATTCTCAGCAAAGGGTAGAATTTAAAACATATCCTTCTCTCCTTAGCAGTGCTATTGCCCAGCTTTGGCAGCTCCCCGCTCAGCTGCCTTCCACAAATCCCACTCCAGGGTGCCAAATTGCCAGCATGCCCATGGATCAGATTTGGATGTTATAAATGCCGTTGGGTGCCTACCACTCAGGAACTATGACCTTCAGCATTATAATGTCCAAGTCTCTTTTTGGCTACAGACCAAAGACACTGAAGGACCTCACAGAAAGAAATAGAGAGGCTGTTGACATACGTTTTAGCTAGCAGTAGGACATCTCTTCTTAAGCTGCCTTAGATCGTGCCCTGCCGGTTTCCAATTTGCAGCATACTGGGTGCTCAGTCCACCCCTTTCTAAAGAAAAGAAGAAAGACTCCAGTTTTACAAGATCCATAGGGCAGGTGCTACATTAAGAACGAGGGCCAAAGGTCTACCAAATTCAAAGAAGCCATACTGCTGAGTGCAAAGGACCCTGGAGCACTCCCTTACAGGAGATCATCACTAAACGGGGCAGTTTAGGATTGGAGAGGAAAGACATTAGGACTTGCCTGGCTGCTTCCCATTACCCCATACTTGCGGCATGGTGGGGAGAAACTGTAGCTCATTACCCTACTTCATTAGCCCTACCTGCTCACCTCCTGTCCTCCGTGGCCTAGTGGCATTGGTGGCTCAGACTGGAGGAGTGGGAGCAAGGTGCTAGGGGTTCGTGAGGGGCTGTCCTGGTTTTGGCTGGGATAATGTTCTTCCTAGTAGCTGCTGGTACAGTGCTATATTTTGGGTTTAGTGTGAGAATAACGTTGGTAACACACTGGTGTTTTGGTTGGTGTTAAGTAGCGCTTGTCCTATGTTAAGGATTCTCCAGTTTCCCGTGCTCTGCCGACTGAGCAGGTGCCCAAGAAGCTGGGAGGGAGCATGGCCGGGACAGCAGACCCGAACTAGCCAAAGGGATATTCTATACCATAGGATGCCTTGTCCAGTATATACACTGGGGGGAGTTGGCCAGGAGGCGCGGATCACTGGTTGGGCATTGGTGAGCAATTGCATTGTGCATCACTTGTATTTTCTTGGCGTTTTAATTTATCTATTTATTTATTATATTCCTTTTCATTCTTATTATTATTATTGTTATTGTTGTTGTTGTTGTTATTAATTATATTTTTAATTAGTAGTAGTAGTAGTAGTAGTAAATTCTATTTTACCTCAGTTATTAAATCATTCTTATCTCAACCCACAAGTTTTACTTTTTATTTCAATTCTCCTCCCTATCCTACTGGTTGGGGAGGGAAGTGAATAAGCAGTTGCGTGTTGCCTAGTTGCTGGCTGGGCTTAAACCACAACAGGGGCTCATATGCTTTTTACAGACTTGGTGCAAGGGTTTGTTTGCTTCATGTCTAGCTTAATATTCAATCTTTGCAGTAATCAGAGACCACGGAAATATTTGTAAGAAGCAAACAAAAAGGCCACAAACATCTCTTTCATATTCAGACAAACATTTGTACACCTCCTCATTCCCTTTACCCTGTCTTTAGGTGTGTATTGCTCAGCAGTAACATTTATCTGAGATTTATTTACTTATTTATTTACACGCTTGGATTTATATCTCACAGGGGTCCATATTGCCCAGCTCAAGGCAAAAGCCAGAAAAACATGAGGTTGTGCTTAAAATATAACTTGTAAGTCACTCACAGAGTAGGAAAGGATCCGACGTGAAGATATTCTGTTCTGTCCTTCATTCCCCAAAGGAGAAAAGCTTTTAAATCAAGCAAACCCATTGTACAGCCACAGTAACTGGAAGTAAGTTATATTATCAGTTTCCAAAATGAGAAAATATGTTTTCAAGAGAACCACAATGCACAGGCCCATGCATTAGTCTAGGTCCCAAGTAAATTTGAAATTGAGGACTTTGGTGACCCGTGAGTGGCTGCTGGCACTGACTGTGCCTGATGGGCGTTGCAGCCTTCTGTCTCAGCCCATCACCCCATAAAGGTGGTGCTTGATCGGCCACTGCTGAAGGGCAGAATATGATGTATTGCATCTTAGCCTCAGTCTGTAAGGGACTTCCACATTGCAAAGACAAAAGGCAGAAGGAACTAGCAGTGAAATGAAAAACATATTCCAGTAATTAAAAAAATAAATTCTTAGAGCATCCACATCTGCATTTTTCATTCCACATTGCACTGCCAAAATGTGCAGAGCCAGCCCTATCTGTTAAAAAGGGGCGTTAAAGACTTAGAAAAGCATGTAATTTTCCGAAGCCATAGACCAAAGAACCAATAGACCAAAATCTGCAAGATGAGATCCTCTTCAGGGCACATGTACTAACTTATTCAGGAATGAGCAAACTCTGCTTTATCCTGTTGTTCTTTGATTTGCACAGAATAAACATTCCAGACTGATACACATCATACACAAAGGCCCATTTCTGGCTTTGGGGACTAGGGACTGTATTGTGTTTTGTTTGGTCCTAGACCTGAAAACAAAAGACTTCAATTAGGGCTATTACTCATTTTCTGAGCAGTAGCAAAAACAATCTGCACTCTAAAAAATGGTATTCAGGTATATTCTAGTACTTTAGGAGAAGTGTAGGTGCTCAGCCTTGTGCTGCAATGTACTCCCTCCTCATTTGTGCTGACACTGGAGTTTGCTGGGCTGTACTGTCAGCAAGGGTAGAGGACTGACATGGCTTAAATCCCTCTTGCTCCCTTTTCTGTCAGAGAACACGGACTTAGAGATGAGCCTCTTCACTTTCTGGAGGGCTTCAATGAAAGGACAATTCATTCACTGGCTGCTGGCCCTCAGCCCTGGATTTGGTCATACATTTGGGCCAAATTCTCCCCTTGGGCATGGCCTACCATGGTCACACAATGCCTTCAGTGGCAATCCTGCCCACTGAGCTGAGAGCACAATTTAGCTGTTAAAGCTGACACAAATCCTGATGTAAAGTCTCTCCTTTGTTCTTTGTTATCTCAGAAAGAATTTCAGCCTCCCTTGCAGCTGTTATTTTTATCCAACAATAACAACACTTTTGTGGTCTTTACAAAAAACTAATATCTGCCAAAAAGCTCTGCTTAAAATAGCACTGTATAGCATTTAAAGTATCATTTCTCTTGGATTACTACTTTTAGGCATCACGCTTAACTCCATGGGTTGCCTTTTTGTATGTTGATTTAGGTAGTTGCGTTTCCTGTTGCAGGGATGAAAATAACACATATATTTTTTAAAACTACTCTCCAACTTCCAGTGGACAAAGCTGTGTCCCAAATGGCACAGGACCAGGCTCTCATTCCTTTTCTGGTATTGAAGAGTATTTTACTGTGCAAGTTTTCCTATTGAATCAGTGAAACTACCTGTGGCATAAGGCACCGTTTGGGAACAGTAAAGATACTGATGTTTAACCTTTCATTACAGGAGTGCCTCTAACTGTAGCCATGTACCAAGCCCAATACATTGCCTAGTATAATGCCAACAAAAAACCCTAAACAAATTAGGAAACAAACAGTAAATCCTCCCTCATGATTAACTGCACGCTCTTACATTTAAATGGGCAACAAACTACATATGAATTCTTGGATTAGTATTTTCCAGATACAACATCTTTTATGTCTCTATTTCATATAAAAATTTAATTAAATAATTCTAAAAAATTATTATGCAGAAAATTAAAGGCTGTTTATATGCTCTGCTCCTCCAAGGTGCTTAAAATATTGATAAGATTTGGGGAAAATGGGTCGAGAAGTCAGGGAAATTTGAAGTTTAAAATGAGGTTTTACGAGTTTCTGAGGATTGTACACACACATACATAGACACATTTAGGCTTGCGACAATGTAGAATGTCTTGTTCTAGGGCATCACCGTGGTTCAGATGTATTATCCTTGTGTCATTGAAATGGCATTTTTCATTGCTGATGATCTGTGCTGGCAACGAAGGGGGCCGGAAGATCGGTAATCTCATGTAGCTACCAGAAACGCTCTGCAGGCTGCGCGAGGTTCTGAACCCCTCGCCTCTCACACCTGGGGGGCCTCGCTGTGGCAGATACCGCACAGGGACCCACGGTGAGGACCAGGGCAATTCAGCAATGAGAGCAGGGGGAGAGAAGTCATATGCAGAGAAAGGAAGGCAAATGGACATTCTCACAGTATCTGCTGTTGGCTTCTATATCTGTGATCACTGTGGAAAAAAACAGCCCAGCCATAATGTAAGCCTGAATTTGACAGGGAGTGCCCCAAGACTTCTTTTTCATTCAAAATGATATGCCTCAGATTTTGAAGGAATAGAGATTTCATATTTGACTAAAAATTTTCTGCGTGTAAAGTAATTCTGTTGGAAACAGATTATCAGTTCTTGAATTTCAAAAGGGCTTTGGGACTATTACAAAGCTCTTCTTCAAGTACAAGTCTGGTTCCTTGCCCATGTTATTGAAAGGAACCGCTTACTACTTGTACTTCAGCCAGGGGGCTTTTACTTGAGATGAGTAGAAAGTGTGATGTACAATTAGGAGAATGGGAGTCCTTTGCTTTAGTAGTCACTCATTTGCCCTGTCCTGAAGGTGTGATTTTCATTCAAGGATGTTTCAGGGAATGGAAAGATACTGACTTAATTTTTGGTGGTCAGGATGACCATTTGGGGTTTTTCTCTCTTAAAAAAATAAAAAAAATAAAAAGAATTCTTGGAACAAGATTAAGCTCATGGTACATAGGCTTGTACTTAGACAACATGACATTTTCTACTACAAAAGTATGGACAAAAACAGAAACACTTTTGCAAAAATACTTCAAGGACACGATAGAAAGACAAAGTTATAATTACCATAGGGAGTTGAAAGAGAGTGATAAAATATCTTGACATTTAAAAAAAGACCACTTAATGGGTGCATTTTGTTTTCTGGGCTTCTGAATCTGCCTGGCCTCTTCCTTTTCTGTCACCTGGATTGTAACCTATTCAAGACAAGAAGAATATGTATTATGATTCAGAATGAGCTCTATTCATAGCAATTAACAATGAAACAGAAAGGTACCATTGAAGGGGGACATTTCCTCAATAGGATGTGTCTTTAGCAGGAACTGTACGTTTCTCTTCAGGAGAACTATTGTACAGAGAAGGAGGAGACTTGAGAGCAAGCATGGCATCTGGCACTAAATCTTAAGTGCAGAAGATAGGCAGCTCTGCTGCACAGAGCTCCACAGTGTGCAGCCTGGCAAAGCAGCATTTACTACACAGATTAGGAAAGGAGGTGTAACAGTGAAGACTGTATACTAATAACCCACATTCCAGTTAAGACTTGGTTATAATAAAGGCAGAAATCCCCTCACCTGACCTGGCTGTATAAAAACTAGGCATCCCATCCAAACAAGTCATCTTGACTCTTTCCCTGTTGTCAGTGGTCAGACAGACACTCCAGAGTGTACATGCAGACACTTCTTAAGGGTGCATGCCCTAGGATAACATCATTCACCTGAAAGAAATTTTGAATAGAGACAGGTTATAGTCTTAACACCTTGTGTCTTCCAGAGATTTTAGCAATTCCCAATTAAGAATGGCAGTACTGCCACAGTGGTGGAAGCACCTGTGAGAATGCTGAAGGAAAACAGGATTTTTGGCTACTAACATGTGAACCTGCTTCGGGATGTTGTAGGTAACATAGTAATGCAAATGCCAGTGGTTTCCAGAGCCCCATCTATACCCACATTTCCTCTGTGACTAGCCAAAAGGGAGCTGTGCTGGCAGTAGGAACAGCAAACTATTTTTGCCGTGCAGCATGAAAGGGCAGGATGACAACTTTCCATCTAGCTCCAGCTAGCTACAGAAATTAAGATTCTCCATTAATGGACTGGATGGCAACACAAGAGACACAGCAAATTTGCCAAAGAATTCATGATAGTGGATTACTGTGGTGTGGATTGCACTGCTGTATAATGATCCCTTTGTTAGATGTAAGCTGCACATCCCTACATGGGAGGTTTGACCAAATGTTTCATCATTTTAAATTTTCATCTAAAGATGAGATTGCAATACAGATGTAAATATTGCCTTTTGTTTCCAAAAAGACGTCTAACTCTTAACAGAGGGGGTATATTGCCTCCTTTGCCATCAGTGTGTAGAAGTTGCGCTGCAAGGAATTCCTAGTAAGGTTCTTTTTGCATACACCAGCCATATTTTCTTCTTAGATGTATCTATTAACCTGGTTTCGCTCCACTGAAGTCAGTGAAATAATTCCAGCTTTTCACTGATGCAGAGGAGATCAGAGTCTGCTGGCTGTGACATTAGCCTTCGGATTGCCTGTTCAAGCAAGTCCCACATCATTGAAAAGTTTTTTTGTAGAGGACAAACTACACGACAGAGAAGGGGGAGATGGCTTTGCAGTTAAAGTTCCAGCACTGGTTTAAGGCCTCTTTGTGCTACTGTTTAGGAGGTTTAAGGGATAAACAGCTGTACTAAGCCTGTAGCTCTGTCTGACTCGGACTAGGAGACTTAGGAGCCCAAGGTCTGGCTTTATCGCCCCTTTTTGTATACAGTGTGCAGGCACGGAGGGAGCGATCCCTTGGCAGAACAGAGATCCCTCCATACCATAACCATACACAAAACTTAGAGTTGACCTGGATGAAGAGCACAGGTAGTGTCTGGACTACAAAGTCCTCTAAAGAGAACATAATTCTGTTCTGTTGTGCAACCTAAATCTGCAACATAAATGCAAAGTGAACAGTTTAGTGTAAATGTGTCTTTACATAAGTATTTATCTGTGTATGGTTCAGTTTTAGTATACCACTGATATAATCACCAATAAGAAACAAATACTGGCATCTGGTGACCCCATAATTTCAGAGATGCTATAATCAGAACAAGAGAGAGAGCTTCAAAGAATCTTTCCCATTCCAGAATCAGATCTCTTGCTGATATCTTAGTTCCTCCTCTGAATAATAATGCTGAAGCTTTATTAGTTAATCAATAAGACATGATACGCGGTACGGTTATCATAAGATAATCACACCCTGGAGCATTTTGAGGCATGAGCCTTATGCCTCTAATCAGATTGGGGTAAGATTATCTTTTGATAACCACGCCCTTGGGGATTGGCTCATTTCTATTATCAGAAAATTTTATAGTTGGGGAAAATGTGCATTTCTGCTGTAGAAAAATGAAAATGGTAGTTTAGAATTAGGAGCCATTTCTCCCAAGATGAAAAATCAGACATCTTTTTGGAATGCTCCGGGGGAATTCCTCAGTATCCATGCTGTTTTAAGGCAAAAATAATTTCTAAACAGGTAACATACCTGTTTAACCTACCATATATATCAATATTGACACATGTACACACACCAAGGAGGCACACAGGAAAAAAATATCCAATGACAAGTTTGCTGTGTAGATATAAAGCAAAGAAAGGCATTGCCTTGTTTTCTTTAACAAAAACAAAACAAAACAAAAAAAAGGCTAGCTGATTAGGTATTGTTTCTGATGTCATATATGCTACACATCATCTCTGTTTATATACATTAGAAGCCTATCTGCAGTTAGTTTTTGTCTACTATTTACCAATAGGAAACTGCAATGTCAATAAAAGTTTCATTTAAAGGAAAAAAAAAAAGAAAATAGCACATTGCACTGAACCAGGAAATAAACTTCTCAAATTATAGTGATTAGAAGTAACAATCACACTTGGGGGTGTACACTGAAAAAGTACACATACACTCTGTTTTTATAAACAAACTCACTGAAGACACTTTTAGATATTTTGCAATTGCTTTCTATGAGAGTTCATAAGAAGTGTTAATGAAAAAAAGTCTCAAATTTGCAATTAAAGGTTATTGCAAAAAGCAATTTTTAGATGTTTATGAACAAATATCTGTACAAAATGTGTGTGCACACAATCAATCCATGATCAGTAGTCTAAGAATTCAATTCTTTTGCTGAATAAGAGTAATATTAATAATAAAGCCTCAAATAACCATAATTTCAGGGCTTCACACTTAACCTAGTATTTTTTATCATAGGAGCTCACCTCTGTGTTTCCCCCCACCCTGCTCTGACAGACTGGGAAAGGAAGGCACAAAGAGTTGAAATAACTAGTCCTGATTTACCCAAGACCCCAATGACAGAGCCAAAAGCAGAATCATAGTCTCCATGTGGAGCAAATTTCTATGCTATGACTTACTATGTGCCTGAGAGGGCCCAGTCACCAAACTGAGTGCATGTTAGGGCTCTTGTTTATGCTTATGCAGGTGAAAAAGTTGCACTGGTGAGAATACACAAATCGCCTGTCTGGGGAACCACTGAATATGAGCCTTACTGCAGAAAGCAGAGAGCACAGGAGGTGAGCTGTGACCTTTCAGAGAAGATCCAGCTGATAAGAACGCTCCAAATCAAAGAGAAGGTGTGGCAAAGCAACAGCTGCTTCACAGCCCGTGTTCCTACTTCCACCGTGTTCTTCTGTGCTCACCTCCATCCTCTCTGCTGGGTATGATTTTTCTAAACCTTGTCTGCGTTTTGTAGGTATGTGTGGTTCTTCTTCCATAAAATGAAGGAAGATATTTTTAGAAAGGGATTTTTCTTGCTGTTCCCTTCAGCACACGCACCTTTCCCATCTCTGTTTGCTGCCATTATTTTTAGCCATAGCTGTCTGTACAGCCCAATAGCACGAGACTTTGTGATCACTTAGAGATCAGAACAACTACTAAAACTATTGCAACTAACTCAGGACCTTTTGTTGACCTACCAGGACAACACTTTGTTCCTACATATTTCAACATGGAGCTATGTCAATTATTCTGGTATTATATATATTTGTGATCAGGGAAGGACTCATGGAAGATGTGATGGTAAGTGGCTGTCTTGGCCACAGTGATCATGAAATGGTTAAGTTTAAAATTTTCGGTGTAATAAGAAAAAAGGACAGCAGAGTTGCTACCCCAGACTACAGGTGAGCAATCTTCAAGATATTCAGGGAGCTATTTAGCACAGTACCCAGGAAATCTGCTTTTGAGTGTTTAGGAGTTGATGAGTGCTGGTCAGTCTTTAAGAATCACCTTTTAGAAGCACCAGAGCAGGCAATGCCATTGTGTTGTAAGTCAAGCAAGCAGGGTGGAAGACCAGCTTGGCTGAACAGGGAACATCTTGTGGAGCTCAAGAAGAAAAAGAAATTGTATGGTCTCTGGAAGCAGGGTCAGGCTTCAGAGGAAGGTTACAGAGCTGTGGTTCGTATATGCAGGGAGAAGACATGCAAGCCAAAAACTCAGCTAGAGTTGAAACTGGACAGTGTTGCATCAGACAACAAGAAAGGCTTTTTTAAGTATGTTAATAGCAAGAGGAGGTCTAAAGAAAACATTGGAGAGATACTTGTTGAAGATGGTCATCTGACTTATCGGGACGGAGAAAAAGCAGAGGCATCCAATGCATTTTTTGCCTTGGTCCCCTGAGTCAGCGAACCACGAGTGTAGGATTTTCCATTTGTGGACACTGAAATTGTAAGGGACCACCTGTATCAGATGAATGTTCACAAGTCCATGCGGCCTGGTCGGGTTCATCCCGGAGTACTGAAGAAGCTAGTGGATGTCATGGCAGGACCGCGCTCAATCATCTACCAAAGGTCTTGGGAGTCTGGGGAGGTCCCCACTGATCACAAGGTAGCCAATGTTACTCCAGTGTACAAGGAGGCATGAGGAAGACCCAGGGAGCTACAGACCTGTTAGTCTAACCTCAGTACCTGGAAAAAATATGGAGAAGATTATACAGTGTGCTGTTGAAAGGCACTTAAAGAATAATGCAATCATCAGGCACAGTCAACATGGATTCACAAAGGGAAAGTCCTGTTTAAGTAATTTGATGTCCTTCTATGATAAGGTCACCCACCTACTGGATGAAGGGAAATGTGGTGGATGTAGTTTTTCTGGATTTCAAAAAGGCTTTTGATACTGTCCCTCACAGCATCCTTCTGGAAAAGTTGTCCAACTGTGAGATGAGCAGGTACACAATATGCTGGGCAAACTAGCTGAAAGGCAGGGCTCAAAGGGTTGTAGTGAATGGGGCTACATCTGGCTGGTGACTGGTCACCAGTGGTGTTCCTCAGGGCTCAATTCTAGGGCCAGGCCAGTTCAATATTTTTCTTAATGATCTGGATGCAGGAGTTGAATGCACAATTAGCAAGTTTGTTGATAATACCAGACTGGGATGTGCTGTTGACTGTCTTGAGGGACGAGATGCGTTGCAGAGGGATCTAGATAGATTGGAGCATTGGGCAATGATTAATGGGATAATATTTAACAAGTCAAAATGCCAGATTCTGCACCTAGGATGGAGTAACACCGGGCACAAGTATAAACTGAGTGAGGAGTGGCTGGAGAGCAGCCCTGCAGAAGGGCATCTGGGGGTGCTGGTTTGATGCTAAGCTCAGTAGGAGCCACCAGCGTGCCCCGGCAGCCAAGAGGGCAAACCGCATCCTGAGCACAACTAACACAGCGTAACCAGCCGGTCAAAAGAGGTGATTATCCCGCTGTAGTCAGCGTTGGTGCGGCCTCACCCTGAGTGCTGTCTGCAGTTCTGGGCTCCACAATTTAAGAAGGATGTTAAGTCCTTGAATGCATCCAGAGGAGGGCAACAAAGCTGGGGAAAGGGCTGGAAGGCATGTCCTGTGAGGAGCGGCTGAGGACTTTGGGCTTGTCTAGTTTGGAGAGAAGGAGGCTGAGGGGGGACCTCATTGCTCCCTGCAGCTTCCCGAGGAGGGCAAGTGGAGAGGGAGGTGCTGAGCTCTTCTCCCTGCTACCCAGTCGCAGGACGCATGGGAATGGTTCAAAGCTGTGCCGAGGAGGTTCAGACTGGACATTAGGAAGCATTTCTTTACAGAGAGGGTGGTCAAACACTGGAACAGACTTCCTACAGAGGTGGCTGATGCCCCAAGCCTGTCAGTGTTTAAGAAGCATTTGGACAATGCTCTTAATAACATGCTTTAACTTTTGGTCAGCCCTGAATTGGTCAGGCAGTTGGACTAGATGACCATTGTAGGTCCGTTCCAACTGAAAATACTCTATTCTATTCTATTCTACTCTATTCTATTCTATATGTTTTGATTCTGATCTTCCTTACTGCAGTTTTAGGTAAATTTAATGCTGCTGAAGTTGGTGGGATGTGTGGAAACCCTCAAATACAGGATGAACAGGATGTAACTCCAAAGAGGTGTAAGCAGCAGGATCAGGCCTAATACTTAGATGCTTAAAAAAAACCCCTCAGACTTAATGAAAAAACTTATAGGATCCAAGTAGCCAAAAGATTCTCTTTTTTTGTCTTACAGCACTGAGCTGTGAGCCTGCGTGTGATTTCTGTCTTATTTCATGGTGAATCACACTCACACGAGTATAGGAATTGTACAGCAGAATTTTTAATAGCTCATATTGTTCTGTGCCATTGCCCTGAACATACTCACAAGTACAGCAAAGATCAAAAGTTGTCATGGCCTTAACATTTAAACAATGCAGCATGTGTACATGTGGTTGGAGCATGTGTTAACAGTATAACTGTGACTGGTCTTATATGATGCCCTTAAGTGTCCAAACTACGTGGGCTTTAGTCATGCAGCTGAGTCTTCCAGCTATATTTTCTGAAACATCTTTCAGGGCCAATTTGCAAAAGTAATCCCAAAAGGCGAGCGAGTGCCCTTTTGATTTTCCTTACAGGCATGTTATTGCAACAGTGTCCAGTGTGGGGTTTTGCATCTGAAGCACATCAGACAGAGCATGTCACAAGACAGCATTCCTTCTGTCCCAAATGCCCAATGACTTTGATGAAGTTTGGCATGTGTTAAGTGTTCTAAGAACTTCTATTTATATGGTGATTAAAACCCCCCTATTTGATAGTTTGCGTCAGCTGCGGTTTATTGTATAAAAGAAATGGGTTTATTTTTTTAATTGGTAGGTCTTTGTAATTGCAGCACAGCTGGAAGATCACGGTTCTAAAATAGAAAATTAGATACATATGTCCATGGTGATCTTTTGAAGATGATCATCAGCTAATCATAGACTGTCCCAAAGCTCACCAAAGTCAGTGAGAATCTTTCCAGTGCATCCAAGGAGAAAACTGTAATACCTGACAAATTAGGTATTACACTGAGGAGGTACAACAGCAGTTCAGTTCATGCTGAGGGAAGGACAATACGCACGTTGTTACACGGCGTGAGCTGTGACGGATGTACGGACAACCCTGCTAGGATGCTCCCCACAGCTTTGTAGCTTACACCAGGGACCAACCTCTGCATGGTCACCTTGCACAGCTGTCCGCGGGTTATTCATGGCCCAGGCTCCTGAGACTGCCTGGCCTTCTCCACTGCCGCTCCTACTACTCCCTGAAGCAGAGAATGTTTAAGACTCAGCCTACAGTAGCTCTGTCCTGGCAGTATTTCTGAAGTGCTGCTACACCGGCCACTGCTGTTGTAACTGGACAAGGCTGGAATGGAGCCAAAATCTGGGCCATATGTTGCCCAATTAGCTAAATAAACTTGGATTTAAAAAGGCAAAGACGGCAAGGGGATCATCTTTGACATGAATGCTAAAGTTGCATTTGGCGCTTGTTAGGCCTAGGTCCTTTCTTCTTTTTATTATTATTACAGCATGAGTCTAATTATTGGAGTATTTATTTTTAATTCCTTGTTGACTGAAATCCCAGAAAAATTGAAATTAACTTGTACTTGTTTGCCAGCTTTGTTTTGGCAAATATTGCAACACCCCTTTTTAAGGGGAATGGTATAAAGAGATCCTGCTTTATTTGTTTTGGTATCTTAGACATGTATGATTCCAACATAATTTGGGGATTAATAGTTACTTATCAGCCTGTGCTCCATTTACTGATTGGCTGGCTCTGTAACAGCAGAGCAAGCGTGCTGAGTAGAGCCACATTAGCATGGAATTTTTTTTTTACAAACCACCAATGGATTAAAAAGTAAACCAGAAATAAAAGGTCATCTCATGCAGCAAAACGGTCTTGGAAACATTCCCCAATCTATTGACCATCATCTCCTTAATATCAAAGCTGCACAGACACAATATTTTCTAAATTCATCTAAACTTGATAGGTATGCAATATAGATACCAGAAATGTATTTTAATACAACAGAGAGGAATTAGTCTGTTATTGGTAACAATAAGCATATTTTGACCACATGCCATCAAAAGAATTATCAGAAACTTTGATTTATCAACAAACACTGTGAACATTTTAAATACCACTAAAACTGATTTACAAAGCATAGATTCATCTCTAGGGCAATAACAACATAGTTTCTCTGGAAAATACTGTATGTCCAAGAGAAAAGCACAAGCGAGAGAGGAGGAAGAAAAAACTAAATATAAAATAAGTCATGTAAGCAAAACAGTAATGTTCACAGGTACCGTGAAGGATTAACTACTGAGAATTTTAGATTATGTGCATAAGAAATCTATGCCAAAGCATGCTTGCTCCAAATTCTTGCCATTAAAGTCTGATTAGGCTTTGCACCATTACAATCTAATATACTGATTAAATGTGTGTGAGAGAAAAATAAAACACGTTTTTGTAAACACTGCTGTGCATTTATCAGAGTAGTCATTTTCTAAACTGTCAGACTGGCTATGCAGATGTGGGATTTTTCATTTAAATAGTACACTGGAATGTCCCCTAAAATAATTTTTGTCTATTAGATAAATGATTAAGTAGAGTAAATGCTAGCATGAGACTTAAAATAATAGTAAAATTTCTATCTAGCCTCCATGGATATCTAAAAACACTAGGGGTATAGGAAAATGAAGGAAAAAATACAAGCTTAAGGGGTAGGACTATCATTTTGTCCTTAAGTCTCTCACTGAATTACATGGTGTCAGCTTATACTGGATGTTTCATACTTCCGCTTACATGAAAACTTCAGTATTATGTATCTGTCTCTCTTAAGTATTAAACACTAGTCAATTTTTTCTTCACTAACAGCCATTTGCAGTGTGGAAGCAGATCCCTCTTTCCTGCTGTGCTCTCTGTAAACATCAAACAATCATGTTACTTGCCTTGACAACGTGTCTTCAGAGTGTAGCTTTTTCAATATAATTTTGCTCTTGTATGGAATTTCCCTCTTTGAGGAAGAATATTCTTCATTTTACTTTCAGGATGTGATTCCTGTCTAGAAATTTTTCCTATTTCTTATAAACTGTTTTTAGTGGCAGTGTTTTGGTGACATAGTAAAGGTCATTCACCCAACTTAAAGGATAAAGAGTAATGTATTTTCCTAGTTTTGTTAACATGAGAAATAATTTAAGATCTTGCTTACTAAAACCCAACCAAACAAAAAACCCCTCAAGCCATGTTACCATGAATCCAGAGTAATATTGGCAGCAACATACAGAATTCATAATAACATGGAACTCAGTTGTGGATGAAGAAAACATCCTGAATTTTACAGCAGCCAGTATTTGTCAGTGCTGGTGAAACGAAATATACTCTGCTATTTCTTCTGGCCTTTTTGAAATTATGCACTTGAAAAGAGTCTACCCTGAGTCTCTGCTACTGTTAGAATTGTTAAAGGCAGGAAGGCACCTCCTGAGATCTACTAATCCCTGCTCAAGCAGGCTCTCCTACAGCAGGTTGCCCAGGACCAAGTCCAGTCAGATTTTGAATATCTTCACAGATGGAAACTTCACAGTCTTTCAATCTGTTTCAGTGTGTGACACTGGAAAGCATTTTCTTGTGTTCAGATGGAATTTCATGTGTTTCAATTTGTGCCCACTGCCTCTTGTTGTGTCAGTGGGCACCACGGAGAACAGTCCGACTCCCTCTTCCTCATTCCATCCCATCAGGTATTTGGACACATGGGTAAGATTTTCCCTGAGCCCCTCTGTTCACTGGGACAGAAGCCGCCATGTAAAATGTCAAGGATCTGCCCCTATAGAAAAAAGTACTGTGTGATCTCTAACTGCCACCTGCAAAACTATCTGATCAGCAAAGTGAATTCTAACAATTCATTGAAATGACAGAAATACTGTTTTCTTTAGAGCTGCACTGCTCTACCAGCACTTCCCTAGGTTTTCTGATTCAGAGGAGAAAGTCTTGACGATTTAGCTTTGAGTTGTGTGTGCCATGAGAACAGATGTGCTACCACAAATAAGATTTCCATCCTTTCACCAGAACACATCCATATGACAGGACCATTTGGGCATATTTTTCTGGGCCTAGCTAACCTGAATGCAAACACTACTGCTGCAGCTTTCAGAATGCACTTTATTTCTCAATTTCAAAAGCATTTTCAGAGCACAGTGGTCTAGCATGAGCTACTGAAGGGGCTGTATGTAAAGATGAGAAGACTGGCCTGTCTCAACATCCAATCATTCTCAGGAGCCATTCTGTACAGCTGGTGAACAAGTGACAGTGGCTTCTGATACAGAGATACAAGTGTATTAGGAACTGGACTAGACAAGCGCTCTTTCATTTCATAGGCAGTGACTGCTACGTAAGAGAGCATTTGTGAGCTCCTGCTGTAGATATTTCTTTTTTTCTATTGATACAGAAACTGCTATTATAGAGAAAATTCTGACCTAAACGGATTTAAATGCCCAAAGGCATTTAAAAATATAAAATCACTAAGACTAAAATGAGAATAAAGAAAAATTGTGAAGGCTAAAAATTAAGGAAGTCAAAGCCAAATAGTCAGTTCTGCTGCTTGGCATCTGTGTCCCATGCACTCCATAGCATACTGGTTGGACACATCTGGTTGGTTACTGAAAACATGTAGTATCTTAGAAGCTTTCTATTGAAGGCTGGTTTGGTTTTTTTTTTGTTGTTAGATATTTTCTGTGTGTGTGGGGAAGGTCAGAGGAGCTACATTCTCCAAAACAAGTAACTGGACTGGAATGCAGGGTGGTGGCCAGTCTTGTCCCCCAGAGAGGAGTTCATGAGCAATAAACTTTTCTCACCTTGCTACTTTTTTTAATCAAGATTTTTCATCAAGTTAAAATGCCACCCCCCCACCCCCCCCCCCACCGCCACCCCCCCCACCCCCCCGCCGAGTTCTTGTCACAAGATTTGCAAACACTTATCATGAAGACATTACTAAGTTGCCTTTCATTTAAGTACCTGAATGAGAAAAAACCAGGTTGCTAATATTGAATTTTGCCCAAAATTCTTTCCAGTAGCCCTCCCCAATGCATGAAAACCCAATCTACTGCAGTTAGTGGCAAAGCTACAGTGACTTTAATTGAAAGGATTTTCTCAGCCACTCTTAAACACTTTATGGCAGACATCCAATATCTTACTGTAAACTCTACATGCACACACTTTGCAACTTGTTAACAACTTAATGTTTTTGCTCTCAGGGGAGCTTATCACATGTTAATCATTGCCCCTAGACCAGTAAAATCATGCAATACATATTATATTCATTCATTTTAAACCTATAAAATAAAGAATGCCTTTGTCCTAGTGAAATGGACACCCAAGAAATACAAGGGAAACAAGATGTGACGGCTCTCCTGTTCCGGCATTCCTTGGTAGTTCTGATGTTTGCCATTACCAGGACTGGAGTAATTGTCTAGGAATCCAGAGCAACATTTGCCATTCTTTGCTCATCATTAGAGTCCATTGTGTATTTTCCACAAAATTAAAAATAACACAAAACACAAAAACACAGTAAAACTGGGAGGGAACTAGAACTCTTAGAATAAAGATGGGCTGCCAGTTCAGCTGTTGTCGGCAAAGCTGATTTCACCTGCATTTGCAGCTGCTTCTGCAGGATTTAGATCAGGCACTTTCACAGAAAGGAACTGTTTCTTGGTGGTAGGAGTCAAAGCCCCCAGAGTGGTGAATACACTAGTTTTGGTCCACCAAATGATGAACAGAATGAAAACCCCATCACTTATGATTGACAGAAAGGATCTGAATTCACTGGCCTCAGCTACAGAAGAGACAAGGACACCAAACTTGATTTCACTTTAAAAAAAAAGTTCTATAATGTCTAATTTAATCACAAATATACATACTTTGTCTCTGAAACCTCATTTAAACAAAATCCTTATCCCCAAAGCTATTTTTAGATCGCCTAACAAAGGCCTATTAGCATATTAGTAAAAGTATGGCACTCCAGTATGTGAAATGTCACTCCAAAAACTTTCCATCTGAGGCTGGTTATTCATGTACTCCAGGTGATAATGAATCAGTTATTTTTAATGAAATCATATAATGTCATACTTTATAACTGAGAATTTGCAGGAAAGGCAAATACTTCCTTCTAAAAATTTCTTTCCACTCTTCTCTTTGAAGCCTGGCTCTACTAATGTTTTTATTTTTCTGTAATGTCCTTGGGAACCAAAATCAGTAATGGTAAATGTCTTAGAACAAGGAATCTAATTTGAGGCTAATATAGTGCAGCAAAGCCTATTTTAGCCAAACAGGCTGTTAAAGTCACTGAGAGAACTTAAGCACTGAGACCTACATACGTGAGTTTTGCTGAAGCAGGGCTTTGAGCAGAAGAGTTTGGTCCAGAGAATACTCTGGATTCTGCTCCCATCTCTTCTGCCTGCTATGTCTTGCAGCCTTAGTCAGATCTAGCAATGGATTTGAGCAATCAGAATCAGAACTAGGCATGCTCGAAGTGTTTGAAGGCCCTATCTGTGATGCCACCCTTTATCCACACAGTGGCGATTTCATAAATTAGGCTCACAGCCTTTGGGCTTTAGAGTCCCATAAGCACTATCTCATTTGTGACTGCTCCCCAGGCAAGTACTACACAATCACCACAGGACCTAGAAACTTAAGAGAGTGACATGTAAGCCCTGCTCAGTAAATGTTCTCCAAGCACACCTAACTGAAGCTGACGGAATGACATCCTTCACAAAACACAATTGTATTTGTTATCCTTTTCAGACCATGTTCCCAGTGGCACAGGTAACTTACCTATCCAACCTAATGCCGAGAGCACTTATCTGAAGTGGGAAATCCAAGTTCAGATCCTTCTTGGCCACAGTGAGTTCAGGTCCACAAATCTGCTTTCACAGAAGACAATCCAAATGCCCAGCATACAGAATATGAAGCCAATGTAAGCAAAGAAGTGAGATTTACTGGACAGCAGAATAGCAAGCAAAGGGTATGATTCTGCAGCGCTTAGTGGCTCTCAGGCCTTCTCCTGGGGAAAAGTCAGAATCGACCTTGTGCTTCTCCTCCAACTACAATCTCCAAGGAGGGAAAGGAGTGAAACAAACATAAGCGCAGTGTTCATTTTAAGGCCCACAATACTCACAATATTTTGACTATGCAGGCATGCTTCTTTGTAAATATTATGCCTTTATCACCAAAGCAATTCTAAATGGCTACTCTATCAGTGAAATTGCTAGCTGGCTAGCTAGTCAGCTTACTTACGTCTTAGTTTCTGGGATATGCATGTCACATTCACAAACTCAGCTCTGCCTAATTTCATGCCAGGAGATATACAAAACCCATACACAGGGAATCGATTACATTGTAAAAGGGAATAAGAGTTTAAGGATTCCAGGGAGCAACGGCAGTAGTAATATTAATGAGGGCTGCAGGTGCCTTTGTTGTTCTAGTAAAGCACACAGACAATGTGCCAGCTCTAAAGGTATTATGCTCTGACTTAGGAACACAGAGCAGTACAGAAATGAAAATAACAGTGGTGTGTCTTTGCTGAAAAGCACAAGAGGAGAGTTTCATGGAAGGAAAGATTTTTAAAGATGGATTTAATGGTGATAAAGAAGAGTACACTGGGTATACCAAGTAGGAACCAGAGGTAAGGGAGACAGAAGTTACATCCTCCCCATGTGTGTGCATCTGAGTTAAAGAGTCAAGGGCAAAATGTCGTGGAAGAATACAGGTACTTGGGAACATACAAAGGATAAAAGCTTGGAGATTTATGATAAGAAAATTATTGTGGTTTAATTAAACACTTCTGAAGGCCATATTTTTAACCATTACACTGTTAATAAAACACCAGCTGCAAATAATTTTAGGGACAGAATGAGTCACAAAGTATGTGGGAGATGGCAGGGTCTAGCATGAGCATTACTGCACAGGGAGCGTGGCTGAGAGGCAGGAGGCAGCAGATCTATTTCAGACTGTGCCACTGGCTTGTTTCTTAACTGAGTGAATCACAAAGATTCAAATATTCACAAGCAGCTTCTAATTCCAGATGCTTTGCCTTAGACACGGAGTCTGTCTTTTCAAAAGTGGTGGACACCTGCAGCTCTCTCTGCAGTCAGATGGGACATTCTCTGGATGAAGTCATAACTATCTGAAGCCAAGTTCTGAATAAGAGTGAGGTTTCATGTTATGGCAAAACTGATCAGCCAACTAACTGCTGGTAAAAGAGCTGCCCTGCTCCCACCCAATTCTCCCACGAGCTGCTTTGCTTTTCTTGGGATAGGTCTGACCTCACAGATCCAGGGGCTAAACTGGCAGAAATACACACTTGTGGGGGCTTGCATATCTTCTGGATTAGCTGCATGAGTCATCCTCCTTTGTGGCCTCAGAAGCACCGGAGGGTTGCAGGGGAGCATAGCGGCAGTAAGAAGGAGAAAGGATTTCCTCTGAGGCAGCCACATTTCACGGCTAATTTTGAACCCATATGTCTTATCCTCACCATTCATTTGTTTCAGTCTCACCATTTGTAAAATAGAGATGGGGACAGGTTATTGTAAGACTGCACTAACAGGAATAAGACCGACAAGTACAAAGACAAAGAGCAACTCCAAATAAATACAAATCTTAACTAAAATGTTCTTATCCTCATGTTTCTTCCACAGCCCTGCCCACTGTATTCCTTTCTCATTATAAAATCATAAAATCATTTAGGTTGGAAAAGACATTTAAGATCCAGCTGTTCTCACCCTCTCTTTATTAATGCTGTTGAACAGCAACTTGTTTCAATCCAAATTTAATTGAAATACGCCCACTGTATAGTACTTTTAATCAGGCCTGTATGTTGAAACCAGGCCTATCACTTTTAGTTTCACTCCAGCTGTGCTGCTGCTTCTTGCACCCTGAAACAGCACTCCCCAATCAGTGCCTCTTACCTGAGCCTGACAGGAGGTGCTGCTTCCAATTCATCAGCTGGGAGGAAAAGGCTTGCAGCAGGAGAGCTGCTGGTCTGCCAATGCCACTCCACAATAGTCAGCCTTTGAGAGGCATTACAACTTCAAATACTCAATTAGTGAAATTCTGGCTGTACTGAAGAAGGCAGTGGGATCTTTGCCACTTGTGTGTAGTGAAGCCAAGATTTCACCCATTGTCTGTATGTGGTCACAGCACACTGAGGCTCAGGATTTTCAGGCTCACCCATAAAAGGTTATTCCCTGCTCCTGAGTTAACTCAGTTGTTGTAGTTATAGACCACTCAGTATTTCAGCATGACATCTCCCACAGAGATAGATACGTCAGTTAGCATGGCTGTGAGAAAAGGAGGGTAGACGTTAAACATGAAATGATATTTAGAGCTAACAGGTGCTGAAAGGTATGGTGGATTCTTTTTGCCATACATTTTAGAGTGAAAGAATACCTGCAGAAGGGCACAAGAAGCACCAAGCTACATTTGTCAGCAACTAATTATAAAAAAGCCACATGAGCTTAGCTTTTACCTTCTGCATGAGCAGGTAGTCTCATTATGCAACTCTGTGATAACAGCAACAACCAATTCAGTTATATTAATTTTGCTTCTTAACTATTTTATAAGCATATTTATTGACTGAAACACAAACTATGACCATTAATTAAAAGCCAGTGCTATGTGGTTATACTCCCATAACCTTCCTATAACCTGATAATATGGACAAAATATGGTCCCTACTCCCAAAAATATACCAATATCCCCAAATTTGTGCTTTATATATAACTGATGATACACAGCTATTATTAAAGATTAATATCTAAATACTATTCTGAAGATTGATAATGTGATGTGCAGCCACATTAGGGCATCATTAGGACCATCTAGCTGAAATCACAGCAATTATTTATGTACTGACTACAGTGCATTCAGTAAGAACGACCTTCATCACCTGCAAGTGGCCTGCATAAGTCACACATAGCTAGAGTTATTCCTCATCCAAAAGAAAGCTGAGAAATTAAATTAATAAAGTAGTAGGACTGTGGGCACAGGACAACCAGCTTTCTATAGGTGAGGAAGCTCCACAAAAACAGGGCAGCTTGCGCTGTGAAACATTAGCCTATAAATAGAAGTGCAGTATGTTATAAAATAAACATGGAGAAAAAAGAAAAAAGCCTAACAGGTTGTTTTCTTTGTGTGCTCACTGCTGGATTCACAGTTATATTTTTGTGCATGGAAAGTACTGTATAAACAGTATAAACAATCTCAGTGAGGCATTTTTTAGTGCTTCCTGTTGAATATAACTTTAAAAAAAACCTATAGAAAAAAGGCATAATGCAATATTTCTCTCAAAAATAGGGGAAAAAAATCTTGCCACACTTCTGTTTGCAACTGGCTTGTTACACTTCAGCAATGAAATAGAAACTACTTAATACCTACTTAGTACCTTCTACATGGTCTGTAGAAACTGGCATCGACCCTTTGGCTAAATTTCGAACAACTAACTAATTTCGTAATTCCTTAGCCATTTACTTAGCACTTGGAAATGTCATTCTGTGGACAAAGTAGACTATGCTCCACATTAGCCGCACTAAGCAAACAGCCGTTCAAAGTAAATATTAACAGAACTTTGTTTAATGCAGGAGAGAATGTCCATCTGCATTGTTTTGTTTTCTTTAAAATGCTGAAGTGTTACACTTGTGAACACAGGAAGACATTTATATCCATTAATATACCCGAACTTAAACCAGACCAGGTCCCAAAATGGAGGTCCACAGCACCAGTTCATCCAGTACCCACTGAAATTAACAGAAGTCCTTCCACTAACTGAGTTCAGGCTGGAACTGGAGTTCTCTTTACAAATATTCACTGGTGCTCCACAGAAAATAGGGATTAGGTTTTTTAAAGTAAACATTTTGCATGTCCAAAAATAGCTAAAATAGAAAAGTTTTTGCATGCATAAAGAAAGATATGAGTTTTGTCATATTTTCATATGCTTACCTCTTAACTTTTTACTTCCATGTTAGGTAAGAGGACTACAATCAAGTTTAATGGATGCAGCAAAGAGCTAATTTTAGTCCAGTGTAGGACAACAGAAAAAAAGTCAGTTTCTTTTTTTTCATACGAATAGGTAAATACATGGCACAACAGAACAAAAATTGATTACGGTTTACTACCAAAAGTGAGAGTTCTCCCATGCAATCCAAGTGTATCCATCCCCCGGGGATGTCCACAGCATTTTAGATATGTATCCATGCAAGTGCCAAACAAAGTGAAAATGAAAACAGTTATTTTCAAAGCCTAAAGGAAATAACGTGATTTTGTTATATAAGAACTATATACACCAGGAACAACAACTACTTATAGTAACATCTCCCTGGGCTACCCGGAGGATATTCTGAGGCAAGCTGTTGACTTCCAAAGAGAGGACGATTTAAGCACCTGCAAAACACTTTAAAAGCATTACATTGTGTACAGAAATACTGCCTTCATGTGGGGCGTAGCAGCTTCAATGCACAGGCTCTGGACTTAAGTGTTTCCTTGGTTTTGGACAAGAGACTGAGTGAGAAGGTACAAGAGATGAGAGTCTCAGAGAGATTCTCAAAAACATTGCTAGCTTATCTATTAATCTGTCTCTTTTGAATTCTACAGTGCTTACAGCTAACACAAAAGAATTTCACAAATGATGCATGCACACTTTCTGTGAAATAAATATGGGAAGAGTGAGAGCAAGCCAAAGCAAAGATTGCCCTGAGCATCCCAGTTTGCAGCTGTGGGTCATTCAGCACTTTTGCAGTGCTATTCCACAGGCCACAACCCTGCACGGTGCAGGGAGGCCTGGGAGGGGCCTGAATAATAGGAGTGGGACTCAGGAGGGAGTGGTACTGCTAGAAGAAGAAAAAGAAAAGCAATCTGACAGGCACCCTGACGTTCCTTTAGCTGGCAAAGGTCTTTCTGTGTGCTTTGTTTCATAGGTATGCATGTAAGCACAAAATCCCACCTCCTCATCATATGACTCCAAGGAGATTCTGTTGCTAGGATGCTGCAGCATTCTCTACATAATTTTATTGTTATGTGGGACAGCACTGACTTGAGACCAGACTATTCTCCTTTATGTGATGTGCAATACTCAAACTCATATAGATGTTTATATGCACAATGTTGCCATTAATAAAACTGTTTTTATTAGAAGATGACGAAGACATATATTTTTATATCATAAATTTTTCTTTTCTTATTCATATTTTCTTCTACAGACAAACAGGTTAACCAAGTACGCATGTTAAACATTGCTTCCCTAGTTTCTGCCATATGATCTCAATACAAAAGCTTTTAATTTCCAGATGTAATGAAAAGATCCTCTCGTGTATTTATAAAGGCTCTCCTGGATGTTACTTTCTGGTTTATAAATTGCTTTCAAAGCTGTTCAGGCAATACCAAGGAGTTCATGATACAATCCAATAAGCACAGTGTCATTCTGGAAAGTGGCAGGCAAAGAAAACATAAAAATCTATACTGAAACACAAAACATAGAAACATAAAATTGTGTTTATTTCTGAAGGCAGGGAGAGAATCTTTTTTACTAAACATTTATGTAGTGTGAAAAGCAAGCCTAGTCTAGTCATGAAAACTATACAGTGCAAATTCATTTTCCACTGGGGGAAAAATGTCTTCTGAATGCCATTCTCTTTAGTGTGAGGGCTGCTATACTAGATTTTTAAGGTGTCCAGTTTGAAAAGTATGTTCCTGAAGAGCTCACATGTGCTTCTGGACTGATGAGGGGGAGTCATGTAATTTTGGGTGGGAGGGCTGTTATGTTACAGCATGAAAAGAAGGAGGAGAGGAGCAGCACATACATTTGGGATTAACTGAACTGTATGTAGATGGTTATGGATGGCCTACTCACATGAAGTCCCTTCAACATCACTGCAGAAACATCTAGGCGTTTCCAGGGTCACAGTTCATCTTATCCCAAACTGAATGTCTGAGTTGGGTCAGATAAATTTCTCTGTTAAATTGGCAGTTCTTTCTAGCAGCTGTAATGAGGTGTTAGGGCTCAGTTCTAGAAGGTAGGCAACATGAATCCTTCCACCAATACCTGTTAGAGACACAGCTGAATTAGAAGCAGAGAAGAAAAAATCCAGTGCATGAAGCAGAGGAAGAGGCATGTGTAAAACCATCCAGGAATGGGATCTGATTCAAGATGGGGATGGGGATGCGATGGGATGGGGGAGCATTAGGGGCAGAAAGGAGGGAAGGGGGCCCATCCTTAGCTGGAGGGATACAGTGCCAGCAGCCTGAGAGAAAAGTCTACAAAGACAAAAAGTTTAACACTGTGCATAGTGTAAATGAGTGAATGGAGTTGATCTCTCAGGGCACAGCTGATTCCTGGCATAGCACCAAAATGCAAGTGATTCTTCCTCAGCCTATACGCGATGCAGAAGAAGCAAAAGATGTTGTGGACTTCTGCTTGAGCAGACTTCTCTGACCTCCACAATATTGCTGACAGCACTATCCATTTGCCTGGAAGAGCTGAAAATGCAGATGGCAGATACTGTGATGCCTAGCAGAGCCAATTCAAATGGGAGCTTCTAGAAGCTTTTTACTCTGAGTTATATGAAAGGCTTGGTGGGTGACACTACAACCTAGGTCTATCCTAAGGATTGGAAACTGTTGGAATCAGATCTTGTTGATGTGCCCTAAAGTCTAGAG
The DNA here is from genome assembly GCF_900496995.4 of Aquila chrysaetos chrysaetos. Taxonomy (NCBI): domain Eukaryota; kingdom Metazoa; phylum Chordata; class Aves; order Accipitriformes; family Accipitridae; genus Aquila; species Aquila chrysaetos. The sequence goes on from NC_044030.1 coordinate 65,766,743, forward strand.
GTGGTCCATGGACCACCATCTGAAAATCTTGCTTTGCAGTACAATTGCTCTGTATCATTCTTGGTATCTAAGAGAATCATATCCTATCTCATCCCCAGAAGGACCTGGATACACAAGACCTGATGTGATTCTGTTGTATAGCAGATAAGTTCCATGACTGGGTTCCTGATGATGTAGTTTGACATTACAGCCAAAGAAATTTAACAGCCACATGCTACCAACACTGGCAATTCTTTCCCCCCACTGCTCTTTCTTCATGCCCTGGCAAGTGGAAAGGTGTGTGTGTTGGAGGAACTTCTCTGACTCAAGGAAAGAGAAGCAGTGGTGTGTGCATGGGGCAATGTTAGCACATAGGTCCTGCCCCTTCACCTGGGCTGGCATTTATCTACATAGCAGCGGAATGGGCTAGAGGCCTAACCTGGCATAAAAATCAGCAGTTCATTTGACAACCATTTGTCAAAGGACTGAGTAGCCATGGCAGCTCCAAATTTCTTAGCATCCAAGGCAAAATTGAGTTTTATTGCCTTTAATTTACTTTGGAAGTAGATAATGTAAACAGGAAAACCTCTTTACACAATATGAGTGTCCACAAACAGACTTATTCTGTATCGCTTATCCCACTTTATTTTACACTAACTAACAGTCACAAACAGACAAGTTCCAAGTATGCAGCTGTTTTGTTGTTAAATCTGGTGGCAATCTAATCTAGGAAAGGAGATCTTTTAGCTTGCAGTAAGGATTTTACAAATAAAAATACTCACTGGTAGTAGTGGTACATGGTCTTTCACAAGGAATAATGCACAGCTAATAAAAAGATGAAAAATAAAATTCAGTATACTTTCTTAAATTTGACCTATATAAAAACTGTCTCAAACCATACTCCTCCCAATTCCTGCTTTATGCAAAGTGTATTTGCCCTGAACCCATGTAATTGCTTGTTTTGTAAAACTTTTATGAAAAAATGGAAATTCTAGGTTCTAACTATATCTCTTAGGAAAGAGGGAACAGGTGTAAGAAATGTGATACTACAATCAAGTCCACAAAGAAGCCTGTATCTTCCACAGTCTCTGCACACATCTGCAGTATTGGACCAAAGTACAGGGCAAACACTTGGCTCTTAACCATTGCATTATATGTTCTAGAAAGAGTAAATCTCAGACAAATAATAGAAAATGCCAGTCTCCCTGAAATGGACACTTCACATTTTTACAGTGGCTCCTGTTCTATTTAGTTTAGAATTCTCCTCTTTAAATAGCTGAACACTGAGTTTAATTACATGTATTTAATAAGCAGAAAACATCGTTGTATTAAATATACATTTTCTGTGAAGATATAGTTATGTTTGAAGAGAAAAACCATCTAGCCTTCAGAATTACAGCTACTGATCAATACTTAGGCAAAGGAACTACATATTCCTTTTTTTCTTCTTCACATTTCTTGTACGTTATCACTACATATGTGTTACATAGCTGTGGACCAAAAGCAGACCCCCAAATCTGACACTTTCAAACTATTTGGGAGTTCAGGAATAACAGAGTACTCCCCATGCGAGGCCCTAGGCTCTGGAATCTGATTCCCTCTTTGGTCTTTTGGTCTACTAGTTCCTGGATTTAGAAACATTCCAGGCATGCTACGTAGTCCCTCTTATCTTGCAGGCATTCAAAGAGGATGAGGCTTGAGAGATGGAAGGGCTGGAAATATGAAGAACAATGTACGTGGGGTTTCATAACATTGGTCTCTAGAGTGTCTTTATTTTTTGTGGGAGAATACCTAAATAGGAGCACTCACAGTTGGAAATTCTGACGAACTGAAGTATGTACTGAAAGCTTGTGGGCTGTCAGCATGCTAAATGCTGAATTGTACTTAGAGCTGTGGGTCATTATACATCTTTTGCTTGTTCCACAACAAAAACAGTATGAAGAAACCTTGCAGTATAATTGAGTCCCAAATAACCGCACTTACTAAATAATACACAAACATGCAAGATATAGCTAGGGGCATGCTGCTGCTCTGACTGGTTTCTGGCAGCTTCTGTAAACACGGAGGGTGCTATTAAAAGGTTCACAAGTGATTTAAAGAGACACTAACGTATCCTTATACACTATGAAATCAAATTGGTGGTGCAGAAATCAAATCAATAAATAAAAAGAAATGTAGACTGTAAAAAAAAAGCATTCCACTATGTTGTCTTTTATTTTTTTATGAGAAAAAGTAAAATGCAATGGTTGAAGGAATTTTGGTCAATAAGAATAACATTCTTAAACACCACAAATCATAACTGAGAAAGATTCATACAATAATACTAAAATAATACTGAAGTGGTCTGAAAACTGGTCTGAGCTACATCTAGTTTCAGCAGCCTGTGAGGTTATTTAACACATTGTATTTATACTATAATTGTTAACCAAACAAGTAATAAATATGTAAATCTCGCCCCAAACCAAAATCAAAACAATAAAAATCTTTAACATAAGTGCAGTAATACCGACTACAAAGATAGACATATCCACTTTATGGCCCTTTCCTATCACTCAGACAAAATTCAAGGACACTAAAGCAGGCATAAATGTAGATACGATTAGGCCTATCTTAAAGAAGCTTTTGTGTAACTGAGAATTGCGTTCATAGAATGAAGTTCCCTCTTATTCTACCACTCTCTGCACAGACATTAAATTGAATCTCTGTGTTGTTCACAGAGCATAATCCCAAGTGCCTTTAAAGATAGGAGTAATAGACGTTACTCTTAAGTGTTCTTTTATATTGCATGATTTTACAATACGTATCCCCAAATACAGTAGGATAGAACACTGTTCTGTGTGTGTTTATATATATATGTATGTGTACAATTATATATGTACATGTATTTATATGCATATATTTATATATCTTCATGGCTCATTACAGACAACACTGCAGTTCAGTTTTGACTGCATCATATTACATCTTGGTATTTGATGTTTTGGGATTATGCAATTCAAGACCCTATCAGGGTGTAAAAGTGAAAAATGACAGAAGAAACATCTCTGAAAATAAGTTTGCAATTTCCTATCTTCTGCATTATTAGAAATTATTATAAATTAGAGCTTTAACAACACCTCAGCACTCACCATTATATAGCATTCTCGCTATAGACTTCGCCAGTCAGCAGAGAAGTGGGGCCATGGGAGAACTCCTGGCTAAGGTACGGTCAAAGAAGTTTCTGTATTGAACACCAAATATATGAGAATTGCAACCAAGATCAAAGTGCAACCTGCATACAAGAAAACATTTCAGAGGTTGTGAACAAAGTGAAGCGCTCTAATCCTGAAGCTATATGTCAGAATCTCATGTTCTTTTCTATATTCACTGACCACATTAGTGAAATGGCCAACATTTCAAAGAACTAAAGGTCAGATTATAAAAGATTATTTTTAAGTGAGCATCAAAGTGATACCATTTCATGAAATGTCTGCATTATTATATTTGCATTTACTATATTGTGTTCAATACATTTTTAATGCATTGTCAACTTATAGTGAAAAATGCTAAACATAGCATGAGAGACAAACATGTAGCGCAGTGGGTCACGTAGGGTTTATTTATAATGCAGATTCTTTGTGGGGAACTTTTGCACAGCCTAAAGTTGATAGGAAGTCATAGTCTTGTTAAAAGTCATTTCCAGGGAACTGACTGGAATCAGGACTGAAGATTCCTGAGAAAACAGAATTGTTTGGGTGTGGCATATCAGCACTTCTCACGAGGGATGTATACAGTGTAAATGCCGAAGTTGTACTTGGAGGATATCCAAACATCATATTACTGATTTCCCTCCAAAGGGCAAATAGCCAGTAAGGCCCCAGCTTCTACCACATGGCAGCAAAGTGAAGATATTTAACTTACACATTTTTTTCCAGCTGTGATTTATGGGAGTGTTTGTAAATTAATATAGGCATTTCCTAAGAAAGAAGCAACAAACCTACCATTGTGGCAGCCCAATCCTCAGTTACACTAAAGCTGTTTTATACTCCTCTGGCACTACCAGGATGTTAAAGAGAGCAAAGAGTATCTGAGAACATCTCCTCCCCAGTCAGCCACTGCTAGCATTAAGGGATCTAATTTGAATCCCTGGTACACGGGATTGGGACACAACCATTCTATGCTTTTTGAGGGAAGTGTAGTGCAAGGAAGAAGTCCTCCTACATGTTTTACCTGTCTTGGTTATGTGCATCTGTTTTAATTTATTAGCTCCCTGAGGCAAAGGCATTTTGTAAGGCCCTTGCCCAACATGCAAATTCAGCATAGGCAATCATCTCTAAACCCCTCTCCTCTGCCTTCAACTTTTTTTTCTGCAAATTCTCCAGCGGTTCAAAATCAAGCAGCAGCTTCCAAAAAGCCAAATAATTCAGTACCTGCCTCTCCTAGACTGATGTAAGTAATGGTTTTGTGGTATAAAATTTGCATCATTCTTACCACTGTCATTTCTGTGAATTTGATTCTCCTTCCAATCAAGTCAATGGGAAGTTCAATACCAGAATCAGCAAGGCAGAACTGGTCCAGGAGTCATAAATATCCTTCATCTAATAAAGGAGTCTGAGGGCTGTTCTTTCCACTGCTGGAGTGGGCAATGCAATTATTGGGGAAGTTTGTGGGAACCACCAGAACTCACATGTCTTTCTGTTCTCCATTCCGAAATGGAGAGAGCAAAATTTCCAGTGGAAATATTTGAGCAATTAAATAAACACAACGAGCACGGAGTAGTTAAACTTCAGGGCTGACTATAAACATATTTGTTTGGTTCAGTGTTTTAAGAATGAAAACGAGGGGCTCTGCCTCTCCATGCCTTAAAAAGGACTATGACTAATGTGAAAAATGTTTTTGAATTAGAGCAGGAAAAAGTGTGCCCTCTGTTTTTTGGAATACTTCCTTGGTATTCTTGATGAAGTGAAAGCTTTCCTTGGAGAAAACACATTGCCTCCTGTAATGTATGCCTGATGGGATCTGAGAGGAAAAGGCTTCCCTTTTCAGAAGCAAACTGGAGGAAAAACCATAAAATTCAAGGAGAGAAATGAAGGAAAACTTGGCATGGAAGAAATAGTCCTAGTTATGCAGGTGTTTC